>NC_072373.2:95959166-96291388 GCF_028885625.2 Pongo pygmaeus | reverse complement strand
TCACATAAACAGAACCAAAGACAAAAACCACATGATTATCTCAATAGTTGCAGAAAAGGCCTTCAACAAAATTCAACAGTCCTTCACGCTAAAAACTCTTATTAAACTAGGTATTGATGGGACGCATCTCAAAATAATAAGAGCTATTTATGACAAACCCACAGCCAATATCATACTGAAATGGGCAAAAACTGGAAGCATTCCCTTTGAAAACTGGCACAAGACAGGGATGCCCTTTCTCACCACTCCTATTCAACATAGTGTTGGAAGTTCTGGCCAGGACAATCAGGCAAGAGAAAGAAATAAAGGGTATTCAATTAGGAAAAGAGGAAGTCAAATTGTCCCTGTTTACAGATGACATGATTGTATATTTAGAAAACCCCATCGTCTCAGCCCAAAATCTCCTTAAGCTGATAAGCAACTTCAGCAAAGTCTCAGGATATAAAATCAATGTGCAAAAATCACAGGCATTCTTATACACCAATAACAGACAAACAGAGAGCCAAATCATGAGTGAACTCCCATTCACAATTGCTACAAAGACAATAAAATGCCTAGGAATCCAACTTACAAGGGATGTGAAGGACCTCTTCAAGGAGAACTATAAACCACTGCTCAATGAAATAAAAGAGGACACAAACAAATGGAAGAACATTCCATGCTCAAGGATAGGAAGAATCAATATCATGAAAATGGCCATACTGCCCAAGGTCATTTATAGATTCAATGCCATCCCCATCAAGCTACCAATGACTTTCTTCACAGAATTGGAAAAGTTCATATAGAACCAAAAAAGAGCTCACATTGCCAAGACAATCCTAAGCAAAAAGAAGAAAGCTGGAGGCATCACACTACCTGACTTCCAACTATACTACAAGGCTACAGTAACCAAAACAGCATGGTACTGGTACCAAAACAGAGATATAGACCAATGGAACACAAGAGGCCTCAGAAATAACACCACACATCTACAACCGTCTAATCTTTGACAAACCTGACAAAAACAAGAAATGGGGAAAGGATTCCCTATTTAATACACGGTGCTGGGAAAACTGGCTAGCCATATGTAGAAAGCTGAAACTGGGTGGGGTGCAGTGGCTCATGCCTGTAATCCCAGCACTTTGGGAGGCCGAGGTGGGTGGATCATGAGGTCAAGAGATTGAGACCATCCTGGCTAACATGGTGAAACCCTGTCTCTACTAAAAATACAAAAATTAGCTGGATGTGGTGGCGGGCGCCTGTAGTCCCAGCTACTCGGGAGGCTGAGGCAGGAGAATGGCGTGAACTCAGGAGGTGGAGCTTGCAGTGAGCCAAGATCATGCCACTGCACTCCAGCCTGGGTAACAGAGCAAGACTCCATCTCAAAAAAAAAAAAAAAAAGAAAGAAAGCTGAAACTGGATCCCTTCCTTATGCCTTATACAAAAATTAATTTAAGATTAATTAAAGACTTAAATGTTAGACCTAAAACCATAAAAACCCTAGAAGAAAACCTAGGCAATACCATTCAGGACATAGGCATGGGCAAGGACTTCATGACTAAAACACCAAAAGCAATGGCAACAAAAGCCAAAATTGACAAATGGGATATAATTAAACTAAAGAGCTTTTGCACAGCCAAACAAACTACCATCAGAGTGAACAGGCAACCTACAGAACGGGAGAGAATTTTTGCAATTTACCCATCTGACAAAAAGGGCTAATATCCAGAATCCACAAAGAACTTAAACAAATTTACAAGAAAAAAATCAAACAACCCCATCAAAAAGTGGGCAAAGGATATGAACAGACACTTCTCAAAAGAAGACATTTATGCAGCCAACAGACACATGAAAAAATGCTCATCATCCCTGGTCATCAGAGAAATGCAAATCAAAGCCACAATGAGATACCATTTCATACCAGTTAGAATGGCGATCACTAAAAAGTCAGGAAACAACAGATGCTGGAGAGGATGTGGAGAAATAGGAACGCTTTTACACTGTTGGTGGGACTGTAAACTAGTTCAACCATTGTGGAAGACAGTGTGGCAATTCCTCAAGGATCTAGAACTGGAAATACCATTTGACCCAGCCATCCCATTACTGGGTATATACCCAAAGGATTATAAATCATGCTACTATAAAGACACATGCACACATATGTATTGCAGCACTATTCACAATAGCAAAGACCTGGAACCAACCCAAATGTCCATCAATGAGACTGGATTAAGAAAATTTGGCACATATACACCATGGAATACTATGCAGCCATAAAAAAGGATGAGTTTGTGTCCTTTCAGGGACATGGATGAAGCTGGAAACCATCATTCTGAGCAAACTATCACAAGGACAGAAAACCAAACACTGCATGTTCTCTCTCAGAGGTGGGAATTGAACAATGAGAACACTTGGATACAGGGCGGGGAACATCACACACCAGGGCCTATCATGGGGTGGGGGGTTGGGGGAGGGATAGCATCAGGAGAAATACCTAATGTAAATGACAAGTTAATGGGTGCAGCAAACCAACATGGCACACGTATACATATGTAACAAACCTGCACGTTTTGCACATGTACCCTAGAACTTAAAGCAAAAAACAAAACAAAACAAAACAAACAAACAAACAAACAAACAAAAAAACACTCAGGTATGAGAAAAGACTTGTATATTTTCACAATACCATGTAACCGGGTCTGCCCACTGCCATCATCTTTTGCTACCATTTCCACTGATTTATAATCTTCGAAATGGGCTAGTGTTTCATTGGAGGATTTCCATTCTAGCATTAGTGAACTGAAATTATCAAACTTTCTCCTATGTTGATCAAACACTGCTAGTTCCAGGACTGTGTCCCTCAGTCTTGATACAGGAATCTGCATTAAAATAAAAAGTAATCAAACAACAATTTAAAAATCAATAGCCTAAGGGGTAGTAAGATACCTCCAAAGCTAGGAATCGAGTTTTCTCTCAATATTTTTACCTTAAAAATTTGCAAACTTATAGCTATTGAAAGAACAATATAATAAATACCTATATACATACACTTCACCTGGATTCACCAGTTTTTAATATTTAGTTACATTGCCTTTTCTCTCTCTCCCTCTCCTTCCTCACCTTCCATTTATGGCTGTTATTTTGTTTTGTTGATGTAGGCATCATTGCAGTTCACCCCTAACTATTTCAGCATGTATCCTAAGAATACGAGAACATTCCGCTATGTAAGAAACAGGATATCACACATAATAATATTAACACTAATTCAATGTCAGTAAATGTATAGTCAATATTTTCATTCCCCAAAATATTGCCCCAAAATATTTTTATATGTTTTTTAGTTTAGATCTAGAAGTTAATCAAGGTGTATGTATGCATTGTAATTGATTGTTTACCTCTTTGGTATATTTTAATCTAGAAAAGGCACATTTGCCCTTTTTTGTTATTGTTTTTCATGTTATTGAATTTTTTGTAAAGTCCAGGCCAGTTTTGTTTTTTTTTTTTTTTTTTTTTGAGACAGGGTCTCTCTCAGTTGCATGGGCTGGAGCATAGCAGTGTGACCATGGCTCATTACAGCCTCAACCTTCCAGGTTCAAGCCATCCTCCCAATTCAGTTGCCTGAGTAGCTAGGACTACAGGTGTGTGCCACCACACCTGGATAATTTTTTTTAATTTTTATTAATTTTAATTTTTATTTATTTTTTAATTTTTTTATTTCCATAAGTTTTTGGGGAACAGGTGGTATTTTGTTACAAGAGTAAGTTCTTTAGTGATGATTTGTGAGATTCTAGTGCACCCATCACCCAAGAAGTATACAGTGGACCCGACTGGTAGTCTTTTATCTCTTACCCCCCTCCACCTTTCCCCGAGTTCCCAAAGTCTATTGTGCCATTCTTTTGCCTTTGCATCCTCAGTTTAGCTCCTATTTATGAGTAAGAGCACATGATGTTTGGTTTTCCATTCCTGAGCTACTTCACTTAGAATAATAGTCTCCAATCCCATCCAGGTTGCTGCAAATACCATCAATTCATTCCTTTTTTTTTTTTTTTTTTTTTTGAGATAGAGTCTTGCTCTGTCACCCAGACTGGAGTGCAGTGGCACAATCCTGGCTCACTGCAAACTCCGCCTCCTGGGTTCAAGTGATTCTCCTGCCTCAGCCTCCCAAGTAGCTGGGATTACAGGTGCATGCCACTATGCCCAGCTAATTTTTTTTTTTTATTATTATACTTTAAGTTTTAGGGTACATGGAGATGGGATTTCACCGTGTTAGCCAGGATGGTCTCAGTCTCCTGACCTCGTGATCTGCCCACCTCGGCCTCCCAAAGTGCTGAGATTACAGGCGTGAGCCACCAGGCCCAGCCCTAATTCATTCCTTTTTATGGCTGAGTAGTATTCCATCGTGTGTGTGTTTGTGTGTGTATCACAGTTTCTTTACCCACTTGTTAATTGATGGGCATCTCAGTTGGTTCCACATTTTTGCAATTGCAAATTGTGCTGCTATAAACATGTGTGTGCAAGTGTCTTTTTCATATAATGACTTCTTTTCCTCTGGGTAGCTACCCAGTAGTGGGATTGCTGGATCAAATGGTAGTTTTACTTTTAGTTCTTTAAGGAATCTCCACACTGTTTTCCATAGTGGTTGTACTAGTTTACATTCTCACCAGAAGTTTCCCTGTTCACCATATCTACACCAACATCTATTATTTTTTGTATTTTTTATTTTAATTACGGCCATTCCTTTTTTTTTTTTTTTTTTTTGAGACGGAGTCTCGCTCTGTTGCCCAGGCTGGAGCACAGTGTTGAGATCTCGGCTCACTGCAAGCTCCACCTCCCGGGTTCATGCCATTCTCCTGCTTCAGCCTCCCGAGTAGCTGGGACTACAGGCACCCGCCACCACGACCAGCTAATTTTTTGTAGTTTTAGTAGAGACGGGGTTTCACCGTGTTAGCCAGGATGGTCTTGATCTCCTGACCTCATGATCCGCCCGCCTTGACCTCCCAAAGTGTTGGGATTACAGGCGTGACCCACCGCGCCTGGCAATTATGGCTATTCTTGCAAACAAAAGCATAATGTGGGGAAATGACACCCTATTTAACAAATGGTACTGGGATAACTGGCAAGACACATGTAGGAGAATGAAACTGGGTCCTCATCCCTCACCTTATACAAAAATCAATTCGAGATGGATCAAGGACTTAAATCTAAGACTTGAAACTATAAAAATTCTAGAAGATAACATTGGAAAAACCCTTCTAGACCTTGGCTTAGGCAATAATTTCATGACCAAGAACCCAAAAGCAAATGCAATTAAAACAAAGATAAATAGCTGGAACTTAATTAAACTAAAGAGCTTTTGCGCAGCAAAAGGAAGAGTCAGTAAACAGACAACCCACAGAGTGGGAGAAAATCTTCACGATCTATACATCTGACAAAGGACTAATATCCGGAATCTACGGTGAACGCCAACAAATTAGCAAGAAAAAAACAACCTCATCAAAAAGTGGGCTAAGGACATGAACAGACAATTCTCAGAAGAAAATATACAAATGGACAACAAACATATGAAAAAATGCTCAGCATCACTAATGATCAGGGAAATGCAAACCAAAACCACAATGTGATATCACCTTACTGCTGCAAGAATTTTTTTATTTTTTGTAGAGAGGGGGTCTCACTGTGTTGCCAGGGCTGGTCTTGAACTCCTGGGCTCAAGCAAGCCTCCCACCTCGGCCTCCCAAAGTATGAAACCCGCATCCCTACAAAAAATAAAAAAGATTAGTCATGTATGATGGTGTGCACCTGTAGTCGCAGCTACTTGAGAAACTGAGGTGGAAGAATCGCTTGAGCCCAAGTTCAAGGTTACAGTGAGCTATGATTGCACCACTGCCCTCTACCCTAGATGACAGAGTGAGACCATCTCAAATAAATAAATAAATAAGGGCCAGGTGTGGTGGTTTACATCTGTAATCTCAGCACTTTGGGATGCCAAGGCGAGCGGATCACTTGAGGTCAGGAGTTCGAGACCAGCCTGGCTAACATGGCGAAACCCTGTCTCTACTAAAAATACAAAAATTAGCGGGGCATGGTGGTGCATGCCTGTAATCCCAGCTACTCGGGAGGCTGAGGCACGAGAATCGCTTGAACCTGGGAGGTGGAGGTTGCAGTGAGCCGAGAATGCACCACTGCACTCCAGCCTGGGCGACAGAGTGAGACTCTGTCTCAGTAAATAAATAAATAATTCAATGTTATGCTGAGCAGGCTCATAGGTAAGCTGATTGTTAGCATCTCTTGACAACTCTGAATAGTGATATCATATTGGTAACCTGAAATCGGCCATGACGGGAGTATTAACACCATAGAATTTGGCACATGTTACAAATTGGGTCCCCTCAGTTTTTTTAATCGTTGTTTTCTGTTTTGGAGAGTCTGTTAAAAATTTACTTGCACATAGTATCAGGTGGTACCACTATTAGTGATGCCAAATTTGATTATCTGCTGAAGGTGGTGACTGCCACTGGAGATCTCCCCAGTATAAAGGTATGGTTTCCCCTCTGTGGGTGATAATTTGAAATCTTGAGACTATCCCATTTCCCAACAAGCTTTCACCTACTAGTCTTAATATCCACTGATGATCTTTGCCAGGATCAATTATTACAAGGAGGATTACGAAATCATAAATTTCTAATTCTATGATTCATTTTATATAAGCTGGTATTTTCTGGAAAAGAGCATCCATTTTTCTCTTCCATCCCTCCTTCTCTTCCTTCCTCAATTCATTTTTCTTCTCTTTCTCCCTCCTTCTGTCTCTTTCTTCCTTCATTTTTCTCTTATAATCTTGAGCATCACTATGGGATCATGATTTTTTTTTTTTTTTTTGAGACGGAGTCTCACTCTGTCACCCAGGCTGGAGTGCAGTGGCACGATCTCGGCTCACTGCAACCTCTGCCTCCCCAGTTCAAGTGATTCTCCTGCCTCAGCCTCCCTAGTAGCTGGGACTACAGGCGCCCACCACTATGCCTGGCTAATTTTTTGTGTATTTTTAGTAAAGACGGGGTTTCACTATGTTGGCCAGGCTGGTCTCGAACTCCTGACCTTGTGATCCACCTGCTTCAGCCTCCCAAAGTGCTGGGATTACAGGCGTGAGCCACCGCACCCCGCTGGGATCATGAATTTTAAGTTGATATTTCTGTCATTATTTTTTAAAAGATATATTTAAGGGGTATAAGTGCAGATTTCTTACATGCATGTATGACACAATGGTGAAGTCTGGGCTTTTACTGTAGTAAACATTGTTCTCAATAGGTAATTTTTCAACCCTCTGCCATTATTTTTTGGATGCTCAAATTATCTACAATTTGGACAGTAGGGGTCCCTTCAAGCCAGCTTCTTTTTGAGAAGTCACCATTACTCTTTGAGCACTTCTTTGCTTTCTAACACAAGTTGTTTGAGACTCATTGTGCACTTTCCCTATTGAGCTGGAATCAACTAGTTCTCCAAGATGCTCTGATTCCTTTAAATGGGGACTAGTATTTAGAAACCCAGATGTTTGTACATCACTATTGGGTTATAGGCCCTTTCAGTGAACAGAGCTTGCAAATAAAATTTGTTTTTAAAAAGTGTGAGTTGTACAGCAATTTTAAAACATGTCTTTAAGCTCCCATATATATGTGAGACATACACACATATACATATATATACACACACATATACACATTCTTTAACAAGATGACTCAATGACCCAACATCATAAATATTCCACTTATTCCAAGTTAATAAATAAATTTAACATAATCTCAATAAAAATACCAGGAACACAAATAAATATTTGCCAATAATTAGCTGACCATGAAGCTAACTAAGCAGAGACTTTTAGTGGCCACACAGGTCAAAGAGTACAGATGTTACAGAACTAGTTCAGAAAAGACACTAAATAAATGCTCTCAGCAAAAACAAAAAACACAAGCAGCCACAAAACCAGGGGAGGGGAAGAATCTGATTTCAGAGTTGCTACATTATATTATACAAAATGTTGAGTTTTTAACAAAAGATTATTAGAAATGTGAAGAAATAAGTATGGTCCATACATGAGAATAAAGGCAGTTTCCATAGAAATCATCTTTGAGAATGCCCAGACATTGAGCTTACAAGACAAATACTTCTTTTTTTTTTTTCTTTTTCGAGATGGAGTCTTACTTCATTGCCCAGGCTGGAGTGCAGTGATGCGATCATAGCTCACTGCATCCTCTGCCTCCTGGACTCAAGCAATCCTCCTACCTCAGCCTCCCAAGTAGCTGGGACTACAGGCATGCACTACCATGCATGGCTAATTTTTGTATTTTTGTAGAGATGGGGTTTTGCCATGTCACTCAGGCTGGTCTCGAATTCCTGGACTCAAAGGATCCGTCCATCTCAGCCTCCCAAAGTGCTGGAATTACAGGTATGAGCCACCATGCCTGGGCCAGACAAAGACTTCTTTTTTTTTTTTTTTTAAACAGAGTCTCACTCTGTTGCCAGGCTGGAGTACTGTGGCATGATCTCAGCTCACTGCAACCTCCACCTCCCAGGTTCAAGTGATTCTCCTGCCTCAGCCTCCCTAGTAGCTGGGACTACAGGCGTGTGCCACCATGCCCAGCTAATTTTTGTATTTTTAGTAGAGACAGGGTTTCATCAGATTGGCCAGGATGGTCTTGAAATCCTGACCTCGTGATCCACCCACCTCAGCCTCCCAAAGCACTGGGATTACTGCGCCCGGCCAGACTTCTAATTAACTTTATTGTCCAAAGAACTAAAGGTATTCATGTTTGAATAACTAAAGGAAAACACAAAAGTGTTATCACATTACATAGAGAATACCAATAAAGAGATAGAAGTTATAACAAAAAAGAACCAAAAAGAAATTGTGAAGTTGGAAAGTACAATAATTGAAATGAAAAATTAACTAGAGGAATTCAACAGCAGATTTGAACAGGCTGAAGAAAGAATTGGAGAACTTGAAGCTAGGTCAACTGAGATTATCCAGTCTGATGAATAAAAAGAAAAAAGAATGAAAAAAAAGAACAAACATCAGAGACCTGTGGGACACCATCATACATACCAGTATATGCAAAAAGGGAGTGCTAGAAGGAGAGGAGATAGAAGAATAGAGGAAGAAAGAATATTTGAAGAAATAATGGCCAAAACTTACCAAATTGATGAAAAACATTAAACATTCAAGAAGCTCGAACAACATCAATCCATCAACATCAAGCAGAATAAATTCAAAAAGATCTACATCTAGACACATTATAATCAATCTGTCCAGAGTCAAAGACAGAATCATAAAAACAGAAAGGGGAGGGATTCACCCCTCATAAGGGATCTTCCATGGGATTAATAGCTGATCTTTCATCAGAAACCATGAGGACCAGAAGGCAGTGAGATGACACATTCAAAATAAAAGAAAAAGGGCCAGGTGCGGTGGCTCGCGCTTGTAATCCTAGCACTTTGGGGGGCTGAGGCAGGTGGATTGCCTAAGCTCAGGAGTTTGAGACCAGCCTGGGCAGCATGGTGAAACCCCGTCTCTACTAAAAATCCAAAAAATTAGCCAGGCATGGTGGTGTGGGCCTGTAGTCTCAGCTACTCAGGAGGCTGAGGCACGAGAATTGCTTGAATCCAGGAGGCGGAGGTTGCAATGAGCCGAGATCGTTCCAGCATGGGTTCCAGCAATACTCTGTCTCAAAAAAAAAATAAAAAATAAAATAAAATAAAATAAAATAAAAAGAGTGCCAGCCAACAATTCTATATTGGGCAGAACAATCCTTCAAAAATGGAGAAATTAAGACATTCTAAGATCCAACAAAAATGGAGAGAATTTATTGCTAGCAGACATGTCTTACAAGAAATACTAAAGGGAGTCCTTCAGGCTGCAATGAAAGGTCACTAGACAATAGCTTGAATCACCATGAAGAAATAATCTGGAAAAGATAATTACATAGGTAAATATAAAAGACAGTATAAATGTATTTTCGGTTGTAATTATTCTTTTTTTCTATCTGATTTAAAAGAAAAATATATGGCCGGATGCGGTGGTCCATGCCTATAATCTCAGCAGTTAGGGAGGCTGAGGTGGGTGGATCACCTGAGGTCAGAAGTTTGAGACCAGCCTGATCAATATGGTAAAACCCCGTCTCTACTAAAAATACAAAAATTAGCCAGGCATGGTGGCATGCGTCTGCAGTCCCAGCTACTTGGGAGGCTGAGACAGGAGAATTGCTTGAACCCAGGAGGTGGAGGTTGCAGTGAGCCAAGATCACGCCACTGCACTCTAAACTGGGCGACAGAGCGAGACTCAGTCTCAAAAAAAAAAAGAAAAAAAATATATACGTAAAGTAATAATTATAGGCTGTGTGGTGGCTCAACCCTGTAATCCCAGCACTTTAAGAGGTCAAGGTGGGCGGATCGCTTGAGCCCAGGAGTTCAAGACCAGCCTGGGCAACACAGTGAGACCTCATCTTTACAAAAAAAAAAATTACAAAAATTAGCTAGGCACAGCGGCGTGCGTGTACCTGTAGTCCCAGCTACTAGGGAGGTTGGGGTGGTAGGATCCTTTGAGCCAGGGAGGTGGAGGTTGCGGTGAATCATGAATCAGCCAGGAAAACAGAGGAAGATCCTATCTCCAAAAAAAAAAAAAAAGGCCAGGTACAGTGGCTCATGCCTGTAATCTCAACACTTTGGAAGGCCGAAGTGGGTGGATCATTTGAGGTCAGGAGATCAAGACCAGCCTGGCCAACATGGTGAAACCCTGTCTCTACTAAAAATACAAAAATTAGCTGGATGTGGTGGCACACACCTGTAATCCCAGCTACTCAGGAGGCTGAAGCAGGAGAATCACTTGAGCCTGGGAGGCAGAGAATGCAGTGAACTATGATCACATCACTGCACTCCAGCCTGGGCAATGAAGTGAGAATCTGTCTCAAAAAAAAAAAAAAAAAAGAAAACAATATATATATTTACTGGTTTGATGGGCATAGTATATAAAAATGTAATTTATATGACAAAAACAGCAGAAACAAGGGACAGGAAATGGGTCTATATTGGAGCAAAGGTTTTATACACTACTGAAATTAAGTTGGTATGATGCCAAACTAGGTTACTAAAGATTAAGATGTTAATTGTAATCCTTAGGGTAATAATTAATAAAATCACTCAAAATAACACAACTCCCTAAGCCAACACTAAACAAGAAGGCCATGCAGTTCATCATGAAGCCCAGTGATGAAAAGCTGAGTAAGTTTGAGGCCGGCATTGCTCAGGCTTTTCTTATTTATTTATTTTGTAAGGAAAGAACTTTGGAGTTCTTCCTTTCTTTCCTTTAAACAAAAATTTTAGCTGAGCATGGTGGCTCACGTCTGTAATCCCAGAACTTTGGGAGGCCAAGGTGGGAGGATTGCTTGAGGCCAGGAGCTCAAGACCAGCCTGAGCAAAAAATAAAAATTAGTCAGGCATGGTGCCTCATGCCTATAGTCCCAGCTACTCAGGAGGCTGAGGTGGGAGGATCACTTGAGCCGAAGAGTTCAAGGCTGCAGTGAGCTATGACTGCACCACTGCACTACAGTCTGGGTGATAGAGTGAAAACCTATCTCAAAAAAAAAAAAATTAAATTAAATAATAAAAATTTTACATTAAAATTTTTTTTGAGATGGGGTCTTGCTATATTGCCCAGGCTAGGAGCAAACTCCTGGGCTCAAGCAAGCTCCCACCTCAGCTTCCAACTAGCTGGGACTACAGGTGTCCGACACCACACCTGGCTTCTCAGGCTCTTCTTTAACCTGGAAATAAACTGGGACCTTAAGGCTCAGCTAAGGGAGTTGAATAGAACAGCAGCCAAAGAAATTGAAGTTGGTGGTAGTCACGAACTATCATAATGTTTGTCCCCATATCTCAACTGAAATCTTTCCAGAAAATCTAAGTTCTAGCTAGTATGTGAATGGGAGAAAACGTTCAATGGGAAGCACATTATCTTTATTTGTTAGAGGAGAATTCTGCCTAAGCCAATTCAAAAAAGCCGTACCAAAAAAAAGCAAAAATGTCCCAGGAGCTGCATTCTAATAGCTGTACACAATGAAACCATTGATCTTGGTCAAGGTCAAGATCTCTTGGTCAAGGTCAAGATCACTTGGTCTTCCCATGTGAAATTAGGGGCAACAGAATACGAGCAGCAGGCTCATAAAGGTTCATCTGGACAAAGCATAGCAGGACAATGTGGAACACAAGGCTGAAACATTTTTGGTATTTATAAGGAAAGCTCACAGGCAAGGATGCTAATTTTGAATTCCTAGAGTTTCAGTTGTAAACAAAAGTGGCTAAGTAAAATATCATTCACATATACACAAAAATATAGTAAAAGAAAAAATAAAACAATTAAAATGGTACACTAGAAAATGTCTAACACAGAAGGAGGAAGAGGCCGGGCATGGTGGCTTACACCTGTAATCCCAGCACTTTGGGAGGCTGAGATGGGTGGATTACCCGAGGTCAGGAGTTTGAGACCAGCCTGGCCAACATGGCGAAACCCCATCTCTACTAAAAATACAAAAATGAGCCAGGCATTGTGGCGCATGCCTGTAATCCCAGCTACTTGGGAGGCTGAGGCAGGAGAATCGTTTCAACCTGGAAGGCGGAGGTTGCAGTGAACCAAGATCATGCCATTGCACTCCAGCCTGGGTGAAAGAAATGACTGGGCGCAGTGGCTCACACCTGTAATCCCAGCACTTTGGGAGGCCAAGGTGGGCGGGTCACTCGAGGTCAGGAATTCAGGAATTTGAGACCAGCCTGACCAATATGGTGAAACCCTGTCTCTACTAAAAATACCAAAAAATTTCCCAAGCACGGTGGCGTGCACCTGTAGTCCCAACTACTTGGGAGGAGATTCTGAGGAGAATTGCTTGAACCCCGGAGGCAGAGGTTGCAGGGAGCAGAGATGGCACCACTGCACTCCAGCCTAGGCGACAGAGCGAGACAATCTCAAATAAATAAATAAATAAATAAATAACAACAACAACAACAACAAAAACACCCAGCACTTTGGGAGGCCAAGGCAGGTAAATCAGTCAAAGTCAGGAGTTTGAGACCAGCCTGACCAATATGATGAAACCTCGTCTCTACTAAAAATACAAAAATTAGCTGGGCACGGTGGTGTGTGCTCTTGGATTCCCAGCTACTTGGGAGGGTGAGACAGGAGAATTGCTTGAACCTGGGAGGTATAAGTTGCAGTGAGTCGAGATAGTGCCACCATACTCCAACCTGGGCAACAGAGCAAGACTGCGCTTCTGAAAAAAAAAAAGAAAAGAAAAAGAAGGAAGAAATGGAAGAAGAGGAACAGAAAAGACTTATGACACATAGAAAACAAATAGCAAAATGGCAGACATAATGCCTACCTTATCAGTAATTACATTAAATGTAAATAAATTTTATGTTCCATGAAAAGTCTGATTAGCATAATGAAATTTTTAAATGGCCCAGCTATATGCTATCTGCAAGAGACACTCATTGGTCACAAGTATAAGGATGGAAAAAAAAAGATGTATCATGCAAACAGTAGCCAAAAGAGAGCTGAACTAGTTACACTAACATCAGACAAAACAGAGTTTAATACAAAAATTGTTACTAAAGAAAAGGTCATTTTATAATGATAAAATAATAATCTATAATAAAGAGGTTGTCCTCAGTTCCTGGGAGGTAACCCCTAAACCTTTGGAATTTCTTGAGTAATAGGATTGTGTCTGTTATTTATGGTGGCCCCCTTGGATAACACTTGAGTTTATGCTAATGAGATGACTTAGGATGGAGTTGGATAAGGACAGAAAGACCAATCATGTGATTAGAAGGATGAGGTTTTGGGTCAGGTGATAGCAGCCCCACCTCCAGGGAAAGAGGAGGGCTGGTGATGGAGTTTAACCACGTGGCCAGTTATTCAATTAATCAGGTTTACGTAATGATATCCCAATAAAATGCTGAAGCTGGGCATGGTGGTTCACACCTACAATCCCAGCACATTGGGAGGCTGAGACAGGAAGACCGCCTGAGCCCAGGAGTTCAAGACCAGCCTGGGCAACCCAGTGAGACCGTGACTCTACAGAAAAATTTTAAAATTAGCTGAGTGTAATGGCACAGACCTGTGGTCCCAGCTCCTCTAGAGGCTGAGGTGGGAGGATCACTTAAGCCCAGGAAGTGAGGCTGAAGCAAGCCATAATCATGCCATTGCACTCAGCCTGGGCAACAGAGTGAGATCCTGTCTCAAAAACTCAGTGGAATTTCCTGTTTGGTAAACACATTGATGTGTTCCACCTGATATGTTTTCACCAGATCCTAATCCCATGGAGAGGGCATGGAAGCTGCATGTCTGGGACTCTCTGAAGATTTTTCTCAAAGGATACAAAATGATTTGTATCCTTTATAACGAAACTGTGAGTCATTCTAACAAATTACCAAACTTATTGGTCATAAGTGTGGGTCCCTCAATTTGCAGCTATCATCTGAAGTGAGGGCAGTCTTGTTGGGAACCGTGCCTTTAAAACCGTGGAGTCTGAGCTAACTGCATATTGGTGTCAGAATTGCATTGTGCTATTGCCAAAGGTCAATCTATTAAAAAGATATAACAATTGTCAATGCATATGTACCTAATAACAGAGCCTCAAAATACATGAAGCAAAACCTGACAGAATTGAGAAAGAAACAGACAATTCAATAATAGTTGGAGAGAGCTTGTAGACAGTTGAACAGGTGGAGATTCCCAGAGGATGGCATGCTCAAGGAGGGCATGGAAGCTCCACGCCCCATGCCTGTATCTCACCCTATGTATCTCTTCATCTGTATCCTTTACAATATCCTTTATAATAAACTGGTAAACATAAGTAAATATTTCCCTGAGTTCTGAGTCACTTTGCTTCCGTAATTGGTTCCTTCTGGTGGGTTCTTGGTCTTGCTGACTTCAAGAATGATGCCACGGACCCTCCTGGTCAGTGTTACAGTTCTTAAAGATGTTGTGCTGGGAGTTTGTTCCTTCAGATGTTCAGATGTGTCCAGAGTTTCTTCCTTTTGGTGGGTTCATGGTCTCGCTGACTTCACGAGTGAAGTTGCAGACCTTTGCCTTGAGTGTTACAGCTCTTTAAGGTGGCACGTCTGGACGTGTTCATTCCTCCCAGTGGGTTCATCATCTCGCTGGCTTCAGGAGTAAAGCTGCAGACTTTCACAGTGAGTGTCATAGCTCTTAAAGGTGGCGCATCGGAGTTCTTCATTCCTCCTGGTGGGTTCGTGGTCTCACTGGCTTCAGGAGTTAAGCTGCAGACCTTCCTGGTGAGTGTTACAGCTCATGAGGGTAGTGTGGACCCAAAGAGTGAGCAGCAGCAAGATTTACTCTGAAGAGCAAAAGAACAAATATTCCACAGCACGGAAAAGGAACCGACCGGGTTGCCACTGTCGGCTCAGGTGGCCAGCTTTTATTCCCTTATTTGGCCCCGCCCACATCCTGCTGATTGGTCTATTTTACAGAGCACTGATTGTTCCATTTTACAGAGCGCTGATTGGTCCATTTTACAGAGTGCTGATTGGTCCGTTTTTACAGTGTGCTGACTGGTGCATTTACAAACCTTTAGCTAGGCACAGAGTGCTGATTGGTGTGTTTTTACAGAGTGCTGATTGGTGTGTTTACAATCCTTTAGCTAGACAGAAAAGTTCTCCAAGTCCCCACTGGACCCAGAAGCCCAGCTGGCTTCACCTCTCAACTTCAGCAAATTAATTGAACCCAAAGAGGTCAGGGGAACCCCACCTTGAGGCCAGTTGGTCAGAAGTTCTGGAGGCCTGGATTTGCAACTTGTGTCTTAGGTGGGGGCAGTCTTGGGGACTGAGCCCTCAACCTGTGAGATCTGACAGTAACTCCAGGTAGATAGTGTCAGAATTGAATTGGAGAACACCCAGCTGGTGTCTGCTGCTTGATGTGTGGGGAAAAAACCCATACATTTGGTTACAGAAGTCATCTTTTTTCTTCTTCCCTCTCTCATATTTTTCATGAAACAGAAATCTTCTGTGTTAATGACTGTTGTGGTGGTGTGAGGGCAGAGGAAAAGCACAGTTTGAGAGTTTTTCCTGAACAATTGGTGTGATTGAGGTGGGATTTGATAGAATGGCACTGTGGCACAGAAATGGTGGTTTGGGACGAGAAAGGATGAAAGGGTGGGGGATGAGGAACCTTTAATTCCTGGGTGGCTACCTTGTCATGCATGGTATGAAACTGCAGCTGTGCTGTGTTCAGTTACTAACGGTGAAAGTTAACCAGTGCAATTTAGAGACGGTGGTAGACTCAACAAGGTGGTAAACCCTGTTGTTTTTTCTTTCCTTTTCCTTTTTTTTTTGAGACAGAGTCTCACTCTGTCACCCAGGCTGGAGTGCAGTGGTGCAATCTTGGCTCACTGGAGCTTCCACTTACCTGGCTCAAGCAATCCTCCCACCTCAGCCTCCCCAGTAGCTGGGACTACAGGAGCACATTACCATGCTTGGCTAATTTTTAATTTTTTTTTTTTTTTGAGACAGAGTCTTGCTTTGTTGCCCAAACTGGAGTGCAGTGGTGTGATCTCGGTTCACTGTAACCTCCATCTCCTGGGTTCAAGCGATTCTCATACTCAGCCCCCTGAGTAGCTGGACTCACAGGCATATGAGTAGCTGGACTCACAGGCATATGCCACCACATCTGACTAATTTTTGTATTTTTAGTAGAGATGGGGTTTCACCATGTTGGCCAGGCTGGTCTTGAACTTCTGACCTCAAGTGATCCTCCCACGTCAGCCTCCCAAAGTGATGGAATTAGAGGCATGAGCCACTGCGCCTGGCCTTAAATTTTTTGTAGAGACAAGGTCTCACTATATTGCCCAGGCTGGTTGAGACCCTGCTTTATTTTTTAAAAATTTTTGTCTATTTATTTATTTATTTTGAGACCAGGTTATGAGACTGGCTAATTTTTGTATTTTTGGTAGAGATGGGGTTTTGCCATGTTGCCCAGGCTGGTCTCCAACTCCTGGACTCAAGGGATCCACCTGCTTTGGCCTTCCAAAGTGCTGGGATTACAGGCATGAGCCACTGCATCCAGCCAGGACCCACATTTCTTTAAAAAGTATGTTCTCTAATCACAATGGAGTGAAATTAGAAATCAGTAACAGGAAATCTGGAATATTCACAAATGTGTGGAAATTAAACAAAAACACTCCTAAATAACCAACGAGTTACCAGCCACAGTGGCCAGGCTGGTCTTGAACTCCTGACCTTAGATGATCCACCCAATTCGGCCTCCCAAAGTGCTGGGATTACAGGCGTGAGCCACAGTGCCCGGCCTAAAAATAAAACTAAAGGCCAGGTGCAGTGGCTCACTCCTGTAATCCCAGCACTTTGGGAGGCTGAGGCAGGTGAATCATGAGGTCAGAAGATTGAGACCATCCTGGCTAACAAGGTGAAACCCTGTCTCTACTAAAAATACAAAAAAAATTAGCCAGGCTTGGTGGTGGGTGCCTGTGGTCCCAGCTACTCGGGAGGCTGAGGCAGGAGAATGGTGTGAACTCAGAAGGCAGAGCTTGCAGTGAGCCAAGATCGCACCACTGCACTCCAGCCTGGGTGACAGAGCAAGACTCCATCTCAAAAAAAAAAAAAAAATTAAAGAAAAAATTCCAATTATGATAGCATCAAAAAAGCAAAATATTTAGGAATAAATCTAATGAGTGTAAAACTTGTATACTCTAAACAGGAAACATTGTTGAAAGAAATTAAAGATACAAATAAACAGAAAGACATCCATGTTCATAAATCAAAAGACAATATTATCAAAATGGCAATACTCCTCAAACTGATCTACAGATTCAATGCAATTCCTATCAAAATCTCTGCTGGCTTCTTTGCAGAAATTGACAAGCTGACCCTAAAAATTTATGTGGAAATGCAAGGGACCCAGAATAGCCAAAATAATATTGAAAAAGAACAAAGTTGCAAAATTCATACTTCCCAACCTCAAAACTTACTACAAAACTACAGTGATCAGAACAGTGTGGTACTGACATAAAGATGTATAGATTAATAGAATAGATTTCAGAGTCCAGAAATAAACTCTCATGTTTATGGTTAATAGATTTGCAACAAGAGTGCCAAGACAACTCAAGGTATAAGAAATAATCTTTTTAACAAATGGTGCTGGGTCAAGTGGATACCAACACATAAAAAAAATGAAGTGAGGCTGGGCAAAGTGGCTCATGCCTGTAATCCCAGCACTTTGGGAGGTCAAGGTGGGCAGATCATTTGAGATCAGGAGTTTGAGACCAGCCTGGCCAACATGGTGAAACCCCGTCTCTACTAAAAAGACAAAAATTAGCCAGGCATGGTGGCAGGCACCTGTAATTCCAGCTACTGAGGAGGCTGAGGCATGAGAATAACTTGAACCCAGGAGGCAGAGATTGCAGTGAGCCGAGATCACACCACTGCACTCCAGCCTGGGCAATAGAGTGAGACTCAGTCTCAAAAAAAAAAAAGAAAAGAAAAAAACAAAACCAAAAACACAAAAATGAAGTTAGATCCCTACCTCACACCATAAAAATGAACTCAAAGTGGATCAGAGAGCTAAATGTAAGAGTTAAAACTATAAAACTCATAGAATAAATCAAAGGTATAAATCTTCATGCCCTTGGATTAGGCAATGGTTTCTTAGATTAGACATGACACCAAAAGTACAAACAACAACCATAGTAACAAAACTGAAAAATTGGAATTCATCAAAGTTAAAAAATTTGTGCTTCAAAAGATGTCATTAGAAAAGTGAGGCCAAGCATGGTGGCTCATGCCTGTAATCCCAGCACTTTGGGAGGCCAAGGCCAGAGGATCATTTGAGGCCAGGAGTTTGAGACCAGCCTGGGCAATATAGTGAGACCTCATCTCTACAGGAAAAAAACAAAATTAGCTGGGTATGGTGGTATGTGACTGTAGTCCCAGCCACTTAGGAGGCTGAGGTGAGAGGATAGTTAGCTTGAGCCCAGGAGTTGGAGGTTACAGTGACCTATGATCATGTCACTGCACTGCAGCTTGAGTGACAAAGTGAGACTCTGTGTCTTAAAAAAAAAAGTAAAAGATAACCCACATGATGAGAGAACATTTTTGCAAATCATATATCTGAAAAGAGACTTGTATGTAGAATATATGAAATGAAGAACTCTTGCAACTCAATAAAAAGACTATAGTTCAATTAAAAATTGGCAAAGGATCTGAATATACATTTGTCAAAGGAAGATATACAAATGGCCAATAAGCACATAAAAAGATACACAACATAGGCCAGGCACGGTGGCTCACGCCTGTAATCCCAGCACTTTGGGAGGCCGAGGTGGGTGGATCAGCTGAGGTCAGGAGTTTGAGACCAGCCGGGCCAACATGGTGAAACCCTGTTTCTACTAAAAGTACAAAAATTAGCCGGGCGTGGTGGTGCATACCTATAAGCCCAACTACTCAGGAGGATGAGGCAAGAGAATCACTTGAACCCAGGGGCTGGAGGTTGCAGTGAGCCGAGATCGCACCACTTCACTCCAGCCTGGGCGAAAACAGTGAAGCTCCATTTAAAAAAAAAAAAAAAAAAAGATACATAACATAATTAGACAATGGAAAATACAAATCAAAACCACAATGAGATACCACTTTACACCCACTAGGAAGGCTATAATCAAAATGACAAATAATAGTAATTGTTGGCAAGGATATGGAGAAGCTGGAAGCCTCACACACTGCTAGTGGAAATGTAAAATGGTGCAGCCACTTTGGAAACAGCTGGAAGTTCTTCAAAAGGCTAAGCATGGAATTAACATACAAACCACCAGTTCCACTCTTAGCTATATACTCAAGAGAAATGAAGACATATACTCACACAAAAACTTGTACATGAATGTTCATGGCAGCATTATTCATAATAGCCAAAGGTGGAAACAACACATATATCCATCAACTGATGGCTGGATAAACAAAATGTAGTATATCTACACAATGGAATATTACTTAGCCATAAAAAATGCACTACTGTTACAGGCTACCATATGAATGAACCTTGAAAACATGCTAAATGAAAGAAGCTAAGCACAAAGGACACATAATTGTATTATTCCATTCATATGAAATGTCAGAATAGGCAAATCCATAGAGACAGAAAGTCTATCAGTGGGGTTGCCAGGGGCTAGGAAATGGAGGAAATAAGGAGTGACTGCTAATGGGTATGGAGTTTCTTCCGGAGAAAATGAAAATGACCTGAAGTTAGATAGCACCGATGGTTGCACAACTTTGATTTGAACACTTTAAAAGGGTGATCTGCTGGGCGCGATAGCTGACACCTCTAATCCCAGCACTTTGTGAGACTGAGGTGGGTAGATCCCTTGAGCCCAGGAGTTCGAGACCAGCATGGGCAACATGGCAAAGCCCCATCTCTACTAAAAATACAAAAAATTAGCCAGCATGGTGGCACACACCTATAATCCCAGCTAACTGGGAGGTTGAGTTGGGAAAATCACCTGACCGGGGAAAGTTGAGGCTGCAGATAGTGCCATGTGCTCCAGCCTGGATGACTGGAGTGAGACCCTGTCTCAAAAAAAAAAAAAAAAAATGGTGAATATATGCTAGTGTATGTCAATAGGGTGATGGAGAATCATGTCTGTAACTCACTCTCAAATAGTTCAGGGAAAAAAGTTCTTTTCTTGCAACTTGTCTGTAAATTCGAATTATTTCAAATGAAAAGAAAAATGCCATTGAATGACAATGATGTTATAGAGGTAACTTTTATTCTACTCCACTCAGAGTGCTTTAAAAAAAAGTAACTCCTTCATAAACTTCAAATAATATTTAATGTGAAGTCTGACTCAAAAAAATGGGTTCATAACCTGTAACATCCCATACTGTTGTTCTTCATAATAAAAGGCAGTATGGCATAAATAACATGTACTTTAGAGTCAGACAGAATGTGTTCCTTTCTAGCTTTATGACTGGGAAAATTAATCGACTTTTAGGAGGCTCAGTTTTCTCATCCAGAAAATGGGAGTAACTAATTGATTGCTCTGTTCTGTATGGGCTAAGTAATGACTTCTATGCTCCCAAGCTTGGACCTGTACTCAACATTGTTTATTATATAATATGATGTTCTACTTTCTAGGATAGATAACTCATTTATTTTTCATACCCTGTTGCCTACTTAGTAGCTACATTATTGTTTATCACTATTCTTCATGATTGGTTTGGAGAAGAGGTAAATTTTATTACTTATTAATATTGTTAATAAAAGATTTGGTAGCGAAGGATATCAGCAAAATTTGGAAGTTATGTAGTCAGATCTCAAGTGTCTATTGCCATTATCACAAGCTGATTATGTACTTAAGTATAGTAAACAAGTGTAGCCAATTCTAATCAGTTTAATCACCTCTCCTCAGACACTATCAGAAAATGAGTAATGAGTAAAATAGTTCATTCAATGTTGATAAGTGGAGAAATGGGAACCCTTGTGCACTGTTGGTAAGAATGTAAAATGGTACAGCTGCTGTGGAAAACTGTATGGCAGTTCCTCAAAAAATTAAAAATAGAATTACCATATGATCTGGCAATTCTACTTCTGGATATATACCGCAAAGAATTCCAGACTCTATCTCTAAAGCATGGAAGATAAAAGTGCCAACTTAGTTGGAAACATACTCTGTACTTACCAGCTGTTTGTTGTGCTGTGGCAGAGGACATGGCTGGGTACCAGCTGGCACCTTGTATACTGGAGTTACTGACATACTGGCAGGGTGGGCACAAATGAAGCGAACCTGCAAAACCTCTACAGCTGGACTAGGGTTCAGGACACCTGGATGATTTCCAATTCGGAATGTGAGAACCTTTAAGGAAGTAACAGAACAAGAGATAATTGTGGGTAGATACTTGATGTCAGTCATGCCAATATAAATGTGTTAGAATTATTCAAATTCCAGTATAGAGAGTCCCTTTCACATTATAATCCAGCAAATCCCTTAAAGACATTATAGTTCTTAATTATCTATGCTAAAGGGCATTAATAATATCATGAAAATTTGAAAACAAGTGGAACATTAAAAAAATCTAGGTCAGGCACAGTGGCTCATGCCTATAATCCCAGCACTTTGGGAGGATCACTTGAGCCTAGGAGTTCAAGACCATCACATAGTAAGACCCCATCTCTACAAAAAATCTAAAAATTAGCCAGGCATGGTGGTGCACACCTGTAGTCCCAGTTACTTGGGAGACTGAAGCAGGAGGATCGCTTGAACCCAGGAGGTCAAGGCTACAGTGAGCCATGTTCATGCCACTGCACTCCAGCCTGGGCAACAGAGTGAGACCCTGTCTAAAAAAAAAAAAAATCTAACTTTGACTGGGTGTGGTGGTGTGTACCTGTAATCTCAGCTGCTTGGAAGTCTGAGGCAGGAGGATTGCTTGTGCCTAGGAGTTCAAGACCAGCCTGAGCAACATAGTGAGACCCTGTCTCAGGGAAAAAAAAAAAAATCTAACTTTGACCGATTATTTCAGTCTTTTCCTCTACCAAATATTTTGTTACAAGTTGATAAAAAGTGAAAAAACTAATTCGTGTTTCCACTCATCTCTAGTAGAAGTAGTAATGAATAACGGAATGTGGAAACAAAAAGAAGTTAGGAAACTTCAAATGAGGGTTAATTAGACCTGAAATTACCAATAGCTCACTCAACAAACTAGGAAATGAAGGAAACTATCTCAACATGATAAAAGCCTTATCACAGTTAACATCATACTCAATAGTAAAAGACTGATTCAAAAAATGGCAAAGGCCCAGCGCAGTGGCTCACACCTGTAATCCCAGCACTTTGGGAGGCTGAGGTGGGCAGATCACCTGAGGTCAGGAGTTCAAGACCAGCCTGGCCGATATGGTGAAACCCCATCTCTACTAAAGACACAAAAATTAGCCAGGCATGGTGCCACACGCCTGTAGTCCCAGCTACTTGGGAGACTGAGGAAAGAGAATCACTTGAACCCGGGAGGCGGAGGTTGCAGTGAGCCAAGATCATACCATTGCACTCCAGCCTGGGTGACAAGAGTCTAACTCCATCTAAAAAAAAAAAGAAAGAAAGCAACTGAAAATAACAAGTGTTGGTGAGGTTCTGGAGAAATGGGAACCCTTGTGCACTGTTGGTAGGAAAGTAAAATGGTACAGCTGCTGTGGAAAATAGTATGGTGGTTCCTGAAGAAATTAAAAATAGAATTACCATATGATCAAGCAATTCCACTTCTGGGTATATATACCCCAAACAATTAAAAAGCAGATCTTGAAAGATAGCTGTATTTGTTAACAGCATTATTATTATTATTGTTATTGTTATTATTATTATTATTTGAGACAAAGTCTCACTCTGTTGCCCAGGCTGGAGTGCAGTGGCATGATCTTGGTTCACTGTAACCTCCGCCTCATGAGTTCAAGAGATTCTTGTGACTCATCCTCCTGAGTAGCTAAGACTACAGGCACGTGCAACCACACCCGGCTAATTTTTGTATTTTCAGTAGAGACAGGGCTTTGCCATGTTGGCCAGGCTTATCTCGAACTCCTGGCCTCAATTGATCCACCTGCCTCAACCTCCCAAGGTACTGGGATTACAGGTGTGAGGCACTGTGCCTGGTCAACAGCAGCATTATTCATGATCACTAAAACCTTACTCTAAGCCACCCAAGTGTCCATCAATGGATGAGTGGATAAGCAAAATTTCTTTTTCTTTTCTTTTCTTTTTTTTTTTTTTTGAGAGTGACTCTTGCTCTGTTGCCCAGGCTGGAGTGCAATGGCATAGTCTTGGCTCACTGAAATCTCCACCTCCCAGGTTCAAGCAATTCTCCTGCCTCAGCCTCCCAAGTAGCTGAGATTACAGGTGCCCACCACCACGCCCAGCTAATTTTTGTATTTTTAGTAGAGATGGGGTTTCACCATATTGGCCAGGCTGATCTCGAACTCCTGACCTCAAATGATCTGCCCGCTTTGGTCTCCCAAAGTGCTGGAATCATAGGCATGAGCCACTGCGCCCGGCCACAGAATTTCATATATACATATATATGTATATAATTTTATATGTACATATTTTATATATACATATATATAAAGGAATATTATGCAGCCTTAAAAGGAAGGAAATTCTGACATACATTACAGTGTGAATAAACCTTGAGAACATTATGTTAAATGAAATAGGCCAGTCATAAAAAGAAAAATACTATATGATTCCATTTATGTGACGTACTTAGAGATGCCAAAATTACAGAGACAGAAAGTAGATTGGTGGTTGCCAGGCACTGGGGTGAAGCAGAAATGGGGAGCTATTCTTTTTTTTTTTTTGAGACGGAGTCTCGCTCTGTCGCCCAGGCTGGAGTGCAGTGGCGTGATCTCGGCTCACTGTAAGCTCCGCCTTCCGGGTTCATGCCATTCTCCTGCCTCAGCTTCCTGAGTAGCTGGGACTACAGGCGCGCGCCACCACGCCTGGCTAATTTTTTTTTTTTTTAGTAGAGATGGGGTTTCACCGTGTTAGCCAGGATGGTCTCGATCTCCTGACCTTGTGATCCGCCCGCCTCGGCCTCCCAAAGTGCTGGGATTACAGGCGTGAGCCACCGTGCCCGGTCTTCTTTTTTTTTTTTATGTGAAGTCTTGCTCTGTCGCCCAGGCTGGAGTGCAGTGGCGCGATCTCAGCTCACCGCAACCTCTGCCTCCCGGGTTCAAGCAGTTCTTCTGCCTGAGCCTCCTGAGTAGCTGAGATCACAGGTGCATGCCACCATACCTGGCTAGTTTTTTTTTTTTTTTTTTTCAGCAGAGATGGGGTTTCATCATGTTGGCTAGGCTGGTTTCATACTCCTGACCTCAAGTGATCCACCTGCCTCAGCCTCTCAACGTGCTAGAATTACAGACATAAGCCACCACACCCAGCCAAGAGTTATTCTTTAATGGGTATAGAGTTTCTATATGTTTTGTTTGTTTGTTTTTTGAGACGGGATCTTGCACTGTCACCCAGGCTGGAGTGCAGTGACTAGATCATAGCCCACTGTAACCTCAAACTACTGGGCTCAAGTGATCCTCCTGCCTCAGCCTCCCAAATAGCTAGGACTATAGGTGTCTGCCATGACACCCAGCTAATTTTTTATTTTTTAGTAGGGACAGGGTCTCACTATGTTGTCCAGGCTGGCCTTGAATTCCTGGCCTCAAGTGATCCTCCTGCCTTGATTCCCCAAAGTGCTGGGATTATAGGTGTGAGCCACTGTGCCCAGCCTTAGAGTTTCAGTTGTATAAGATGAAAAGAGATGGATGGTAGTGATGGCTGCACAAGATTATGAATGTACATAATACTATTGAACTGTACATTTAAAAACATGATTAAGATGGTAATTTTAGGCTGGGTGTGGTGCCTCATGCCTGTAATCCCAGCACTTTGGGAGGCCGAGGTGGGCAGATCACCTGAGGTCGGGAGTTTGAGATCAGCCTGGCCAACATGAAGAAACCCCATCTCTACTAAAAATACAAAATTAGCTAGGTGTGGTGGCGCATGCCTGTAATCCCAGTTACTCAGGAGGCTGAGGCAGGAGAATCACTTGAACCCAGGAGGCGGAGGTTATGGTGAGCCAAGATCGTGCCATTGCACTCCCACCTGGCAACAAGAGCAAAACTCCATCTCAAAAAAAAAAGATGGTAATTTTACCACAATAAAAAATTGAGGACCAAAATAAGTAATTAGCCCTGAAATTACTAATAGCTAGTTATGTATAGAGTAAAGTTCACTACAAATATTAGAAAGAAACCTATGTAGTGAGCTATGATCGTTCCACTACACTCTAGCCTGGGCAGCAGTGTGAGACCCTGTCTCTAAAAAATAAAAATAAATAAATAAAATAAAATAGAATGAAGTTCAATGGATTACAGCACAGTTCTTATCAAGTTAAAATCTTACATTGATTCCCTTATGTGCTGGTTAGCTGTGCTGTTTCACAGTCATACCTTGAATTCTCAAGCCCAGTAAAACTGAGAATCTTTGTTACTGATTTTGATAGAAGTACAGCACAGCTGTGAATGAAAACTATGCAAATCCATCAGTACCTCTATAAATAATTAAAACTCAGCTGGGTGTAGTGCCTCATGCCTATAATCCCAGCACTTTGGGAGGCCAAGGTGGGTGGATCACTTGATCCCAGCAGCTTGAGACCAGCCTGGCCAACATAGTGAAACCCTGCCTATATAAAAAAACAAAAATGGCTGGGCACGGTTGCTCACGCCTGTAATCCTAGCACTTTGGGAGGCCGAGGCAGGCAGATCACAAGGTCAGGAGTTTGAGACCAGCCTGACCAACATGGTAAAACCCCGTCTCTACTAAAAATACAAAAAATTAGCGAGGCGTGGTGGCACGCACCTGTCATCCCAGCTACTCAGGAGGCCAAAACAGGAGAATCTCTTGAACCTGGAAGGCGGAGGTTGCAGTGAGCCGAAATTGCACCACTGCACTCCAGCCTGGGCAACAGAGCAAGACTCCGTCTCAAAAACAACAACAACAACAACAAAAATTAGCTGGGCATGGTGGTGTGTGCCTGTGGTCACAGCTACTCAAGAGGCTGAGGCATGAGAATTGCTTGAACCCAGGAAGCAGAGGGTGCAGTGAGCCGAGATCATGCCACTGCACTTCAGCTTGGGCAACAGAGCGAGACCCTGTCTCTAAATAAATAAACAAAAATAATTAAAAATAATTCAACTGATAGAGATAAAATATATTTATTATTCGTATCAGTGTAGATCTAATTAGTTCCTCAAAATTGCTAACCATAGATGATACTTCAAAGTTTCCCTTCCTTGAATTCTTAAAGTTGGGAAACCAAATATTCTAAAGTCTACAACACAAGGAAGTGAATTATAATGATAATGTGATTGCAAATAATGTGAAATAAGCTCATCACTACAAAAAGATCTTGTTTAGTTCGTGAACTGCTGGAATTCTTGGATGAGCAAATTGAAACCTCTGGGTATATTTTAAGGATAATAAGGTTTTAGAAAAAACAATCCTTTGATCAATAATTAGAATTTTCCTATTTAGTCCATAAACTAAATTCAGCGGAATCTGAAAAGGAATGGCTGGAAGTACAAAGGACTTGGAGTATTACACTAAAGAAAATGTTACAAAAAACTGTTTTCCTACTTGTTCCCCTAAATCCAGGCATTGGATCCGGTAGATGTACTGGTTCTGTTTTCTCTTAGATGGCAGCCACACTTGTGCTATTCCAATCTTCTCTGTCTTCTCCGCATTCAATTCCAAAAAAAATCGGGAGGGCTCCAAGATCCATGGACGAGGACCCCCTTCAAATACCATTTCCTTCACAGACTGCCATGTCACCAATGCCACTTCCACAGGATTTAGAGCCTGATGATATTTAAAGAAATTAATTCCTGATAGGTTAGGGAATTCAATAATTTTCTAAAGTGAAACACTAGTTATCTGAATATGCTGCAAATGACGTTAAACTTAATTCCCAAATTAAGAGATATGTATGCCATGCCTCTCACTTGGAATGCTTCTCAACCTAATTTGGATCCTACCTATCTTTTGAACCTAACTATTATGTTACTTTATCCATTAATTTGTGTCCAGTCATTCTAGACCACACCACTTCTGCATCCTCTAAGCTCTTACAGTATTTATCTGTACCACTCATTTGTACACTGTTCATTTCCTAATGTTATTATGTGTGTGTCAAGTGCTATGTATAAATCTAATAATTTTTGTTGTTTTCTCTAGTTATATAACTCCTTAAAAGGAGTCAGTATCTTATACCTAATTTGTTTTAGTATTTCTCTTCTTCACTGGGATTTAGTACAATGTTGTGCACAGAAAAGGTACTGTATAAATAACTACATAAGCATTTTTTTCAGGCTAGAGAATGGAAGATAAGATGCATAAGCATTTTAAACTGATATTTTACTAAAGTATCAAAGAACTTCTGCCCTAAAAATATAAAAATAATACATCTATACACTTCACCATATTTCTCCAAGAACTTTATAAGCTAAGAAGTAGACAATATAGGTATTACTCAATTCAGTATGGAGGAGTTGTATTCCATTTATAGATGAGGAAACTGGCATTAGGGGAATGAAGTATTCTCAAAGTGTAGGTTATTTTTGTATGGCACACAATGTCCACAACAGTGACTAATTTTTTTTTATTTTACTTTAAGTTCTGGGATACATGTGCAGAATGTGCAGGTTTGTTACATAGGTATACATGTGCCATGGTGGTTTGCTGCACCCATCAACCCATCATCTACATTAGGTATTTCTCCTAATGCTATCCATTCCCGAGGCCCCCACCCCCTGACAGTCCACAGTGTGTGATGTTCCCCTCCCTGTCTCCATGTGTTCTCATTGTTCAACTCCCACTACAGTGACTAAGTTTTAAAACGAAGTAGAGAGTTGAAGCAATTATTCTAAAAATGTAAGCAAACTATGCTTTCTTTCCAGAACTGTTCAGTCATATTTATTATTGAGTACCATTAAAACTGAAAATTTCTATCCCTGATGGTAGTATTCTCTTAAATAATGTATATATAATTCAATAAATATTCACTTATGAGGATACAGTAATAGAAATCCAAATAAAGTCTTGTCTCACAGGGGAGCCCACAATCTGAGAGAGACAGACTTAGAGTAGGTAAAGAGTACAATAAGTGTTACAAAAAGACATGTGGCCAGGTGCGGTAGCTCATGCCTGTAATCCCAGCACTTTGGGAGGCTGAGGTGGGTGGATCACTTAAGGTCAGGAGTTTGAGACCAGCCTGGCCAACATGGTGAAATCCCATCTCTACTAAAAATACAAAATTATCCGAGCATGGTGGTGCACGCCTGTAATCCCTGCTACTTGGGAGGCTGAGGCAGGAGAATCAGTTGGAGGCAGAGGTTGCAGTGAGCCAAGATTGCACCATTGCACTCCAGCCTGGGCAACAAGATCAAAACTTGGTCTCAGAAGAAGAAAAAAAAAAAAAAAAAAAAAGACATGTTACAGAGTGCCATACAAGTTTTTGGCCAGGTGTGGTGGCTCATGCCTGTAATGCAAGCACTTTGGGAGGCCAAGGCAGGCGGATCCCTTGAGCCCAGGAATTCGAGAGCAGCCTGGCCATCATGGCAAAACCCCATATCTACTAAAAATACAAAAATTAGCTGGGCATCATGGTGCGCACCTGTAATCCCACCCACTTGGGAGGCTGAGGCACAAGAATCGCTTGAACCTAGCGGGTGGAGGTTGCTGAGATTGCGCCACTGCATTCTAGCCGGGGCAACAGAGTGAGACTCTGTCTCAAAAAAATAAAAAAGTTTTTGACACAAGAAATGAATGGAAAAAATAAACACAGAGGTCTCGTAGATGGCCTTTCTGAAAAAGCAAAACAAATGATTCCTTTTTCTTAGATGTATAGTCAAAAACTAACCAGATGAACTGAATTAAGCTGATAATATAAAAGGACAAATTGAGAACTGTACCATGTACTGAAACACAGTAATGATAACAAGGGTAGAACACACATATTTTTAAACAATTTGTTTTTCATCAGGCAAGGGGAAAGACACGTGACTAACATACTAGGTAGAAAAAGAAAATCATCATCTCACTTCCTTTCCTTTAAGGACGACTTTCATTCAGGGGAGATCTGATTTGTGGACACTCAATATATATAAAATAAGCCTAAGGACAATGATAAAAGTAAGAAAAAACCTAATGGAACTTTGCAATGAGCCACAGCCAAGCACTTGCATTTAGTTAGGCAAGAAGGAGGACTCACCCACCAAGGGAACTAGTGAAATATACTTGAACCATATATTTAATATATATGCTACACAATGTACAATGAGGCCAACTTAAAATGCAAATTTGAATGAATAATTTATCTTTTTTCTTTTACCTTACTTTACTTCTTTCACTAGTGTTAACATTTTTCCCTGTGGGTGCTCCTTATTCCAAGAGGCATTGAGTCACGATTTGTCAGCATCTATCAGCAAGAACTTGTAGATACCAATTTTAGCTACTGCTGGAATCAAATAGGATGTAGAAACCATGCCAGTCTCTATCTACTTTTATTTTGAACTGTTGCAGGATCCTTGGGGTGTCGCTTTTCTGGCTGGAAACCTCTGTGGCTGGTGGCACCTTTGCCCAAGTTTTGTTTGGGCCCACTGGGCTCGTTCCATCCACTCGGCCTGGCAGGCTGTGCTTGGCTCATGCTACCAGCCTGGATCTCACACCTGCCAAGGGTGAGCCAGGCATGGAGTGGCAACAGGTATGTGAGTGAGTGAGCATGGGGTCCAGCCACTGCAGTCAGGCACACCAGTTGCTGCAGTGGGACAGGCAGCTACAGGTGCCGGCATGGGCACTGGCTCTCTGCAAACCTGTGGCTGGATCAGGTGCACTGCAAGCAGCTTCCACGCTGCCACTGGGGAACACAGTGGTGCCTGGAAGCTTAGAGACTCCAGGAACCACAGGGCCCCGAAGTGGGAGTCACAGCCCTGGCTTGGGGAGCTCCCAGGTCTTGGCTCCCTGAAGAGTCACAGTTCTTCTCTCCTTCTCTTCACCCACAACGTGGTGAGCAAGGGGCATGTTTCAGCCCTGTTTGTGTTATAGCTCTTTCAGCCCTGCCATTGGGCAAGTCCCAAGTTCTTGTCCTGCGTCCAAAAAGAATAAGATACGCAGAACAAGTGGAGGGTGAGCAAGGTGAAGAAGAGCTTTATTGAGTAACAGAATAGCTCAGAGGAGGCCCTGGAGTGGGTAGTACCTCTCTGCTGCTGGTCATCCCGGTGTCTGCAGCTCTCAGCAGAGAGGAGGCCCTGGAGTTGGTAGCTCCTCTCTGCAGCTGGTTGCCCAATGTCTTCTGCCCAGCTCTGGCTGAGCCTGGAGCTTTTATGGGCATCAGAGGGGAGGAAGTCCACACTGATTGGTACATGGGCAGCCATGGGTGGGCCTGGAAAAGGCATCACAAGTTCCCGCTCTGGTCTGCAGGACTGGCAGCCTGGACCCCAGCCTTCAGGCCCTACCTGGCCTGAAGGTAGGGCCTCACCAGGGACTGCACCTTCTGCCCAGGAACTTGTCTGCCTCCTGCTGTTGTTCATGGCACCCAGGCTGTAGGTGCCAAGGGGCACCTACAGGCCAGTGCCGAGCTGCCCTCAGCTCCCCTTTGGCTTCCCTCCTATGCTCGTTGGTGCCCAAACTCTGGAGGGGGCCAAGGCAGCAGGGGCCTGGCATGTCAAAATTGCCCCAAGCATGTGCTCATCTGGCCAGATTGTGACAGTGCCCAGGATTGGCCCAACTTTGTTCTGAGATTGGAGTTAGTGCTGACAGCAGGAAGAAGCCAGGCAGCGGGAGCATGCAAAAGGGGCCTTCCTTGGTCCCCAAGAGTACAAGGATGCCTGGGTCCACAGCTGCCATTTGGGTAGCTGCAGTTGCATGGCAAGGGGGTAGTGGGACTGGGGCAGGGGTGCATCTCCTGCCTGCTCGGTGAAGCAGGAGGCCTGGGTCCGCAGTCATGACTTGGGCAGCCAAAGCTGCACCCAGGGAGCTCCCACCCCACCAACTCAGAAGGAGTGGGGCTCCTGGGGCTCCCACTTGGCGTCGGCTCCAAACAGCTCCACGGAGTGTGCAGCCCCAGCTGCATCTCCCTGCTGCAGCTGGCGTGATGGCAGCAGCTGCTCCAGACAGGCTGCCGCTGCCATCAGAACCACTTATCATACTATCTCCATTATAATGAACCAGTCCTTAGGGCTCAATATAATGGCTTCTGTGCTTAAAATCCATAAGTATATAGGGTAAAAGATGATTGACTTCCCTCCATAGGACAGAAATTATCTTTCAGGGTTCTTCAAAAGGGAGTACACTAACATACTAATTTTTGTATTTACAGAGATATATGCACATGTAAAAATTCAGATAGCACCTTAAGATTAGTGTACTTTATGAACTTTTCTGTACATATTTTATACCTCAGTAAAAAAGAAGAAAGGAGAACATCTAAAACTTTCTGATACAACTTAAAGATATTCCTGTGACAGAAGCATGAGGGAGTAAACTCCCTGGAGACTTAGGTTTGAGGAGAGAGCTGTAGATCTAAAAACAAAAAAGTGGCAAGTAAAGAGAACATAAATGTCATTGATCCTTAGTAGAGACCACAGATAGCTAGCAAGCCCATAAGCGGACATAGTTGAGTCCATTAAAAGAAATGCCAGTTCCTTACCGTGAAATATCTTACCTTTAGGGGTTCATAAGCAGCAAATGTAGCACTGCTCTCCAAGTACTTGTCACATTCATTCACACTTACTGTTACCAGAGCATGGCCGAGAGATTTAGCTGCGATATGTGTACTGGAACAATGCATTGGTCCAGGTCTTTGAATACCTGTGAATCAAAAACCATGATTTTGGCAGGGCGTGGTGGCTCAGGCTTGTAATCTCAGCACTTTGGGAGGCCAAGGCAGGCAGATTGCTTGAGCTCCGAAGTTTAAGACCCGCCTGAAAAACATGGTGAAACCCCGTCTCTACAAAATATTAAAAAAATTAGCCAGGCATGGTGGCGTGCACCTGTAGTCCCAGTTACTCAGGAGGCTAAGGAAGTAGGATCACTTGAGCCCAGGAGGTCGAGGCTGCAGTGAGTCGTGATTGCACCACTACACCCCAGCCTGGGCAACAGAGTTAAGACCTTACCTAAAAAAAAAAATAAAAAACCCAAAACAAATATGATTTCAGTGGGGTAACAAGCAGTTAGTTTTTTTTGTTTTGTTTTGTTTCTTTGACATGGAGTCTCGCTCTTGTTGCCCAGGCTGGAGTGCAATGGTGCAATCTCGGCTCACTGCAACCTCCGCCTCCTGGGTTCAAGTGATTCTCCTGCCTCAGCCTCCTGAGTAGCTGGGATTACAGGCACCTGCCACCATGTCTGGCTAATTTTTTGTATTTTTAGTAGAGACAGGGTTTCACTGTGTTGGCCACACTGGGCTCAAACTGGGCAATGGAGTGAGATTCCATCTCAAAAAAAAAAAACAAAATTTAAATAAAAATGAATAAATAAAGTAGTTAATTTAGCTAGAACCACATATGAAGCAAAAGTATGAAATCATGAAAAGTAGGTTGGGTTATATTGCAGAGGGGTCTTGAATGCCAAACTAAAAGGATTTTGGCTCCATTCCACTGACAATGAGAAGTCTCTCAAAATTTTTGAGCAGAAATAAATCATGCTGCTATAAAGACACATGCACACGTATGTTTATTGCGGCATTATTCACAATAGCAAAGACTTGGAACCAACCCAAATGTCCAACAATGATAGACTGGATTAAGAAAATGTGGCACATATACACCATGGAATACTATGCAGCCATAAAAATGATGAGTTTATGTCCTTTGTAGGGACATGGATGAAATTGGAAATCATCATTCTCAGTAAACTATCGCAAGAACAAAAAACCAAACACCGCATATTCTCACTCATAGGTAGGAATTGAACAATGAGAACACATGGACACAGGAAGGGGAACATCACACACCAGGGCCTGTTGTGGGGTGGGGGGAGGGGGGAAGGATAGCATTGGGAGATATACCTAATGCTAGATGATGAGTTAGTGGGTGCAGCACACCAGCATGGCGCATGTATACATATGTAACTAACCTGCACATTGTGCACATGTACCCTAAAACTTAAAGTATAATAATAATAAATAAATAAATAAATAAAAGAAACCTAGTAGCTCTTGCAGGCAACTGTCTACCCTTCTCATTTTCAATCCTGTTCTCCAGAAAGTTCTTAATAAATTTATTCAGACAACAAAAAAAAATACCAAAGTTGAGTTCATGAAGCTCCATCTGATAGCCATGATGATCAGAGGTAAGAATAGTCAGGAGGATTTTGTTGTCCTACGTGGGAAATAAGGGGCTAAATATTAAAATACTCTGAGAGGAGGGGAAAGACCACTTGAACCCGGGAGTGAGGGTGTGTATATATGTATGTATGTATGTAGTATAATGAGCAAGGGCAAAGCAAAAGTCCAATTTGAGACCAAGCTTATAGATGTAAGAATTAAATAGTTAATGTATAAAAAGTATTCAGAACAGAGCTTGGCAAAGAGTAAATGCTAAGCAAATCTTAGATGCTACTACTGTCATTATATTGATGAAAAAACAATGGGGATCAGGATCAAATAAGAAGTTCAATAGCAGGAAAGGATGTTGGCCGTTATTCATATTTTCTGTTTTATTAGAAAGAGACATTTTATCCTTTTTCAATAAATTGAATGTATGCATATATTAAATGGCTCTACATTCCTCTTAAAAAGACATATGGTATATATATTAGGGGAAGAAAGAAGAGCTTGAGGCTAGAAATGGAAAACCTTACTGTGAACTAAAATCTGATATTGACCTTGCACTTGTAATCCCAGCTACTTGGGAGGCTGAGATAGCAGGATAGCTTGGGCCCAGGAGTTCAAGGTTACAATGTTCTATGATTGCACCACTGCACTCCAGCCTGGGTGACACGGTGAGACCCGGTCTCTAATAATAATAATAATAATAAAAAATAAAAACTGGCTGGGCACAGTGGCTCATGCCTGTAATCCCAGCACTTTGGGAGGCCGAGGCGGGCAGATCACCTGAGGTCAGGAGTTCAAGACCAGCCTGGCCAACATGGCGAAACCATGTTACTAAAAATAAAAAATTTTTAGTATTTTTGTTAGATGTTTCGTGGCATCTAACCCACTAAACCATGTTACTAAACCATGTTAGTAACCATGTTACTAAAAATACAAAAATTAGCCGGGCATGGTGGTGGGCATCTGTAATCCCAGGTACTTAGGAGGCTGAGGCAGGAAAATCGCTTGAACCTGGGAGGTGGAGTTTGCAGTGAGCCAAGATCGTGCCACTGCACTCCAGCCTGGGCGACAAAAGCGAGATGCTGTCTCAAAAAACAAAAACAAACAAACAAAAAACTGATATTGGCCAGCTGCAATGTTGTTCAGCTTCTGTGCCTGTGTTTCTATATCTGTAAAATGAGGAGTATAACACTTACTACAAGGCATTTGACAAAATAAAGTATTATAAAGAAAAGTAATATGTGAATTTAGACTATAATTGGTAGTTTCTGAATTGTTGATTGCTTCCTTAAAGACAAAGAAAGTAATCTGTCACAGTGGTAGAGTTAAAGATAAATAAATAAAGACAAAGGAAGGAGAAGATAAAAAGGCTACTTTTACCTTCTTTGAGAGGAGTAAAGACTCCTTGTTTATCCAAGTTCAGGTCCAAGGATAAATGAGAGCAGTCTGTGAATGCCATGGCTTCTTTGGTCTCTTTATTTACGTGATACATTGCAATGGGGATTTCTATAATCTGGCCAATCTCCACATCAGCATGAAATGGTAACAGTTCCATTTTGTTCAGTTTCAGGACATGTATCTGGAGGGGAAAAATTCATCTTTCAAGAAAGTTATGTTAAAAAAAGTCTTAGGAGGAGGAGAAGCAAGATGGCCAAATAGAACCCTCCAGTGATTGTCCTCCCTGCAGGAACACCAAATTGAATGACTATCCACACAAGAAATCACCTTCATAAGAATAAAAAATCAGATGAGCAATCACAGTACCTGGTTTTTAACATCATATCAAGGAAGGAGCCACTGAAAGGGGAAGAAAAGAGTCTAGAATTGCCGACATCACCTCTCTTCCCTTCCCAAGCAGTGGCAGCGGCCACATGGTGCAGAGAGAGAATCTGTGCACCTGGGGAGTGCAGTGATTGTGGGACTTTGTATTCCACAATCACTGCACTCCCCCAGGTGCACAGATTTGGAACTCAGTGCTGCCTACTACAGTGGAAAGCAACACAGGGCAGAATTCAGTCAGTGCCTGTGGAAGGAGCATTTAGACCAGCGCTAGCCAAAGGGGAATTACCCATCCCAGTGGTCTGAACCTGAGTTCCAGCTAGCCCCGACACTGTGGGCTAAAGCACTCTGAGGTCCTAAATAAACTCGAAAGGCTGTCTAGGCCACAAAGACTGCAATTCCTGGGCAAGTTCTGGTGCTGTACTGGGCTTGAAGCCAGTGGATCTGGGATGCATGTGACCTAGTGAGACACCTGCTGGGGTGGCCAAGAGAGTGCTTGTACCACTCCTCCCCACACCCCAGGCAGCAGAGCTCATAACTCTGGGAGAGTTACTCCTTCTTCCGACTTGAGGAGAGGAGAGGGGAGAGTAAAAAGGACTTTGTTTTGCAACTCGGATAATAGCTCAGCCACAATAGAGCATCAGGCAGAGTCACAAGGCCCGCATTTCAGACACTAACTCCCTGAAAACATTTCTATACACACCCTGGGGCAGAAGGGAACCTGCTGTCTTGAAAGGAAGGACACTGTCCTGGCAGGATTCATCACTTGCTGATTAAAGAGCCCTTGGGCCTTGGCCAGGTGCAGTTGCTCACGCACGTAATCCCAGCACTTTGGGAGGCTGAGGTGGATGAATCACCTGAGGTCAGGAGTTCAAAACCAGCCTGGCCAACATGGCGAAACCCTGTCTCTACTAAAAATACAAAAATTAGCTGGGCGTGGTGGCGGGTGCCTGTAATCCCAGCTATCAGGAGGCTGAGGCATGAGAATCGCTTGAACCCGGGAGGTTGCAGTGAGCCGAGATCACGCCACTGCACTCCAGCCTAGGCGACAGAGCAAAAATCCATTAAAAAAAGAAAAAAAGAGCTCTTGGGCCTTGAATAAACATTTGGTGGTTGCCAGTATTTGATGCAGGCCTTAAGTGACACTCAGTGCCATGCTGGCTTCAGGTGTGACCCAGTACATTCCCAGCTGTGATGACCATGAGCAGAGACTTCTTCTGCTTAAGAAAAGGAAATGAAAAAGTTAAGGGGACTTTGTCTTACAGCTTGGGTACCAGCTCAGCTCTACTACTTGGTAGAGCACCAAGTGGGCTTCAGGGGTCCCCAATTTCAGGTCTTGGCTCCTGGATGGCATTTTTGGACCTGCCCTAGGCCAGAGGGGAGCCCACTTCACTGAAGGGAGAGACCCAGGCCTGGTAGCATTCACAAGCTGACTGAAGAGCCTTTGGACCTTTAATGAACATTGGTAGTAGCTAGTCAGTATTTGCCATGGGTCTGGGGCAGTGGTGGCCACAAGGAGAGACTCCTTCAGTTTGAACAAAGGGAAGTCAAGAATGAGAAGGGGGCCGGGTGTGGTGGCTTACGCCTGTAATCCCAACACTTTGGGAGGCCGAGATGGGTGGATCACTTGAGGCCAGGTGTTCGAGACAAGCCTGGCCAATATGGTGAAACCCCATCTCTACTAAAAATACAAAAATTACCCGGGCGTGGTGGTGCATGCCTGTACTCCCAGCTACTCGGAAGGCTGAGGCAGGGGAATCTCTCAAACCCAGGAGGCAGAGGTTGCAGTGAGCTGAGATCATGCCACTGCACTCCAGCCTGGGTGACAGAGTGAGACTCCATTCCAGAAAAATAAAGAAAGAAATAAATAAAAAGATTGAGAAGGGCTTTGTCTTGCAGCTTGGGTGCCAGCTTAGTCGCAGTAGAATAGAGCATCAGGTAGATTTCTAAGGTTCCTGACTCCAGGCCTTGGTTCCTGGATAGAATTTCTGAACCTGCTCTGGGCTGGTGAGGAACTTCCCATCCTGAAACAAAGGCCACAAGCCTGGCTGAATTTGCTACCCACTAACTGTACAGTCCTTGGGCCTTGAGTGAACACTGGCAGTAACCAGGCAGTGGTCACTGAAGGACTTGGGCAGGACCCAGTGCTATGCTAGCTTTGGGTCTGACCCAGTGCAGTCCTAGTGGTGGTGGCCACAGAGGGGATACACAGAGGGGTGTGTATCCCCACCCCCAGCTCCAGACAGCTTAGCATGGAGAGAGAGAGACTCTGTTTGTTTGGGCAAAAGAAAGAGAAGGAACAAGAGTCTGCCTGGTAATCCAGGGAATTCTCCCGGATCTCACCTAAGACCACCAAAGCAGTACCTCTACAAGTCTGCAAGAGTCACAGCTTTACTGGGCTTGGGGTGCCACCCAATGCAGATATGTACTGCAGTGACCAAAGACTTAGATCACAACACTCAATTCTCTTTGAATACTTGGAAAGCCTTCCCAAGAAGGATGGGTACAAACAAGCACATTGTTCAAAGACTACAATTAATACCTAACTTTTCAATGCCCAGACATCAATGAACATCCACAAAGATCAAGACCGTACAGGAAAACATGGCCTAAATAAGGCACCAGTGACCAATCCTGGAGTGACAGAGCTATATGACCTTACAGACAAAGAGTTCAAAACAGCTGTTTTGCAGAAGTTCAACAAAATTTAAGAGAAGGATTTCAGAATCCTATCAGACAAATATAACAAAGATATTGAAATAATTTTAAAAAGCAGAAATCCTGGAGCTGAAAAATTCAATTAACATATTAAAGAAATCCCAGCACTTTGGGAGGCCAAGGCAGGCAGATAACGAGATCAGGAGATCGAGACCATCCTGGCTAACACGGTGAAACCCCGTCTCTACTAAAAATACAAAAATTAGCCGGGCATGTTGGTGGGCGCCTGTAGCCCCAGCTACTTGGGAGGCTGAGGCAGGAGAATGGCGTGAACCCGGGAGGTGGAGCTTGCAGTGAGCTGAGATTGCACCACTGCACTCCAGCCTGGGCAACAGAGTGAGACTCCGTCTCAAAAAAAAAAAAAAATGCTAAAGAATGCATCAGTCTCTCAACAGCAGAACTGATGAAGCAAAAGAAAGAATTAGTGAGCTTGAGGACAGGTTATTTGAAAATACAGTCATGGGCCAAGTGCAGTGGCTCACACCTGTAATCCCAGCACTTTGGGAGGCCAAGGTGGGTCGATTACCCAAGGCCAGGAGTTTGAGACCAGCCTGGCCAACACAGTGAAAGCCTGTCTCTACTAAAAACAGAAAGAATAAGCTGGGCATGGTGGCGCATGCTATAATCCCAGCTACTTGGGAGGCTGAGGCATGAAAATCACTTGAACCTAGGAGGTGGAGGTTGCAGTGAGCAGAGATCATGCCACTGCACTTCAGCCTGGGTGACAGAGTGAGATGTGGCCTCAAAAAAATAGAAAAGAAAGAAAATACAGTTAGCGGAGACTAAAGAAAAAAATAATAGAAAAGAATGAAGATCTAGAAAATGGCCACAAAATGGCAAATCTAAGAGCTACTGGCCTTAAAGAGGAGGTAAAGAAAGAGGTTTAAACTACTGATACCTTGAGTAGAAAGACTAAAAGAAGAACCTATAAAAAGGAATAACTACAACAACTATTCAAGACATAGACAGTATAAGATATAAATAGAAACAACACAAAGTTAAAAGGCAGGGGAATGAAATTAAAGTGTAGAAGTTTTTGTTTTTGTTTTTGTTTTGAGATGGAGTCTTGCTCTGTCACTCAGGCTGGAGTGCAGTGGTGTAATCTCAGCTCACTGCAACCTCCACCTCCTAGGTTCAAGCAATTCTCCTGCCTCAGCCTCATGAGTAGCTGGGATCACAGGCATGCACCACCACACCCGGCTAATTTTTGTATTTTTAGTAGAGACAGGGTTTCATCATGTTGGCCAGGCTGGTCTCGAACTCCTTATCTTAGGTGATCTAAGGTCATCCACCCACCTCGGCATCCCAAAGTGCTGGGATTACAGGCGTGAGCCACTGCAACCAGCCTAGAGTTTTGATTAGTTTTCTCTTTGCTAATTTGTTAGTTTGTTTATGCAATCAGTGTTAAGATGTCATCAGTTTAAAATAATGAGTTATAAGATCTTATTTGCAAACGTCATGTCATGGTAACCTGACAAAAATAAAACACAAGAAATTAAAACATACCACCAGAGAAAATCACCTTCACAAAAAGAAAGGCAGGAAGGAAGGACAGAAGGAAGAGAAGACCACAAAACAACCAGAAAACAAATTAAAAATGGCAGGAGTAAGTTCTTATTTATCAATAACAACATTGAATGTAAATGGACTAAACTCTCCAATCAAAAAAGATAGAGTGACTGAATAGATTTTTTTAAAAATGGCTGAGCACAGTGGCTCAAGCCTATAGTCCCAGCACTTTGGGAGGCCAAGGCAGGCGGATCACCTGAGATTGGCAGTTCAAGACCAGCCTGACCAACATGGAGAAACCCCGTCTCTACTAAAAATACAAAATTAGCTGGGCATGGTAGCACATGCCTGTAATCCCAGCTACTCGGGAGGCTGAGGCAGGAGAATTCCTTGAACCTGGGAGGCAGAGGTTGCGGTGAGCTGAGATCACGCCATTGCACTCCAGCCTGGGCAACAAGAGTGAAACTCCATCTCAAAAACAAAAACAAAAACAAAAACAAAAACCCAACAATCTGTTGCCTACAAGAAACATGCTTCACCTATAAAGACACACGTAGACTGAAAATAAAGAGATGGAAAAAGATTCCATGCCAATGGAAACCAAAAAAGAGCAAGAATAGCTATGCTTATATCAGACAAAATAGATTTCAGGACAAACTATAAAAAGAGAAAAAGAAGGCCATTATGTAATGATAAAGGGGTCAATTCAGCAAGAGGATATAACAATTATAAATATATATACACCCAATACTGGAGGACCCAGATGTATAAGGCAAATATTATTAGAGCTTAATAGAGCTATAGACCTCACTACCTTAATAGCTGGAGACTTCAACACCGTATTTTCAGCAATGAACAGATTATCCAGACAGATAATCAATAAAGAAACATCAAACTTAGTCTACGATGTAGACCAAAAGGATCTAATAGATATTTACAGGACTTTTCATTCAATGGCTGCAGAATACACATTCATCTCCTCAGCAAGAATGAGTGTTCTTGATCATATTCAGGAATAGACTATGTTAGGCCCAAAACAATTCTTCAAAAATTCAAAAAAATTGAAACTGTCAAATATCCTCTCTGACTACAGTGGACTAACACTAGAAATCAGTTAACAAGATGAATTTTGGAAACTATACAAACACATTGAAATTAAACAATTTGCTCCTGAATGACCAGCATATCAATGAAGAAATTAAGAAGATTTTAAAATTTATTGAAAAAAATGAAAACGAAAACACAACATAACAAAACCTATGAGATACAGTGAAAGCAGTACTAAGAGGAAAGTTTATAGTAATGAATACCTACATCAAAAAAGTAGAGGCCGGGCACAGTGGCTCACACCTGTAATCCCTGCATTTTGGGAGGCTGAGGCAGGTGGATCACCTGAGGTCAGGAGTTTCAGACCAGCCTGGCCAACATGATGAAACCCCATCTCTAACAAAAATACAAAAAATTAGCAGGGCATGGAAGCGTGCACCTGTAATCCCAGCTACTCAGGAGGCTGAGGCAGGAGAATCACTTGAACCCGGGAGGCACAGGTTGCAGTGAGCTGAGATCACGCCACTGCACTCCAGCCTGGGAAACAAGAGCAAAACTCTGTCTCAAAAAAAAAGTAGAGAAACTTGAAAAAAACAACCCAATGTTGTATTTTTTTTTTTTGACAGTCTTGCTCTGTTGCCAGGCCAGAGTGCTGTGGTGCGATCTCAGCTCACTGCAACCTCCGCCTCCTGGGTTCAAGCGATTCTCCTGCCTCAGCCTCCTGAGTAGCTGGGATTACAGGGGCACGCCACCATGCCTGGCTAATTTTTGTATTTTTAGTAGAGACAGGGTTTCACCATGTTGGTCAGGATGGTCTCAATCTCTTGACCTTGTGATCCACCTACCTCGGCCTCCCAAAGTGCTGGGATTACAGGTGTGAGCCACCGCGCCCGGCCGAAGTATCTTAAAGAACTGGAAAAGTTGGCTGGACACGGTGGTTCATGTCTGTAATCCCAATACTTTTGGAGGCTGAGGCAGGTGGATTGCTTGAGCCCAGGAGTTCAAGACCAGCCTGAACAACATGGTGAAACTTGTCTCTACAAAAAACATAAAAATTAGCTGGTTTGGTGGTGTTCACCTGTATTCCCAGCTACTTGGGAGGCTGAGGAGGGAAGATAACTTGGGCCTGGGAGGTAGTGGCTACAGTGAGCTGTGATCTCACCACTGTACTCCAGCCTGGGCAACAGAGCAAGACCTTGCCTGAAAAAAAAGAAAAACAAATCTACAAAAGCAAGAGCAAACCAAAGCCAAAATTAGTAGAAGAAATAATAAAGATCAGAGCAGAAATAAATGAAATGACAAAAAATACAAAAGATCAACAAAAGGAAGAGTTGGTTTTCTGAAAATAAAAAAATAAAAAAATAAAAAGAGAGAGAGAGAGATGACCCAAATAAGTAAAATCTGGCTGGGCGCGGTGGCTCATGCCTGTAATCCCACCACTTTGGGAGGCCGAGGCTGGGAAATCACCTCAGGTCAGGAGTTTGAGACCAGCCTGGCCAACATGGTGAAACCCATCTCTACTAAATAATACAAAAACTAGCCAGGTGTGGTGGCAGGTGCCTATAATCCCAGCTACTCGAGAGGCTGAGGCATGAGAATCACTTGAACCCAGGAGGCAGAGGTTGCAGTGAGCCCAGATCGCACCACTGCACTCCAGCCTGGGCGATACAGTGAGACTCAGTCTCAAAAACTAGATAAATAAATAAAATAAATAAATAATAAATAATAAAAGTAAAATCTGAGATGGAAAAGAAGATATTACAACCAATACCACAGAAATTCAAAGGATCATTAGGGGCTACTATGAGCAATCATATGCCAATAAATTGGAAAACCTAGAAGAAATGGATAAATTCCTAGACATATACAACCTACCAAGATTGAACTATGTCTGAAAAGACTAATAACAAGTAATGAGATCGAAGCTGCAATAAAAGTCTCCCAGCAAAACAAAGCCCAGGACTTGACAGATTCATGGCTAAATTTTACCAAACATTTAAAAAAGAACTAATTCTAATCCTACTCAAAGTATTTTGAAAAACAGAGAAGAGAATACGTCCAAATTCATTCTATGTGGCCAGTATTACCCTGATACAAAAACCAGACAAAGACATATCAAAAAAAAACAAAAAAAACAAAACTACAGGCCAATCAATATCCCTGATGAACATGATGGAAAAACTCTTGACAAAATATTAGCAAACCAAATTCAACAACACTTTTTTTTGTTTTGTTTTGTTTTTTCAGGCGGAGTCTCACTCTGTTGCCCAGGCTGGAGTGCAATGGTGCGATCTTGGCTCACTGCAACCTCTGCCTCCCAGGTTTAAGCAATTCTCCTGCCTCAACCTCCCAAGTAGCTGGGATTACAGATGCGCACCACCACACCGACTAATTTTTTGTATTTTTAGTAGAGAAGGGGTTTCACCATGTTGGCCAGGATGGTCTCAATCTCTTGACCTTGTGATCTGCCTGCCTCGGCATCTCAAAGTGCTGGGATTACAGGCTTGAGCCACTGCGCCTGGCCTCAACAACACATTTTTTAAAAAAATCATTAATGGCCAGACACAGTTGCTCACTCCTGTAATCCTAACACTTCGGGAGGCTGAGGTGTGAGGATTGCTTGAGCCCCGGAGGCCAAGTCTGCAGTGAGCCATGTTCCTGCCACTGCATTCAAGCCTGGGTGACAGAGCAAGAACTTGTCTCTAAAAAAACATTGCCAAAATAACTAAAATAGTATAACTGGAATGTTTGCAACACAAAGAAAGGATAAATTCTTGAGGTGATGTGATGGATACTCTGTTTACCCTGATGTGACTATTATGCATTGTATGGCCATATCAAAATATCTCATGTATCCCATAAATATATACACCTACCATGTACACCTAAAGATTACAAATTACAGCACTTTGGGAGGCCAAGGCAGGAAGATCGCTTGAGCCCAGGAGTTCAAGCCCAGCCTGGGCAATATAGGGAGACCCTGTCTCTAAAAAAAGTTTAAAAATTAGCTGAGTATGGTGGTATACATCTGTAGTCCCAGCTACTTGAAAAGCTCAGGTGGGAGGATCGGATGCAACCGGGAGGCGGAGGTTGCAGTGAGCTGAGGTTGCATCACTGCACTCCAGCATGGGCAACAGAGTGAGATCCTGTCTGGAAAAAAAAAAAAGGCCAGGCGCAGTGGCTCATGGCTATAATCCCAACACTTTGGGAGGACAAAGCAGGTGGATCACCTGAGGTCAGGAGTTTGAGGCAAGCCTGGCCAACATGGTGAAACCCTGTCTCTATTAAAAATACAAAAATTAGCTGGGCATGGTGGTGCATGCCTGTAGTCTCAGCTACTTCGGAGGCTGAGGCAGGAGGGTTGCTTGAGCCCAGGAGATGGAGGTTGTAATGAGCTGAGAGTGTACCACTGATTTAAAACTGTTAAGAAAAAGAAGAAATCATTCCTTAAATATTTACATACACACGAACATATATAAACACATTATATATATGTTATTTACTATTATACACAATGTAATGGTCCAGGTCTCTTCTATATACGCACACACACACATATACACACCCACAAGGTACTAAACATGTCACTCTACATTTTTAAATTTATTGATCTCTTTAAAGCATCTAACTCCATATAGGAGGGGTCTGGCAAACTACGGCCTGTATACAACCTGTTTTTGTATAATGAGCTAAGAACAGTTTTTACATTTTTAAAAGGTTGTAAAATAAAACAATAAAAACCACAAAAAGGAATATGAGATAGTGACTATATGTGGCCTGTAAAGACTAATGTATTAGGCCAGGCGTGGTGGCTCACGCCTGTAATCCCAGCATTTTGGGAGGCCGAGGCAGGCAGATCACAAGGTCAGGAGTTCGAGACCAGCCTGGCCAATATGGTGAAACCCCGTCTCTACTAAAAATACAAAAATTAGCCGGGTGTGGTGGCACGTGCCTGTAATCCCAGCTACTCAGGAGGCTGAAGCAGGAGGATCGCTTGAACCTGGGAGGTGGAGGTTGCAGTGAGCTGAGATCTCACCACCGCACTCCAGCCTGGACAACAGAGCAAGACTCCGTCTCAAAAAAAAAAAAAAAAAAAAAAAGCTGGGTGTGGTGGCTCACACCTGTAATCCCAGCACTTTGGGAGGCCGAGGTGGGCAGATCACGAGGTCAGGAGATCGAGACCATCCTGGCTAACATGGTGAAACCCCATCTCTACTAAAAATACAAAAAAATTAGCTGGGCGTGGTGGCGGACGCCTGCAGTCTCAGCTACTCAGGAGGCTGAGGCAGGAGAATGGCGTGAACCCGGGAGGTGGAGCTTGCAGTGAGCCAAGATGGCACCACTGCACTCCAGCCTGGCTGATAGAGACTCTATCTCAAAAAAAAAAAAAAAAAAAAAAAAAGACTAATGTATTTACTATTTGGCTCTTTACAGAAAAAGTTTGCCAACCTTTGACTTAGAGCACTTCCTCTTTCTTGGTATCTTTTAAAAATATCTTTTGGCCGGGTGTGGTGGCTCATGCCTATAATCCCAGCACTTTGGGAGGCCAAGGCAGGAGGATCCCTTGAGTCCAGGAATTTGAGACCAGCCTGGGCAACATGGCGAGACCTCATTGCTACAAAAACAAAAATAAAACATTAGACCAGGTGTGGTGGCTCATACCTGTAATCCCAGCACCTTGGAAGACCGAGGCGGGCAGATCACCTGAGTTCAGAAGTTCAAGACCAGCCTGGCCAACATGGTGAAACCCCATCTCTACTAAAAATACAAAAATTAGCTGGGCGTGGTGGCGGGCGCCTGTAATCCCAGCTACTCGGGAGGCTGAGGCAGGAGAATTGCTTGAACTGCAGAGGTGGAGGTTGCAATGAGCCAAGATCGCACCACTGCACTCCAGCCTGGGCAACAGAGCAAGATTCCGTCTCAAAAAAAAAAAAAATTTGCCAGGCGTAGTGGTACACGCCTGTAGTCCCAGCTACTTGGAAGGCTGAGATGGGAGGATTGCTTGAGGTCAAGGCTGGAGTAGGCCATGATCATGCCACTGCATTGAGCCTGGGCAACAGAAACCCCATCTCAAAAATTAATAAATAAAATAAAATAAAATATCTTTTATTTTGTCATTTTTGCCACTTTCTGTGTTTCTTCTGCTAGTTCTTCTTCCTCTGCTTATGTTTCTTAAAGTGACATTTACATTACACAGGATCCATATGTTCTTCCTGGGAAACCTTATGCAGTCCCAAAGCTTCAGTGATTAACCATATGCAAACTCTCCAGCACTAATCTTTCAGTTGAACTTCAGACCCCTATTTCCAATTAAAAACATCCACTTAGATGCTCCAAAGGTGAATTACGCTAAATGTATCCAAAACTAAATTCATCATCTTTTCCATTTTTTTGTATTTTCTTTTCTTTTTTTAAAGACGGGGTCTCACTCTTGCCTAAGCTAGAGTGCAGAGGCGTGATCATAGTTCACCGCAACCTCAAACTCCTGGCCTCAAGCGATCCTCCTGCCTCAGTAGCTAGGTCTACAGGCATGTGCCACTACGCCTGGTTAATTTTTTTTTTTTAAGAGATGGGGGTCTTGCTTTGTTGTCCAGGCTGGTCTCGAACTCCTGGCCTCAAGCCATCCTCCTGCCTTGGCCACCCAAAGGTGTTGGGATTACAGGTGTGAGCCACCACTCCCCGCCTCTTGTATTTTCTATCCACGCCGCTGGCAAAGTGAGAAACCTCCACATCATCTCTGTGACTTTAAATGTTTAACTCTTCCCTGCTCAATCAAATCTAATCGAGTTTACCTGTTAAAAAAGATTCTCATTTGGTCCATTTCCTGCTATTCCCAATACCATCTCACTAGTTCAAGCTTAACTGAAGTTTTTACCTTCACTTTCTCCCTTCAATCCATTCTAATCTATTAGTCTATGGCACCAGCAAGTATCTTTTGTTTTTTAGTATGATGGCAGTTATTGTCTGATTATAAAAATAATTAGATATCTTTCAGAACAGAGACTTTACCATACCATTGACCTGTTAAAAGCCTGTATTGGTTCCCCATTGTCTACAGCAAGGATTGGCAAAGCTTTCTGTAAAGAGCTAGACAGTAAACATTTTAGACTTATTGAGGCTACACAGTCTCTGTGGTAACTACTAACTCAGCAGTTGTGGCTTGAAAGCAGCCACAGACAATATGTAAATGAATGGGAGTAGCTGTGTTCTGATAAAAGTTTATTTACCAAATAAGGAAGCACTCTAAATTTGACCGTTGGGCCTTACTTTTTTTTATTCCATCCTCCAAAAGTCTTATTCAAGTTCCCACCTCTTTCATAATAGTCTCTGATAGTCCCATACACAAGGATTTCTCTTTTACAAACTAACAGCACTTACTGTACAATTCAAGTAGTTCTCAGTCATACAGGGCTTTAAATATCTCACATATCATTTTCTTAAAATGTTATTTGACTTTTTTCATGTCAATATATCTTCCTAGTTATACTTTAAATACTTTAAGATAGGGATCATGTGTTATGTATCTCTGGATGTCCAAAAATACCTACGAGATAATAAATGTTCACTGAGGGATGGCAAACTATTAAGTCCTACAGAGAACAGCAACATATATTAAAAATGGGGCTGGGGCTGGGCTCGGTGGCTCATGCCTGTAATCCCACCACTTTGGAAGGCCGGGGTGGATGGATCACTTGAGGCCAGGAGTTCGAGATCAGCCTGGCCATAATGGTGAAACCCCGTCTCTATTGAAAATACAAAAAATTAGGCTGGGCGCGGTGGCTCATGCCTGTAATCCCAGCACTTTGGGAGGCTGAAGTGGGTGGATCACGAGATCAGGAGATAGAGACCAGCCTGGCTAGCACGGTGAAATCCCATCTCTACTAAAAATACAAAAAATTGGCCGGGCATGGTGGCACATGCCTGTAGTCCCAGCTACTCAGGAGGCTGAGGCAGGAGAATGGGGTGAACCTGGGAGGCGGAGCTTGCAGTGAGCCAAGATCGCACCACTGTACTCCAGCCTTGGCGACAGAGCGAGACTCCATCTCAAAAAAAAAAAATTAGTTGGGTGTGTTGGCGGGTGCCTGTAGTCCCAGCTACTCAGCAGGCTGAGGCAGGAGAATTGCTTGAACCTGAAAGGCAGAGGTTGCAGTGAGCTGAGATCATGCCACTGCACTCCAGCCTGGGCAACAGAGTGAGACTCCATCTCAGGGAAAAAAAAAAATGGGGCTGGGTACAGTGGTTTACAGCTGTAATCCTTGCACTTTGGAAGGCCAAGACAGGAGGATCACTTGAGGCCAGGAGTTTGGGACCAGCCTGGGCAACACAGTGAGACCCTGTCTCTACAAAAATAATAAATTAACTGTGTGGGGTGGTGCATATCTGTAGTCCTAGCTACTTGGGAGGCCAAGGTGGGAGGACTGCTTGAGTCTAGGAGTTTGAGGCTGCAGTGAGCTATGATCATGCCATTGCCCTCCAGTCTGGGCAACAGAGCAAGATTCAGTCTCAAAAACAGAAAAAAATAAAGGAGAAAAATAGGAAAATGGTTACATAATATACTAGAAAAGAGTTTTCAATCTTTTAGTAACAGATTGACAAACTAAAATATGACACTAGAGATAAAGTTACTATAAAGGCCATTTAAAAATCATATGTGTAACTATAACAAAAAAGTTAACATTAATTAAATATTAAATATATGCCAAGCACTGGAGTAAACACTATCTCATTTAATCCTGACAACAAAGACTATACTTTCAGTGATCATTTGTATAGTTCATTACAAGGGAAGTTTCTCTGAACTTGTAGAGCACTGTAACAAATGCTCAAAATGTTACCTATTACTGTTTTCAGTTTTACATGTGTTTTTATAATTAGTATAATAAATACAGAATGCATTTCATCATTTTTTTCCTCAAATTTTCAAGTTAAAAACATTTTTCAATAATTCTGATAATAACCTTTGAGGTGGATACTAACATCATCCTATGAGGAAACAAACATAGATGTTAAATAAGTGACTATTAAGTGAAGCAAGATTCAACCTTGTTATAGAAATATTTTAAAAATATATATTTCTGGCTGGGTGCAGTGGCTTATGCCTGTAATCCCAGCACTTTGGGAGGCCGAGGCAGGCGGATCACCTGAGGTCAGGAGTTTGACACCAGCCTGGCCAACATGGAGAAACCCCACCTCTACTAAAAATACAAAAATTAGCCAGGTGTGGTAGTTGGCACCTGTAATCCCAGCTATTCAGGAGGCTGAGGCAGGAGAATTACTTGAACCCGGGAGGCAGAGGTTGCAGTGAGTGAGCTGAGATCTTGCCACTGCACTGCAGCCTGGGAAACAGAGCGACATTCTGTCTCCAAAAAAAAAAAAAAAAAAAAAGTATTTCTAGACTGAATGTGAGTAATATTTTTAAATAGCCATGTTGGGCTCTTTTTTTAAAGTGTGTTAATTACTTAAGTTTAGACAGTAGTGTTGTCGGGGTAATAAGAAGACTATCTGGAGAGTCGTTTACCTTAATTTCTCCGTATCGAAAGGGATTTTGTACATCTCGGGCCAAAACAGTACTATTCCCCCTGACCTGACCTGCAGTCACCACTCCTTTCGTGGTTACTATGACCACTGTTTCATTAGAAGAAGTCCAGGTAAAGTTGCCACTGCCACCCTCCACCTGTGAAAACGCACATTACATTAAATTACAATCGGAAGAAAATAAAATTTAAGTGAAAATGTAAAACTTGACTGGTGAAATAAAGTCTACAAAATAATAACATAATATAATAAATTATTTTTGGACACATTAGAAACTGTGACACTAGGCTGGGTGTGGTACCTCACACCTGTAATCCCAGCACTTTGGAAGGCCAAGGTGGGTGGATCACCTGACGTCAGGAGTTCGAGACTAGCCTGGCCAACATGGTGAAACCCTGTCTCTACTAAAAATACAAATTAGCCAGGAGTGGTGGCACACGTCTGTAATCCCAGCTACTCCAGAGGCTGAGGCAGGAGAATCGCTTGAACCTGGGAGACAGAGGTTGCAGTGAGCCGAGATTGCACCATTACACTCCAGCCTGGGCAACAAGAGCAAAACTCCGTCTCAGAAAAAAAAAAAAAAGAAAGAAAGAAAGAAAAGAAACTGTGACACTATAGTAAAGTACCTTAACAGGCAAGAGAAACACTAAAGGGAGGCAAAGTAATGGTAGTGTCACAAAATGTCAAAAAAAGACACAACAGAACTTTATAAAACTCACAAGGAAAGGATATTGGGAAGAGAGACAGAAAGCATCTATAACCAAGTCTTGTTATAGATGACATTTTTCAAGAGTATAATTTTGGTTGTCACCAAAACCCAAGTTATACTTTTAGGATTGGGAGGAAATAAATGTAACATTAATCAAATTTCAATAAATTAAGCTATTAGAGAAACCGGCTTATCTCCTTGTGAAGCCTTATAGGACACCATACCTGTACTTTATAACGATATACCATTCCCATAGGATGATGAGGAAATGCCAGAAATTTGGGTGTAAGCATGATGGGAAAATAAATCTTCACTTCTTCTTGGTGTTTGATTAGAAATTTTATAGGCTGAATATCTTTATTCTATAAGAGCAGGAAAAAAGGAGCAAGATATATTTTATAAGGACTATTCTTATAATACACATTCATATACTCAAAACATCAGCAAAATGGTATGCTCATAAATTACTCAACCAGTTCTATCTATAAAAGAAATAAAGAAATAAATATTTCTCTTCACTAAATAAGCATAGCTACTATGGTTCAATAATAATGAAAATGAAATAATAATGAAAAGGGTTTTGCTAGACCTAAACTAATTAGCAGAATCAGGGAAAATAGCTTAAAATTCCCTGAAATAAAAGAGGTTTTTTAAAAAATCAACATAGGAAGGGAAACCATACTTTCAGAAGAAAGACCCCTGGACATCTATAAACTGTAAAGGCAAAGGGATACTATAAGCTATTCAGAAGAAAATGAGAATATTTAAAGGTGCTAAGGTAAGAAATTCACCTCATACTTAAAAACAAGCAAAACCCACCCATATATAGAGGGCCAACTTTTTGTGAAAGTTTCTACAGGGCTGGCCAGGAGAGGTGGCTCATGTCTATAATCCCAGCACTTTGGGAGGACGAGGTGGGTGATCACCTGAGGTCAGGAGTTCAAAACCAGCCTGGCCAACATGGTGAAACCCCATCTCTTCTAAAAATACAAAAAATTAGCCAAGCGTGTGGTGCATGCCTGTAACTCCAGCTACTTGGGAGGCTGAGATAGGAGAATTGCTTGAACTTGGGAGGCGGAGGTTGCAGTAAGCTGAGATCGTGCCATTGCACTCCAGCCTGGGCAACAATAGGGAAACTTGGTCTCAAAAAACAAACAAACAAACAAACAAAAAACCAAATAAATAAATAAATAATAAGGTTCTACAGGGCTGAATGTAGGACTTGGGTATGTGTGGATTTTGGTATATTGGGGTCCTGAAACCAGTTCCCCACATATACTGAGGGACAACTGTATTTAGAAGTGCATTATCCATGGTGTATATGTGCCACATTTTCTTAATCCAGTCTATCACTAATGGACATTTGGGTTGGTTCCAAGTCTTTGCTATTGTGAATAGTGCTGCAATAAACATACGTGTGCATGTGTCTTTATAGCAGCATGACTTATAATCCTTTGGGTATATATCCAGTAACGGGATGGATGGCTGGGTCAAATGGTATTTCTAGTTCTAGATCCTTGAGGAATCGCCACACTGTCTTCCAAAATGGTTGAACTAGTTTACAGTCCCACCAACAGTGTAAAAGCGTTCCTATTTCTCCACATCCTCTCCAGCACCTGTTGTTTCCTGACTTTTTAATGATCGCCATTCTAACTGGTGTGAGATGGTATCTCATTGTGGTTTTGATTTGCATTTCTCTGATGGCCAGTGATGGGGAGCATTTTTTCATGTGTTTTTTGGCTGCATAAATGTCTTCTTTTGAGAAGTGTCTGTTCATATCCTTTGCCCACTTTTTGATGGGGTTGTTTTTTTCTTGTAAATTTGAGTTCTTTGTAGATTCTGGATACTATGCAGCCATAAAAAAGGATGAGTTCATGTCCTTTGTAGGGACATGGATGAAGCTGCAAACCATCATTCTCAGCAAACTATCGCAAGGACAAAAAACCAAACACCGTATGTTCTCACTCATAGGTAGGAATTGAACAATGAGAACACTTGGACACAGAAAGGGGAATATCACACACCGGGCCTGTCATGGGGTGGGGGGAGAGGGGAAGGATAGCATTAGGAGATATACCTAATGTAAATGACGAGTTAATGGGTGCAGCACACCAACATGGCACATGTATACATATGTAACAAACCTGCACATTGTGCACATGTACCCTAGAACTTAAAGTATAATAATTAAAAAAAAAATGCATTATCCGAGGCGGGCAGATCATGAAGTCAGGGGTTCCAGACAAGCCTGGCCAACATGGTGAAACCCCGTCTCCACCTAAAGATACAAAAAATTAGCCAGGCATGGTGGCACGCACCTGTCATCCCAGCTACTCAGGAGGCTGAGGCAGGAGAATCACTTGAACCCATGAGGCGAAGGTTGCAGTGAGCTGACATCACACTATTGCACACCAGCATGGGAGACAGGGTGAGACTCTGTCTCAAAAAAAAAAAAAAAAAAAAAAAAAGGTAGTGCATTATTAAATTTATAAATATGTACTTTAAAAATCCTTTTATTGTTGATTTTAATCACATGATTGCAGACAAGGTATAATAATCTGGTAGTAAGATCTTCAAGGACAGTCAGAGAAACTTTTAGATCTCTTATGGGGATCTTGTGCTGGGAATTTAAAGCCCTGATCTAACCATTTTCTTTCCCCACACTATCCAGCACATTTAGCAACAATGATCAATCATATTAAATCCCTTACTTTCACTGTAATGTTTTATAGGAGCAACCAGTTGGTTACCTAAAGCTTTGCCTTCTCTATGCACTTGACTGGAGTGTGTCTACAGGTAATAATTTAAACAACTGTTTTGCTATTGTATGCCATGGAATACCAGTGCTCACTTTATTACTGGAAATAGGTTCATTAAATCATTTAAGTCTAATATCAGCGAACCCAGAACGAATTTGGAGCACCTATCTATGATAACTAGACTAAAAGATGGCCCTCAAAGATTTCTGACTCCTGGTATTCATCCCCTTGTGTAGTCCCCATTATGTAGTAAACATTGTCTTAGGATTGGTCTGAATAACCAATAGAATATGGCAGAAGTGCTTATATTAAAAAAGAAGAAAGATATAACCCAATGATCCATCATAAAGTTCTTTCACCGTAAGAAACTTTAAAGGCCGAAAGCAGTGGCTCACGCCTGTAATCCTAGCACTTTGGGAGGCCAAGGCGGGCGGATCACCTGAGGTCAGGAGTTTGACACCAGTCTGGCCAACACAGTGAAACCCCGTCTCTCCTAAAAATACGAAAATTAGCTGGGCATGGTGGCGGGCACCTGTAATCCCAGCTACTCGGGAGGCTGAGGCAGAAGAATCGCTTGAACCCGGGAGGCGGAGGTTGCAGTGGGCCAAGATCGTTTCACTGCTCTCCGGCCTGGGCAACAGTAAGACTCAATCTCAAAAAAAAGAAAAGAAAAAGAAAAAGAAACTTTAAAAAGAAAAGCAAATTAAATCCAAACTAAGCAAAAGAAAGAGAATAATACAAAAGCATAAATGAATGAAATAGAAAACAGACAAATAGAGAAAAGTCAATGAAACCAACAGTTGTTCTTTGAAAAACTCAATAACATTTATAAACCCCTAGCCAGACTCAGAAAACAAGAGAGACATAAATGACCAATATCAGGAATTAATAAGGGGACATCACTACAGATTTTATAGACAACAAAAGACTAGTAAAGCAATATTTTGAACAACTTTATGTGATAAATTCAACCACTTAGATAAAATGGACAAATTCCTTCAAAGATACAAACTACCAAATAACATGAATGGCTGTATATATATTTTTTAAATTGAATTCATAGTTTAAAAACTTCCCATACACTGATTATTAGGAAAAGGAAAATGAAAACCACAATTAGATACTACTTATTACCCATTAGGATGGCTATTATTTAAAAACAAAACAGGCCCGGCGCGGTGGCTCATGCCTGTAATCTCAGCACTTTGGGAGGCCAAGGCAGGCAGATCATGAGGTCAGGAGATCAAGACCATCCTGGCTAACATGGTGAAACCCCATCTCTACTAAAAATACAAAAAATTAGCCGGGCATGGTGGCAGGCGCCTGTAGTCCCAGCTACTCAGAGGCTGAGGCAGGAGAATGGTGTGAACTCGGGAGGTGGAGGTTGCAGTGAGCCGAGATTGAGCCACTGCACTCTAGTCTGGGCAACAGAGCAAAACTCCGTCTCAAACAAAACAAAACAGAAAATAACAAGTGTTGGAAAGGATGTGGAGAAATAGGAACACTTATACATTGCTGGTGGAATGTAAAATAGTGCAGCCACTGTAGAAAACAGTATGGCAGTTCCAGGGCCAGGTGCAGTGGCTCACACCTCTAATCCCAGCACCTTGGGAGGCTAAGGTGGGTGGATCACCTGAGTTCAGGAGTTTGAGACCAGCCAGGGCAACATGGTGAAACTCATCTCTACAAAAAAATTAGCTGGGAGTGGTGGAATGCACCTGTAGTCCCAGCTACTCAGGAGGCTGAGGTAGGAGGATCACTTGGGCCCAGGAGGTCAAGGCTGCAGTAAACCGTGATGGTGCCACTGCAATCCAGCCTGGGTGACAGAGTGAGACCCTGTCTCAAAAAAAAAAAAAAAAAAAAATCCACAAAAAACTACTAGAGCTAATAAACTAATTCTGCGAAGTTGCCATATACAACATCAACACACCAATGTCAGTTGTATTTCTTTTTTTTTTTGAGACGGAGTTTTGCTCTTGTTGCCCAGGCTGGAGTGCAATGGCACGACCTTGGCTCACTGCAACCTCCGCCTCCCAGGTTCAAGCTATTCTCCTGCATCAGCCTCCCAAGTATCCGGGATTATAGGCACGCGCAACAACGCCCAGCTAATTTTTGTATTTTTAGTAGAGATGGAGTTTCACCATGTTGGCCAGGCTGGTCTCAAGCTCCTGACCTCAAGTGATCCACCTGCCTGGGCCTTCCAAATGCTAGGATTATAGGCGTGAGCCACCTCGCCCATCTGGATTTGCATTTTCTTAATGACTAATCATGCTGAACATCTTTTAATGTGCTATTGGCCATATGTACATTTTCTTTGTCCTATATACTATTTTTGCAACTTCTGGTAAATCTATAATAATTTCAAAATTAAAAGTTTAAAAAGTTATTAATGGGCCAGGTGCCATGGCTCACTCCTATAATTCTAGCACTTTGGGAGGCCAAGGCGAGTGGATCACTTGAGGTCAGGAGTTTGAGACCACCCTGGCCAACATAGTAAAACCTTGTCTCTACTAAAAATACAAAAATTAGCCAGCCATTGTGGCATGATCCTGTAATCCCAGCTACTCGGGAGGCTGAGGCAGGAGAATCGCTTGAACCCAGGAGGCAGAGGTTGCAGTGAGCCGAGATCGTGCCACTGCACTCCAGCCTAGGTGACAGAGTGAGACTCTGTCTCAATTAAAAAAAAAAGAGAGAGAGAGGCTGGGCGTGGTGGCTCACGCCTGTAATCCTAGCACTTTGGGAGTCCACGGTGGGCGGATCACAAGGTCAGGAGTTCGAGACCAGCCTGGCCAATATGGTGAAACCCCATCTCTACCAAAAAAAATACAAAAATTAGCCGGGCGTGGTGGCACATGCCTGTAGTCCTAGCTACTTGGGAGGCTGAGGCAGGAGAATCACTTGAACCCAGGAGGCAGAGGTTGCAGTGAGCTGAGATCACACCACTGTGCTCCAGCCTGGGCAACAGAGTGAGACTCCATCTCAAAAAGAAAAAAAAAAAAAAGAGAGAGAGAGCAGAACAGGGATGGTAAAAAAAAAAAAAACAGATTTGACAGGTATTTAGAAGAATTGACATGACAATAATGTATTGAATACAGAAGCTGAGGGAGAAGGCAGAGTCAAGGGTGACTTCGGAGAAAAAGTAGGTTTGGGAGAGGAAAGCAGGTTTGGCAGGCTAGTAAAAATGAGGATACTTATGTATTTTGGAGGCATTAGAAACAGATTCATTCCTTATCTCTTTACTCAATAACTCCATTTCTGTTGTTACACAGTATGGAAATAATCCAAAAGGAAAAAAAAATGTACAAAGATACTCAGTTATGCCATTTACAATAGTAAAAAAAAAATGGAAATAATGCAAACATTCGATGTTTGGGGCATGAGTAAATAAATTGGCATATTAAACCTCCGGATTTTTAGAATTAATAGTACTCTATGCACCTGGTAGTGGTGGCTCACACCTGTAATCCCAACACTTTGGGAGGCCAAGGCAGGAGGAACACTTGAGCCTAGGAGTTTGAGAACATTGTGGGCAACATAGCAAGAACCTGTCTCTACAAAAAATATAAAAATTAGCTGGGTGTGGTGGCACATGCCTGTAGTCCCAGCTACTTGGAAGGCTAAGGCAGGAGGATCACTTGAGCCCAGGAGGTTGAGGCTGCAGGTGAGTTATGATGATGCCATTGCACTCCAGCCTGGGTGATAGAGTGAGACTTGTCTCCAAAAAAAGAAAAATAAAGTACGCTATGTGGACCTGATGACACATGGAAATGTGCATATGAAATACATTATGGCTGGGTGTAGTGGCTCACACCTATAATCCCAGCACTTTGGGAGGCTGACATGGGAGGATCACTTGAGCCTAGGAGTTCAAGACCAGCCTGCGCCACACAGTGAAACGTCTTCTTTACAAAAAATTTAAAAATTAGCCAGGTGTGGCCAGTTGTGGTGGCTCACGCCTGTAATCCCAGCACTTTGGGAGGCTGAGGCGGGTGAATCACTTGAGGTCAGGAGTTCAAGGCCAGCCTGTCCACCATGGTGAAACCCTGTCTCTACTAAAAATACCAAAATTTGCCAGGCATGGTGGTGGATGCCTATAAACCCAGCTACACAGGAGGCTGAGGCAGGAGAATCACTTGAACCCAGGAAGCAGAGGTTGCAGTGAGCCAAGACCACGCCACTACACTCCAGCCTGGGCAACAGAGTGAGACTGTGCCTCAAAAAACTAAACAAAAACGAAAATTAGCCAGGTGTGGTGGCATGTGCCTGTAGTCCCAGCTACTTGGGGGGCTAAGGTGGGAGATTGCTTGAGCCTGGGAGGTCCAGGCTGCAGTGAGCCATGAGTGCACCACTGCACTCCATCCTGGCTGATGAAATGAGGCCCTCTCTGAAAGAAAGGAAGGAAGGAAGGAAGGAAGAAAGAAAGGAAGGGAGAGAAATGTTTTTAATGAAAGCTGAAACCCCAAATGATATATACACAATGACCACAAATGCAGATATTTTAACGTACAATAACATAGATTAGAACAGAAAATTTGTAGAGGTATAAACTTACGAGTGTGCTGTATATCTGTTTCTTTATTTTTCTGAAAGATAAAGGTGGTATATGCTATATATCTGCTTGCAAATCAACAAGTCAGCCAAGCCTCTTCAGTGTTCTTAGAATACAAACACTGTCTGTTTAATTCCTACCTGGTAAATGATGGAGGTCAGGGATGCATTTATTACCACAACACCATCTTTCAGGGCTTTTACTATATGGTAAGATCCATTCACAGTAGTTAGTTGCTCTTCAAAGTACTCCTTAGGAAAGTCGTGTGTAATCCTGAGATTCTGAAAATCAGCCCCACAGTAACACAAACCTGAAGATATGTTCTTTCCCTGAGGTCATCTTAATCCCAAAGCATCTATAAAAACTGTAGCTATGCATTCATGGAATAAAGAGATAAAAACAAAACTTTTGCTCTCTCTCATGGAAATTATAAGTTGGGGAGATATAATTTTAAAATGGTACTAGTTTTTGAAAGATCTATCAATGGCAAACATCAGGAATAGCAAGAGTCAAAGCTTATACAAATTTTAGAGTAATTTTTACCATTTTATAAATTGACTGTTCTCAGGATGAAATAAGGACCCTAGAGAGTGAGTACAATACTTCACATCTGATATTCATATTACTACTCTCCCCACTACAAAACTCTGGTAACCATCTCGGATGTGAAGTTGTAGAATGAGGACACCCTCCAAAGTGTTATCACTGGTACTCATTTCACCTCTTTTCTATAATTCTGACCAAATTATATCTTTTACTTCTGATTTAGCATTCCTCAAGAACAGAACTAGCTGGGCACGGTTGCTTATGCCTTTAATCCCAGCTGAGGCGGGAGGATTGCTTGAGCCCAGAAGTTGGAGGCTGCAGTGAGCTATGATCACACCATTGTACTCCAGTCTGGGTGACAGAGCGAGACTGTGTCTCTTTAAAAAAAAAAAGAAAAAGAAGAAGAAGAAGAGAATTAATGATAATAATAAATTAGCAACTTGCTTTTCCAGAGGTAAAAATCTAGAATCAAAGAAAGAAAGAGGGCTTTCTAGCCAGGAAGATGGTCCACTTCATATCTTATGTATCTTATCCCTACAAGGAGCTCAGAAAAATAAAAAAGACTGACTCACATCTGAAATATAGACCTTTGTGCTGCTTTTATCGAAGATGTCTACTGTAATGACATATACCTGTCCCACCTCTAGACTCCATCGGTTTCCAGGTTGGACAGTGAAACCTATACACAAATCAAGAAACAAAAATATTAGAAGAGGCTAACATTTTTCTACAATGAATTTAAAAATACAATCTTTATAAAGCTGTTCAAACAGCAAAATTTATTAATAGATGGAGATGGTTTCCAAAGTAGGTTTTTTTTTTTTTTTTTTTGAGAGTCTTGCTTTGTCACCCAGGCTGGAGCGCAGTGATGATTTCGGCTCACTGCAACCTCTGCCTCCTGGGTTCAACTGATTCTTGTGCCTCAGCCTCCCAAGTAACTGGGATTATAGGTGTGCGTCACCATGCATGCTCTGCTAATTTTTGTATTTTTAGTAGAGATGAGGTTTTGCCATGTTGGCCAGGCTGTTCTCAAACTCCTGGTCTCAAGTGATCTGCCTGCCTCAGCCTCCCAAAGTGCTGGAATTACAGGCCTGAGCCACTGTGCCTGGTCTAAAGTAGATTTTTTTGTTGTTGTTTTTTGAAACAGGGTCTCACTGCCACAGATGCTGGAGTGCAGTGGTGTCATCATGACTCACTGCAGCCTCGACCTCCTGGGCTCAGGTGATCCTTCCATCTTAGTCTTCTGAGTAGCTGGGACTACCGGCTTAGAACACTGCGTCTGGCTAATTCTTCCATTTATAGTAGAGACAGGGTTTCACCATGTTGCCCACACTGGTCTCGAACTCCTCAGCTCAAGCGATGTGCCAGCCTCAGCCTCCCAAACTGCTGGAATTAGACATGAACCACTGCACCCAGCTCTCCAAAGTATATCTTTTAGTTCCTTCTCTCAAATTGTATAAGGCTTGGCCTGGTGGCTCACACCTATAATCCTAGCACTTTGGGAGGCCAAGGAGGGAGAATTGCTTGAGCCCAGGAGTTTGAGACCAGCCTGGGCAACACGGCAAGATCCCATCTGTACAAAAAAATTAAAAATTAGCTGAATGTGGTGGCTTGTAGCTATAGTTCCATTACTCAGGAGACTGAGGTAGAAGGATCATTTGACCCCAGGAATTGGAGGCTACAGTGGGCTGTGATTATACCCATTGCATTCTAGCCTGGGCAACAGAGCCAGACACTGACTCAGACAAAAAACAAAAAATTGTATAATAATTTAGGTTTCCAAAAATCCTGGTTTAATTTAGCTCATCTCAGGTATAAAGAAACACTTTAGGCTGGGCATGGTGGTTCACACCTTTAATTCTGGCACTTTGGGAGGCTGAGGAGAGCAGATCGCTTGAGTTCAGGAGTTTCAGACCAGCCTGGGCAATGTGGCAAAATCCCATCTTTACAGAGAACAAAAATTAGCCAGGCATGGTGGTGCACCTGTAGTCCCAGCTACTTGGGAGGCTAAGGTGTGAAGATTGCTTGAGCCCGAGAGGCAGAGGTTGCAGTCAGCCAAGATCATGCCACTGCATTCCAGCCTGGGTGACAGAGCAAGACCCTGTCTTAAACAAAAACAAAAACAAACACAAACAAAAAAAAGAAACACTTTCACTTATATCTGTAGACAAGAAGAAACCACACTTTCAGCTCATTCCTAATGTGTCAGGCAATATTTCAGCTTCTTTCAGTCAGATTCATCGTTTCATATGGCCTATGAGCATTAAGATTCTTTTTTCCTTGTATAAAGTTTCTTTTCCTAACCTCAAAATTGTATTATATGGATTTTCATATTTTTTTCACAATCTGTTTCAACATGCTTCTCTTGTGATAGCATTTAATCAGAACAATTTGATAAAACATGTCAAAGTAAGGTTGAATTTGAAATTAAGTCCCAGAATGAAAGTTGAAGTTGAAGAAATGCTGTATAATGCACTCATTTTAGTGAAATCATTTAAGCTATCCACCTTTCTGAAAAGTATGATCTAAAATACCTAAAAATCCAGGCTCTACAACATATATGGTGCAATTTGGGAGTCCAGACACAGATCGCATATGAACATCTTAATTTTTGCTTAAGGAAATCATGTGAGCCAGAGTTGGGTGAAAAGATGAGGTACCAAAGGAGAAAAACAAACAAACAAACAAATGCACAAATGAAAACAAACAAAAATCCTATCTTTTATTATCCTTTGGAAAGCCAAAACTTAAATGTGTATACTTCTGCAAAAAGTCTGAGGGACTCTTAGTCATCTTATGAGTCAGGTATTCTTGAATTTCAAATTTGAGGAAGATAGAAAGGGAGAAAAAAGATCATGCTTTGTGCTTTTAATATTAATGTAGCTGCAGAACCCTTTCTCCAAATAAACACCTACATAGGAGCCCAGTATGGAAGCAGGACGAAGTGGCTCCATTCTGGAGGAAGAGACCTTCTGGCTGAAGGGATGAACTGTTGATGGAGGCAGAGGGAGAGGCATGACTTGCCATCCAGCAACATGCCTAGAACTCCACAGATAGTTTCAAAATTACTAGTTGATTTTCTGTTATTTGCAGTAAATGTTTAATACCAAAATGTTCTCTACTTGCCATCAAAGATACTTCTGGGTCACTTATACCTCATTCTACCACTACCGTTTCAGATAATCCTGGCAGAAATATAAATTTATTCCAGTATCAGTCTATATAGAATCTAATTAAGAATATGCTTTGTTCTCAAAAATATACTACATCCAAAAGCTAAGAATAAATTACTTCTGCTCTGAGAAACACATAACTGGCCAGGCACGGTGGCTCATGCCTGTAATCCCAGCACTTTGGGAGGCCGAGGCAGGTGGATCACTTGAGGTCAGGAGTTCAAGACCAGCCTGGCCAACATGGTGAAACCCCGTCTCTACTAAAAACACAAAAATAAGCAGGTGTGGTGGTGCACTCCTGTAATCTCAGCTACTCGGGAGGCTGAGGCAGAAGAATCACTTGAACCTGGGAGGCAGAGGTTGCAGTGAGCTGAGATGGCACCACTGCACACCAGCCTAGGCAACAGCAAGACTCCATCTCAAGAAAAAAAAAAAAAAAAAAGGCTGGGCATGGTGGCTCACACCTGTAATGCTAGCACTTTGGGAGGCCGAGGGGGGTGGATCACAAGGTCAGGAGTTTGAGACCAGCCTGGCCAACATGGTGAAACCCCATCTACTAAAAATACAAAAATTAGCTGAGCGTGGTGGCAGACACCTGTAATCCCAGCTACACAGGAGGCTGAGACAGGAGAATCACTTGAACCCAGGAGGCAGAGGTTGCAGTGAGCCGAGATCGTACCATTGCACTCCAGCCTGGGCAACAGAGCGAGACTCCATCTCGAAAGAAAGAAAAGAAAAGAAAAGAAAGAAAAGAAAGAAAGAAAAGGAAGGAAGGAAGGAAGGAAGAAAGAAAGAAAAAGAAAGAAAGAAAGAAAGAAAGAAAGAAAAAGAAAGAAAAAGAAAGAAAGAAAGAAAAAGAAAGAGAAGAAAGAAAGAAAAAGAAAGAGAAGAAAGAAATACATAACTGACATGGCTGAGCAGAAAACACTCAATCTGACATACACTAATTTAGACTGGGCACAGTAGCTCATGCTTGTAATCCCAACATTTTGGGAGGCTGAGATGAGAGGATCACTTGAGCCCAGGAATTCAAGACCTGCCTGGCCAACATAGTGAGACCCCATCTCTAAAAAAAATTTAAAAATTGGCTGGGCACGGTGGCTTGCGCCTGTAATCCCAGCACTTTGGGAGGCCGAGGTGGGTGGGTTGCCTGAGGTCAGGAGTTAAAGACCAGCCTGACCAACATGGTGAAACCCTGTCTTTACTAAAAATACAAAAATTAGCCAGGTGTGGTGGCAGGCACCTGTAATCTCAGCTACTCAGGAGGCTGGGGCAGAAGAATTGCTTGAACCCAGGAGGCAAAGGTTGCAGCGAGCTGAGATTGTGCCATTGCACTCTGTCACCCAGGCTAGAGTGCAACAGCATGATCTTGGCTTACTGCAACCACAGCCTCCCATGTTCAAGCGATTCTTCTGCCTCAGCCTCCCAAGTAGCTGGGACTATAGGTGAGCGCCACCTCGCCCAGCTAATTATTGTATTTTTAGTAGAGACAGGGTTTGCCATGTTGGCCAGGCTGGTCTCGAACTCCTGACCTCAGGTGATCCACCCGCCTCAGCTTCCCAAAGTGTTGGGATTACAGGCGTGAGCCACTGCGCCTGGCCCCTTTTTTTTTTTTTTTTTGAGACAGGGTCTCACTCTGTCAGGCTGAGTACAGCGGTACAATCACAGCTCACTGCAGCCTCTCTAACTCCTGGACTCAAGCGATTCTCCTACCCTCGGGTCTCTGAGTAACTGGGACTATAGGCCTGCACCACCACATCTGGCTAACCTTTTACTTTTTGTAGAGACAGGGGTCTCACTATGTTGCCTAGACTGGTCTTAAATTCCTGGACTCAAGCAATCCTCCTGCCTCAGCCTCTCAAAGTGCTGGGGTTACATGCATGAGCCACTGTGCCCGGCCTAAAGCAAATCTTCTAAATACTTTATGGTAACTCTGTGCCAAACTTAGGTTTAGTTCTGATATGTACTTTACTATAATATTCATAAAATATAAGAGCTAGGGCCGGGCGCGGTGGCTCACGCCTGTAATCCCAGCACTTTGGGAGGCCGAGACGGGTGAATCACGAGGTCAGGAGATTGAGACCATCCTGGCTAACATGGTGAAACCCCGTCTCTACTAAAAACAAATACAAAAAATTAGCCAGGCGTGGTGGCAGGCGCCTGTAGCCCCAGCTACTTGGGAGGCTGAGGCAGGAGAATGGCGTGAACCCGGGAGGCAGAGTTTGCAGTGAGCCAAGATGGCACCACTGCACTCCAAGCCCGGGCAACGGCGAGACTCCATCTCAAAAAAAAAAAAAAAAAAAGAGCTAGAAGGAAAGTCAAAAATAACAACATTCACTTCATTTTACAAATGAGGAAACATCTCAATAGATCTCTAAAACAATTCATTCTTCTGATATTGGAATAAGATATCAGAATAAGATCTAAGCCTTCTATCTGCATTCCAAATCTCATTTTCTGTTGCCTCTTAGAAAACATGCTCCATCAACTGGCTCTCCTTTCTCCCTTATCTCTGCCATCTTTTTCTGTCTAATTAAGAGAAATGTTCAAGTTTTTCCAATCTTAAAAAAAAAAAGTATTCCTTGTGTCTTTTTCAAACTTCTACTTTGTTTTTGTCCTTGTGAAAGCCAAGCTGTTTTTACTGACAAAGTGACCCAAGACCTCCTAGTTACTACAACCTTTCAGTCTTTATCTTGACATCACTACCAGATTTGACCTGTTGAACAGTCTTCTCCTCTTTGTAAATTCCTAATTTGGTTATCAGGAAACTCCTCTCTCCGGTTTTTCTTTCTTTTTTTTTTTTTTTTTTTAGTTGAGACTCAGCTTCACTCTGTTGCCCAGGCTGGAGTGCAGTGGTGCCATCTCGGCTCACTGCAACTTCTGCCTCCTAGGTTCATGCGATTCTCCTGCCTCAGGAGTTCCTCCCGAGTAGCTGGGATTACAGGCGTGCACCACCACGCCCTGCTAATTTTTATATTATTAGTAGAGATGGGGTTTCTCCATGTTGACCAGGCTGGTCTCAAACTCCTGACCAGTGATCCACCTGCCTCAGCCTCCCAAAGTGCTGGGATTACAGGCATGAGCCACTGTGCCCATCCTTGGTTTTTCTATAATACTGCATTTTAAGCATTCCTTTAGATCCTCCTCACACGTCCTCTTTTCCCATACGAACCTTAAAAGCTAGCATTACACAATTTTGTCTTTGGCCAAATTCTCTCACTGTATATAATTTCCCTAGGTGATTTTGTCTACAATAACTCCAACTATCACCTATCTATAAACTAACTTTCAAATATCTATCTTGATCCTCAATCTTTCTTGATCCTTGAGATCTATCTTGATCCTCAATCTTTCTCCTCCAGAGGCATAATGAAAATTTCTGCTTGGATGTCTATCCCACAGTTTCGATGTTTTAATTTAACATGTGAAAAACTGAACTCGCTACCTTTTTCCTTAAAACTGCTCTTTCTCTTATATTCTCCATCTCCATGAACAGTTCCACCAGCTACTCTATGCCAGGTGCTGGGACACATTATGAATAGTCACCATCCATGTCCTCAAAAAAGATATATAAATAGACAAATACAATGTATTTTAATATTTGATACTTTGGAAAAAAATAACAATATGAACTGAAAATATGGGGGAAAAAAAGAACATTTAAGTTCACCTGGGGAATTCAGGGAAGTGCCTGACACAGAGTTGGGGCTCAATAAATATTGAGTAACTTAATTTATTTTGTAAGTATGATTGTATTTGTTGAAAAATGTCCTGGGTACCTTAAAATGACTAAAAAGCAAACAACATTGGATCAATAACTCTCCTTAATGTGTGTTAGACAAATAATATAGGCTGCTAACTAACAATATTATACAAGAAATACTGTACCTTTCAAGCTTGATAGAATTTTTTTGGTGTTAGCAACTTATCTTGAAGTGGAGTAGCAGAACTACTGCTCCTTTCGGAGCAGGGCTACCCACGTGTGCCCAGAGTAGAGACATTCTTATTCAGAGTAAGCCTACTAGGCCCTACCTAATCTGCCCCTCCCCTACTCTATTACTTCTACTATTTCCTGATTCACTGCACTTTAGCTTCACTGTCTTCCTTACTCTTCTTTAATCATGCCAAATATGCTCCTACTTCAGAACCTTTGCCATTGCTCTTTCCTTTCCCTAGAAGTCTTTCACCAATTATCCACATGGCTTATTGTGCCAGTGTCGCCTCATCAGAGAGGACTTCTCTAACTATGCTAGGTAAAGACTGGGTGTGGTGGATCCAAGCACTTTGAGAGGCCTGGGCAGGAGGTTCATTAAAGGCCAGTAGTTCATCCAGCCTACTCAGCCTAGCAAGATCTCATCTCTACAAAAAAAGACACAATTAGTATGGCACGGTGGTGTATGTCTATAGTCCCAGCTACTCAGAAGGCTGAGGTGGGAGGATTGCTCAAGGCTACTGTGAGTTATGATCATGCCTCTGTACTCTAACCTGGGCATCAGAGTGAGACTCTATCTCTAAAAAAAAAAAAAATCTGGCTGGGTGTGTGGCTCATGCCTGGAATCCTGCACTTTGGGAGGCCAAGGCAGGTGAATCGCTTGAGTCCAGGAGTTCAAGAGCAGTGTGGGCAACATGGCGAGATCTCGTGTCTACAAAAAAATACAAAAATTAGCTGGGCATGGTGGCACGTGCCTGTGGTCCCAGCTACTTGGGAGGCTGAGCTGGGAGGATCACTTGAGCCTGGGAGTTTACAGGTTGCAGTGAGCCAAGATTGCACCACTGCACTCCAGCCTGGGCAACAGAGTGAGACTCTGTCTCTACAAAAATAATAATTTTTGGCCAGGCACAGTGGCTCATGCCTGTAATCCCAGCACTGTGGAAGGCCAAAGTGGGTGGATCATCTGAGGTCAGGAGTTCGAGACCAGCCTGGCCAACATGGTGAAACCCTGTCTCTACTAAAAATACAAAAATTAGCCGGGCATGGTGGCGCACACCTGTAATCCCAGCTGCTCAGGAGGCCGAGGCAAGAGAATAACTCGAACCCGGGAGGCGGAGGCGGGAGTGAGCAGAAATCGCGCCACTGCACTCCAGCTTGGGCAACAAGAGCAAAACTCCGTCTCAAAAAATAATAATAATAATAATAATATTTGAAGAATCTAACTATACTGGACAAAATGGCAGTTTGCATACCCAGAGCTTAGAACAATGTTGAGCATATAGTAGAAATATAATAGATATTTGCTGAATGAATTTCTTTCAGATTAAAATATTCAAAAAAATTTCCAAATAAAACATAGAGAGATGGAGTCCAAATCATGTTTCAATTTTCTGAGAATTTAAATCTTCATTCTCTTCTGTTTTCATTGACTATTACAGATCTCTGTGTACTTTTCTTTTTTTTTTTTTTTTTTGAGATGGAGTTTCGCTCTTGTTGCCCAGGTTGGAGTGCAGTGGCAAGATCTTGGCTCACCGCAACCTCCACTTTCCGGGGGTTCAAGCGATTCTCCTGCCTCAGCCTCCCGAGTAGCTGGGATTACAGGCATGCGCCACCACGCCCGGCTAATTTTTGTATTTTTAGTAGAGACAGGGTTTCTTCATGTTGGTCAAGCTGTTCTGGAACTCCCAACCTCAGGTGATCAGCCCGCCTCGGCTTCCCAAAGTGCTGGGATCACAGGCGTGAGCCACCATGCCCGGCCTCTGTGTACCTTTCTTTGTTCAATCCTTGCATAGCAGGTTTAGTGAATTTTTAAAAATTGCTCTCAACACAATAAAAATATTAGTTAAACAGCTACTGGAGATAATAGCATATTTTCTCAATTATCATGTACAAATAGAAAAGAACAAATTAAATAAAATTCTCACATGTTCTTCCAAACTCCGTTTTCCCCATTCCCCTAATTCCGGTTTTTTATTTCCCTAATTACAATTTGATTGAGGTTGCAAATAAGCATTGAAGTTAGTAGATCCCAAGTTCCAACTATACTCCTTTTCTCTACTTACTCTGCTAGAAATTATGACAGTAATAACTTATAATTCTTTATTAAAAATAAAACCTATAGAAAACACTGTAGTAGTACTATAATCATTCCTTTTTTTTTTTTTTTTTGAGACAGAGTCTCGCTCTGCCCCCCAGGCTGGAGTGCAGTGGCACGATTTTGGCTCACTGCAACCGGGTTCACGCCATTCTCCTGCCTCAGCCTCCCGAATAGCTGGGACTACAGGCGCCCGCCACCACGCCTGGCTAATTTTTGGTATTTTTAGTAGAGTCAGGGTTTCACCGTGTTAGCCAGGATGGTCTCGATCTCCTGACCTCGTGATCCGCCCACCTCGGCCTACCAAAGTGCTGGGATTACAGGCGTGAGCCACCTCGCCCGGCCATAATCATTCTTAATAAATTATTTTACCAAAGAACATGTCTAGAATGCTCAAGGAAGTGTAGACTGGCAGCTAAAACTTGAACAAAAGGATACTTTTATGGACAAAGACAAGATTAGTCTGGCCCAGTTGTGAGGCAGTCACCATGGCTGTTTTGTCATCCAGTATAGCCACTTTCTCAGAATGAGACCCATTAAGTGCAACTCTATGGTCTTGCAATTCCAGTATATAATGTTCCAGGGGAAATTTCACCTCTGTAAGACATGAAAGATACATAAATGTAATGACAGCAGCCATTCCAGTAGATAATGATGTATTCTTGATCAAAAAGGAATGATCAGGAAGCAGACATAAAATAAGAGTATGATCTGCTTCTAATGTTTTTCCTGCTATGACGAATTTCTACATGTAACCATTTGGGGGGGAGTATATGAGTTAAAATATATTGTTGGAGGCTGGGTGTGGTGGCTCCGCCTATAATCCCAGCACTTTGGGAGGCCAAGGCGGGTGGATCACCTGAGGTTAGGAGTTCGAGACCAGCCTGGCCAACATGGTGAAACCCCGTCTCTACTAAAAATACCAAAATTAGCCAGGCGTGATGGCGTGTGCCTGTAATCCCAGCTACTCGGGAGGCTGATGCAGGAGAATGGCTTGAACCTGGGAGGTGGAGGTTGCAGTGAGCTGAGATCAAACCATTGCACTCTAGCCTGGGCGACAAAGCATAACTCCGTCTCAAAAAAAAAAAAAAAAAAAAAAAATATATATATATATATATATAGAGAGAGAGAGAGAATTGGTTTTGCTTGTATTCTCAAAAACTAGTGAAATGAGTAGGAGGAGGGGTCATCATTAGTAAGAAAAAGATTACTGTTAATGGAGCCAATACATACTTTAAAAGCTCAATGTAACTTTTAGGCCAGGTGCGGTGGTTCACGCCTGTAATCTCAGCACTTTGGGAAGCTGAGGTGGGTGAATCACGAGGTCAGGAGTTAGAGACCAGCCTGGCCAATATGGTGAAACCCCATCTCTACTAAAAATACAAAAAATTAGCTAGGCGTAGTGGTGGGCTCCTGTAATCCCAGCTACTCGGGAGGCTGTGGCAGGAGAATCGCTTGAACCTAGGAGGCAGAGTTTGCAGTGAGCCGAGATCGTGCCACTGCACTCCAGCCTGGGCGACAGAGTGAGACTCCATCTTAAAAAAAAAAAAAAAAAAAAAAGCTCAATGTAACTTTTAGTATCAATAGAATATTAAGCTTTCAGTCAATTAATTGAGTTTCTCAAGAAACAACTTTTGCAAAGATCATTGCAATGATCATTCAAGTCCCTTCGGTAAAGTGTTTTAACTTGCCCTTCAAAAGCTAGTAAAGCTTTTGTTGTTTTATTTATTTAGTTATTTTTAGAGATGAGGTCTCAGCTTGGCATAGTAGCTGACACCTATAATCTCAGCCCTTTGGGAGGGAGGCCAAGGTGGGAGAATCACTTGGGGCAAGGAGTTCAAGACCAGCCTGGGTAACATAATGAGATCCCATCTCTCACAAACAAAAAAAAAAAAAAAAAAAAAAAAAGAGGCCAGGCGTGATGGCTTACGCCTGTAATCCCAGCACTTTGGGAGGCTGAGGCGGATGGATCATGAGGCCAGGAGTTTGAGACCAGCCCAGCCAGCATGGTGAAACCCCGTCTCTACTAAAAATACAAAAAATTAGCTGGGCATGGTGGTGCACACCTGTAATCCCAGCTACTCAGGAGGCTGAGGCAGGATAATTGCTTGAACCCAGAGGTGGAGGTTGCAGTGAGCCAAGATCATGCCACTGCACTCCAGCCTGGGCGACAGAGAGAGACTACATCTAGAAAAAAAAAAAAAGAGCTCGATATGGTGGCAGGAACCTGTAGCTCCAGCCATTCAGGAGGCTGAGGTGGGAGGATCACTTGAGCACAGGAGTTCAAGGTTGCAAGGAGCCATGATCATGCCACTGTACTACAACCTGGGCAACAGAGTGAGACCCCCATCTCAAAAAAATAAAAATAAAAAAATAAAAAAGATATGGGGCTCTTGCTCTGTTGCCTAGATTGGTCTCCAACTTCTGGCCTCAAGCAATCTTCCTGCCTCAGCTTCCAGAGTAGCTGGAATTACAAGTGAGAGCCACCATGCCTGGCTAGTTGTTGTTTTAATAGAGAGTTCAGATGCCTGTTGGCACTGAAGCTAAGCAGCCTAACTATGCCATTAATATGTTCAAGATATGGGGCTATTTCTGTCTAATATTAGTTAAGTACAGCAATTAATACTTTACCACAAAATCTGAAAACACAAGTATTTTTCATATGTAATGTGGAGTTGCTGATCTTGTCAGCAGAAAAGATTTGGGAAATGTGAGTCATAGGAGAAAAAATAAATCACCTTACCTGTCATTCTCCCTTGAACCATTTTTGCAACTTGGTATTTAATATATGTTCCTACTAAGAGATAAATATCATGGGATGGTATAAGAAATATATTCTCCAAAACAAGCAGACGTATTAAGGCTGCTGCCACTTTCTAAAAGAGGGAGGGAAAGAAAAAAAAAAACAGTTTCCATGGACGGAATCCTCACAGTCATCTTTCTTGTTAAAAGCTTACTTCTTTTAAACTTCTTTTAAAATTTTTTATAAAGATTTTTTTAAAAGCTTTCCTAATCACAAGTCATAATTTCAGCTAGCCTTAAAAAGTGATTATGAATCTTAATACCTTATTAACTTTCTAAGGTACTCAGACTTAGAACAAAAAAGTCTTCTAAAAGAAAAAAAGTAGGTAAATAAAAAGTCAAGTATGCTGAAATGAGAAAAGGTAAGACTCAATTGTAGAACACAGAAATTCTTTTAGCCAACCTCCAATTAACTGACTTGCCAGATTAAGTTACTTTCCACTCTCTGTTGAACACACTGATTTTTATGAAGATTTACCCAATGCAAGGTTGGTAGGCTTCTCTCTAGGAGGTCCACACACTCATGTTCTTGCCATTGAATTAAATGCTTACCAAAAAAATTTGTTTTTCCCAAACCTATTTATGCAAGTTGTGCTTGTAATTATAATCACATTAAAACAAAAACTATAGATGTGAAAAGAGAACTGTTATTTCTATTAAAAATTTAAATGTTTCAAAAAAAGTTAAAGGCAAGCTGCTAATATGTACTATCAATTAGGTATAAGTGAGAAATGTAAAATATTAGGGAAAATCCTTTAAAATATAAATGTCTGCACTCAAATTCTTCCTGCATCTAAATTTTTACTTGACTAGAAATTAGGGCCGTGCGCGGTGGCTCACACCTGCAATCCTAGCACTTTGGGAGGCTGAGACAAGTGGATCACTTGAGGCCAGAAGTTTGAAACCAGCCTGGCGCATCATGGTGAAACTCTGTTTCTACTAAAAATACAAAAATTAGTTGGGCATGGTGACACACACCTGTAATCCCAGATATTCGGGAGGCTGAGGCACAAGAATCACTTGAAACCCCCCCACCCCAAAAAAAGGAAGAAATTAGAAACTGTAGTTTATCGGAGAAAGTGTATGTAGATTTCAAATCAGTGAACTCATGGTCAAAGAAAGGCCTTGCACCTACATCAAGGATTGGTGAATAAAATGTAGTTATATATTTTAAGTGAAAATACCAGTCACATTTGTAATTGTAATCAGGCAATAAAATGTTTAAGATAATTTTTTAATGCTTACCTACTTCAAATAACTTTTTCAATTAAATGAGCAACTATTGCCCCAAATCACATCAGACTAGAGGGCTTCTACTATAGATAAACATAAAAAACTATATTTTCCATAGGCAAGACTATTAGATGAAAAATTTATAGCACTGGCCAGTTGTGTTGGCTCACGCCTGTAATCCCAGCACTTTAGGAGACTGGGGCAGGCAGACTGCTTGAGCTCAGAAGTTTGAGACCAGCCTGGGCAACCTGGTGAAACCCTGTCTGTCTCTACAAAAAGAAAAAAAAAAAAAAAACAGGACGGGTAGTGCATTCCTGTAGTACCTGGGCAACAGAGTAAGACCATATCTTGAAAAAAAAAGTAAGGAAAATTTATAGCACAAAGTTTTTACCTTATAGAATGGTTCATGAATTCGAACTTTTACAACAGCAACACCAGTTCTAATCCCAGACACTAAAATCACATCTCCTTGTTTCTCCTCTTTTTCCATCTCAGCTATATATATTGGGGGAGCATATTCAGCTTCAGAGTATTTAAGAATCCTAAAGACATAAAATAAAATGTGTTTCTAGCAGAATTAAACGAAGTGTTCTTCCAAAAGTCCCTAAGAGACTTTAAACATAGTTCCTTCAATGTCCATAGAATGTAAAACACTTTTGGCTGGGCATGGTAGCTCACGCCTGTAATCCCAGCACTTTGGGAGGCCAAGGCGGGCACATCACTTGAGGTCAGGAATTTAAGACCAGCCAGGCCAACATGGCAAAACTCCGTCTCTACTAAAAATACAAAAATTAGCCGGGGGTGGTGGCACGTGCCTGTAATTCCAGCTACTTGGGAGGCTGAGAGAGGAGAATCACTTGAACCCAGGAGATGGAGGTTGCAGTGAGCCAAGATTGTGCCACTGCACTCCAGCCTGGGTGACAGAGCAAGACTCTGTCTCAAAAAAAAATTAAAAAAAAATAATAATAATAAGAAAAAGATAAAGGCAAGGCGCAGTGGCTCACGCCTATAATCCCAGCACTTTGGGAGGCCGAGGTGGGTGGATCACTTGAGGTCAGGAGTTTGAGACCACCCTGGCCAATATGGGGAAACCCCGTCTCCACTAAAAATACAAAAATTAGCCGGGCATGGTGGCGGGCGCCTGTAGTCCCAGCTACTCGGGAGACTGAGGCAGGAGAATCGCTTGAACCCAGGAGGTGGAGGCTGCGGTGAGCCAAGTTAGTGTCACTGCACTCCAGCCTGAGTGACAGAGCAAGACTCCATCTCAAAAAAAAAAAAAGAAAGAGAAGGCCAGACACGGTGGCTCATGCCTGTAATCCCAGCACTTTGGGAGGCCGAAGTGGGCAGATCAGGAGGTCAGGAGATTGAGACCATCCTGGCTAACACGGTGAAACCCCGTTCTCTACTAAAAAAAAAAAAAAAAAAAATTAGCCGGGCGTGGTGGAGGGCTCCTGTAGTCCTAGCTACTCGGGAGTCTGAGGCAGGAGAAAGGTGTGAACCCAGGAGGCAGAGGTTGCAGTGAGCTGAGATCACACCACTGCACTCCAGCCTGGGAGACAGAGCAAGACTCCATCTCGAAAAAAAAAAAAAAAAGAAAAGAAAGGGATTTATGAGCCTCTGGCTAAAATTGTGGTGGGAGTAAAACTTGGATCTGAGATCTACTTGGTACTGAAGACAAAATTTCATACTATCATCCTTCTCCCTCTACTTCAGAATGTGCAGGTAGCTTGAACAAAAAGAACTTCCAGAAGATATACCTGGCTCAAATAATTGTGTAGTACTTAGCCCATGAACTCCTCCATAATAACTCAGATTAAGCGATCATAAAGGTACCTACATCTATGTCATATTTCCTTCTATCAAAGACATTTCCCTCAGTAATTTATCAGTTTCAAAAAAGTAGAGAGAGCAGGATCATTAAAGCCCACACAAATGGTTGCTTGTTCAGCATGCCGCTTAATGGCAGATGTCTTCTTCATAGTCAGATGATTTATGTTTGGTTTCAAGTTTACCTAATTTTGCTAGACAGTTCTTCTCTTGCTGACTCGTTGTCCTGGGCAATGCTCCACTCAAACATCATCCCTGCCAAACTACTAAAAGTATTTCCTGTAGAGCAAACCAAAAGCAGACAAGATAGGATCACATATTTAAAAATATTCAGGTATTTACAACAAGAAAGGGAAACCTAACTAGAAAATTACTTTGAAGCCTCTTTCATTAAGAAATAGAAAGCACTATCATTAATGAATTAAAACATATATATGAGAAAGTTCCCTACACAAACAATAAATGATGTTGCTGCACAAGCTGTCTGAAAGTAAAAAGGGCTCAAGCTGATTAACTTCTGGTTGACAATAATTATGCCATGCTCCTTCTGTTCCTTTCTACATAAAGGCCACCTCATGGTTGACAAGGCATCCTTAATCCTGGTCCCCTCCACACAAATTTTTGTAGGAGGGCCAGGTGCAATAGCTTGTACCTGTAATCCCAGCACTTTGGGAGGCCAAGGCAGGATGCTCACTGGAACCCAGGAGTTTGAGACCAACCTGGGCAACATAGTGACACCTGGCCTGTAAAATAAAAACTTATCCAGGCATGGTGGCCTGCACCTGTAGTCCTAGCTACTCAGGAGGTTGAGGTAGGAGGATTGCTTGAGCCTGGGAGGTCAAGGTTGCAGTGAGCCATGCTTGTGTCACCGCTCTCCAGCCTGAGTGACAGACTCTGTATCCAAAAAAAAACAAAAAACAAAAAGGCTTCCAGAATAGTTCATTTTTCAGATTTAAAAAAAAACAAATCACTCAAGTAATTTACAAAGAAAGTGGCAATACATTATAATTTTTTTTTAATTAATCATGGGAAACTTGGCCTCACAGGATACTTCAACCTCGGCCTCCCAAAGTGCTAGAATTATAAGCGTGAGCCACCACGTCCCAACTAAATTTTTTTTTTTTACCCCCTAAGTGTTTTTTAATACCTCATTATAGCATTAATAGAGTATACAGTATTAAAAGCATTAAAGATTAGATCAAGTTTGTAACTTTTTTACAGATTTGCATTTAATTCTCCTGGTCTATAGAAAGTGGATTGATCAAACAGAGCTAGCAATAAATTCCAAAAAGTGTTCTTAATTGTTGATCTAGGGCCCATCAACAGAAGCTCAGTGGTAGATTTGGGTATCTAAGAAAAGTTCGGAGGCTGGTGCGGTGGCTCATGCCTGTAATCCCAACACTTGGGAGGCCGAGGAAGGCAGATCACTTGAGGCCAGGAGTTCGAGACCAGCCTGATCAACATGGTGAAACCCGTCTCCATTAAAAATACAAACATTAACGGGCGTGGTAGCACGCGCCTGTATTCCCAGCCACTTGGGAGTCTGAGGCACAAGAATTGCCTGAACCAGGAGGGCAGAGGTTGCAGTGAGCCAAGATCACACCACTGCACTTGAGCCTAGGCAACAGAGCGAGACTCCATCTCAAAAAAAAAAGAAAGTGGCCAGGCGCGGTGGCTCACGCCTGTAATCCCAGCACTTTGGGAGGCCAAGGCAGGTGGATCACCTGAGGTCAGGAGTTCAAGACCAGCTTGACCAACATGGTGAAACCCCATCTCTACTAAAAATACAAAATTAGCCGGGAGTGGTGGCACAGGCCTGTAATCCCAGCTACCCAGGAGGCTGAAGCAGGAGAACTGCTTGAACTCAGGAGGCAGAGGTTGCAGTGAGCCAAGATCATGCCATTGTACTCCAGCCTGGGCAACAAAAGCAAAACTCTGTCCCCCTCCCCACGCCCCCCAAAAAAAAAAAAAAAAAACAGAAAAGAAAGGAAAAGTTCTGAGATAACTAACAACAGCAGGAATATTTTATGAAAACGTGTAGCTAATACATTAAATTATACTCAGAACTATTATTCATCTATGAGCTCCAAATGAGAAAATGGATATTTTTTCTAATCTACTTTTGTCACTCAAGTTTTTGTTTCCAAGTGCTAAACATAAACAGGTATTACTTTATTTTAGGTAATTTTGTTGAATCCTCTGAAGTTCTTTACCTTCAGCATCCAATGCCCTCACCATCAGTTCCAGTGGCGAATCATCTACATAAAGTTCCCGGGCCCGAGATACAATTTCAATGCTGTTTATCACATCAACCTTAACATCACAGCGTAGCTCATGGTCAGTCACTACAATGAACCCAAAAACTGAGTATTTAATTCAATAGGTCATGAATCTATTAAATGTCTCAAATACTCAAAACTGTATTCTAAAGATTACGAAAAAGAAAGACTATGACTGCTGCTTTTACCTATGGAAGAAAATAGCATAATAACAAGATATAAGAGCCTTTCTTTATAACAAGAGGCACTAGACCAGAGATTCCAAAACACTGATCTATGATGATGTTTTTACTCATCCATGGAAAAATAAGAAAAATAAAAATTTTAATCTTTTTCTCCAAATTCTTCAAGATCCTGATAACAAATAAAAATTTTAAAATAGCGAATAATAGGCCATGCACGGTGGCTGATGCCTGTAATCCCAGCACTTTGGGAGGCCGAGGTGGGCAGATCACAAGGTCAGGAGATCAAGGCCATCCTGGCTAACACGGTGAAACCCCGTCTCTACTAAAAATACAAAAAAATTATCCTGGAGTGGTGGCAGGCACCTGTAGTCCCAGGTGCTTGGAAGGCTGAGGCAGGAGAAAGGTGTGAACCCAGGAGACAGAGGTTGTAGTGAGTTGAGATCACACCACTGCACTCAAACCTGTGTGACAGAGTGAGACTCTGTCTCAAAAATAAATAAATAAATAAAAAAGAAAAAGTGAATAATAAAATTAAGTTGTAGTCATATTAAAGGATTATACTTTATTCATATGTCTTACTTTTAAAATGGTAAAAAATTTTCTTTTATGAAATAATGGTATTAGTAGATTTTTAAAAATGTATTTATTTAGGAAAGTAAAACGGTGGCAACTGTAAGTCAGCCCTATCTAAACTTCTCTGTCTCTTTCTCTCTTCCTTTCTTTCAGTTATTTTTTCTTCTGAGCCATGAGATTTAAAAGCCTGGGAACCACTGTATTAGATCTAGCTAGAGTCCCAGTCCAACCAGAGTTCTAGTCAATATACCCATAATGAAATTCAGAAACACTAATTGAAACAGTACAGAATAAAATGAGAATGAAATAAAAACTGTTTCGTACCACTACATTTTAACAGCACTCTTTCCTACCACATTTGCCATGTAATTGAGAACTGTCTATATAGCTGTTCCATTCTACTCTTGTAACATTTTTAGTTTTAGCTTCATCCAAAAAAACCAAAAAGCAAAGTTACTACCACTTTCCAATGACCCCAAATTACCAGTAAACATCGGGGATAAACTCTGTCCCTAGCCATAGATCTGCTTTTAAGGAATTTTAAAATCAAAGGAGAGGCCAGGTGCAGTGGCTCACGCCTCTAATCCCAGCACTTTGGGAGGCTGAGGCAGGGTAGGTGGATCACCTGAGGTCAGGAGTTTGAGACCAGCCTGGCCAACATGGTGAAACTCCGTCTCTATTAAAATACAGAAATTAGCCGGGCATGGTGGTGCACGCCTGTAGTCCCAGCTACTGAGGCGAAAGAATTGCTTGAACCCGGGAGGCAGAGGTTACAGTGAGCTGAGATCACGCCACTGCACTCCAGCCTGGGTGACAGAGTGAGACTCTGTCTCAAAAAAACAAAAAATTAAAAATTAAACATTGGCTGGGCGTGATGGCTCACGCTTGTAATCCCAGCACTTTGGGAGGCCAAGGCGGTCGGACTGCCTGAGGTCAGGAGTTCAAGACCAGTCTGGCCAACATGATGAAACACCATCTCTACTAAAAATACAAAAATTAGCCAGGCATGGTGGTGCATGCCTGTAGTCCCAGCTACTCGGGAGACTGGGGCAGGAGAATTGCTTGAACCTGGGAGGCAGAGGTTGCAGTGAGCCAAGATTGTGCCATTGCACTCCAGCCTGGGCAACAGAGCTAGATTCCATCTACAAAAAAAAAAATTAAACATTGAAAAAAAAATCAAAGGAGAATGTTAATAGGATAATACAGGTAAATGGCCCTCAACAAGGGCTAAGGTGCAATAAAATATGCTTATTTCAGGAAATGGTATGCTTCCTTTCACAAGAAACATTAAAAATTGAATTACTCATCCTGAAATTACTTTATATAGACAATAGAATTGGACAAATAAGTAAATACATCATAGATAATGAAAGTCACTTTTTTCCCTGTCAGAGAAAGAAGTTACAATAAGCAAGGTGGGAAGGCTAGAATAAACCCTAAGGTACAAGATTAGAATTGAAGATATCAGTATGAGCTCATGTTTATTTTAATATCTATGCAGATAGATATAGAAATAAGTGTAGATATATATGCATACATGAGTTAGCATATATACATATATTTCCTAGTTATGTTTGCTGAGAGGGCCTAGAAGCAGTGGATACACCAGTAACAACAAGCACACTGGCACCCAGATCTTGGTTTCTAAATATAATTCTTATTGTTGAGATGGAGTCTTGCTACATTACCCAGGCTAGTCTAGAACACCTGGCCTCAAGCGATCCTCCTACCTCAGCCTCCTAAACCGCTGAGATTACAGGCACTAAATATAATTATTTAATATAAAGAACCAGGACTCCTTGAAGAAATGGCTAAGATGACCCTGGCCCATCTCATAGAACTAAAAAGTAAGAAAGTACAATCAATTCATCAGTCACAAAAATTAAAGAAAAGATAAGGGCAAGCCCAAAGGACATAGGAGCCAACCTGAAAGAGCCCCCAATGGCCAAAGCTGGAAAAACCGGAATAACAGAATAAATTATAATATTGAAATATAGCCCCCAAATTAAATAAATACTCATGAACCCATACTGACATAAATAATTGAATAAATCAACTGGGAAGAAGTTGTTTGTAAGATGTAAGACATCTTTCTTTCAGAAGAATACTAGTTAATAAGTATAGAATATATGAAGGAAATCCCTTGAGCCCAGGAGTTCAAGATCAGCCTGGGCAACATAGTGAGACCTCATATCTACAAATAATAAAAAGAATCTAGCCAGGTATGGTGGCACACATCTATGGTCCCAGCTACATCGGAGGCTGAGGTGGAAGAATCGCTTGAGCCTGAGTGGTCAAGGCTGCAATGAGCTGAGTCCATGCCACTGCAAAAGCAAGATCCCATCCCCCCTGCCCAAAAAAAAAAAAGAGCATCACAGTACTAAGATTCATGGATAAACACTAAAATCAGTGGGTAAAGCTTCAAGGAGAAACAGGATACATGAAAATATCTCCCTCAAATATTTATTAGTTATTGCAGTGGTTAATACATGTGCACAAATCCTTTGGCACTCCTCCTTCCAAGAGGCAAAGGTCAGTTCTCCTTCCTTTTTTTTTGTTTTGCTTTTTTAAAAACAGGGTCTCACTCTGTCACCCAGGCTGGAGAGCAGTGGCACAATCATAGCTCACTGCAGCCTCGAACTCCTGGGCTCAAGTGATCCTTCCACCTCAGCCTCCTGAGTGGTTGGGATTATAGGCGCATGCCACCGCACCTGACTAATTTTTAATTTTTTAGTTTTTTGTAGAGACAGGGTCTCACTTTGTTGTCCAGGCCAATTCCCCTTCCTTTAAATTGTAGGCTAGGCTTCATGACCACTTTTAATGAACAGCATATACAAAGGGGAAAATGGTAGCTTTACAGTGGAGAAACCTGACAGATACCACCTTAACCAAGTGATCAAGGTTACCACCAACAGTGATAAATCATGCTGATATCATGAACCCCATGAAATAATGCAATGGGAAGGGTCCTTCAATTCTATGTGGGTTTTTTCCCTCAAAATCATAACCCCAGGCTAATCATGAGAAAATATTAGACAAACCCAAATTGAGAAACATTCTATATACAACATCTGACCAGTACTCTTTTTTTTTTTTTTTTCCTTTAAACAAGGTCTCTGGAGTGCAGCAGTTCGATCATGGCTCACTGCAGCCTCAAACTCCTGGACTCAAGCAATCCTCCAGCCTTGGCCTCCTGAGTAGCTGGGTTTACAGGCACGTACCACCATGCCTGGCTAATTTTTTCTTTTTTTTTTTTTAGTAGAGACTTGGTCTTGCTAATGTTGCCCAGGCTGGTCTTGAACTCCTGGGCTCAAGTGTTCCTCCTGCCTCAGCCTCTCAGAGTGCTGGGATTACAGGCCTCCTGAGCTAGTGCCCTTGGCCCAACACTGTTTGTTTGTTTTTTTGAGACAAAGTCTCTCTCTGTCGCAATGCAGTGGTGCAATCCAGCTCACTGCAACCTCTGCCTCTGGGGTTCTGGGGTTCAAGCAATCCTCGTGTCTCAGCCTCCAGAGTAGCTGGGATTACAGGCACACACCACCACGCCTGGCTAATTTTTTGTATTTTTAGTAGAGATGGGGTTTCACCATGTTGGCAAGCCTGGTCTCAAACTCCTGACCTCGTGATCCGCCCGCCTCAGCCTCCCAAAGTGCTGGGATTACAGAGGTGAGCCACTGTGCCTGGCTACCCAACACTCTTTAAGTGTCAAGGCCAGGCACGGTGGCTCATGCCTGTAATCCCAGCACTCTGGGGGGCCGAGGTGGGTGGATCACTAGGTCAGGAGTTCAAGACCAGCCCAGCCAACATGGCCAACATGGCGAAACCCCGTCTCTACTAAAAATACAAAAAATTAGCCAGGCATGGTGGTGCGCGCCTGTAATCCCAGCTACTCAGGAGGCTGAGGCAGAAGAATCGCTTGAACCCGGGAGACGGAGGTTGCAGTCAGCTGAGATTGCACCACTGCACTCCAGCCTGGGAGACAGAGCAAGACTCAGTCTCAGAAAAAAAAAAAAAAAAAAAAAGCATCAAAAGTGACTAAAAGGCTGAACATGGTGACACCCCATCTTTACAAAACTTAGCTGGGCATGGTGGCGTGTGCCTGCAGTCCCAGCTACTGGGGAGGTTGGGGTGGGCAGATCACTTGATACCGGGAAGCAAAGATTGCAGTGAGCCCAGATAGTGCCAGTGCACTCCAGCCTTGGTGACAGAGAGACTCTGTCTCAAGAGAAAAAAGTGACTGAGAAACTCACAGATTGGAGGAGACAAAGGAAACATGACAACTTAGTTTAGCAATGTGTATCTTTAATTGAATCCTAGAGAAGATTAGTGAAACATTAGAGCAAACTAGGTAAAGGGTATATGGGAACTTTCTGTATTATCTTTACATCTCTTTTGTAAATCTAAAATCATTTTTAAATTAAAAAGTTTTAAAATTAAGTTAGCTTTCTACTTGATTAACATTTAACTGACAAACAGAACCCCAAGTTAAAATAATTAAAGACAAAGACATGGGGGTCTATGAACAAAAAACAACAACGTAAGTTGAAATCTCACAGGATCTGCTGGTAGAATTACCACTAAGGAAGTGTTCCAGGATGGTGAAGGAAGGAAGGAAGGGAGGGAAGGTAATCTTAAGTAATCCGTAACTTGATAATCAGGCACTGAGTAATCTAGCACTTGTCAAATGAGAAATTAAAGCCCCCTTTTCAGTAGAGAAATGTGTAGCACAATGGCAAACAGAAGCAGCTGTGACCTTACATAAAAAAGGAAAAGCCTTGTGCACACAATGCTTACTCATCTGACTACTTCAACAGCAGAAAACTTTTTTTTTTTTTTCCTGAGAAGGAGTTTTGCTCTTGTCGCCCAGGCTGGAGTGCAATGATGCCATTTATGCTCACTGCAACCTCCACCTCCCGGGTTCAAGCGATTCACCTACCTCAGCCTCCCAAGTAGCTGGAATTACAGGTGCCCATAACCACGCCCAGCTAATTTTTGTATTTTTAGTAGAGACAGGGTTTCACCATGTTGGCCAGGCTGGTCTCGACCTCCTGACCTCAGGTGATCCACCCGCCTTGGCCTCCCAAAGTGCTGGGATTACAGGCGTGAGCCACCGTGCCCAGCCTAGAAAAATTTTCAATACAAGGCCATTGACCATAAAGAAAAAAAGCTGCCCAGTACAATGGCCCAAGCCTATAAGCTCAACACTTTGGGAAGCTAAGGCAGGATTGCTTGAGCCCAGGAGTTCAAGACTAGCCTGAGTAATCCCACTACCACAGTCTTACAAAAAATAAAAAAACTAGCCAGTCCTGGTGGTGCCCCCCTGTAGTCCCAGCTACTCAGGAGGCTGAAGTAGGGGGATCACTTGAGCCCAGGAGGTCATAGCTGCAATGAGCCATGTTTGTGCCACTGAACTCCAGCCTGGGCAACAGAGTGAAACCCTGTCCCAAAAAATAAAAATAAATAATAAATAAATGAAATTACTTTGGATGATTTACAAGTAAATTTAGAATGATTAGGAGAAATATCAAACATTTAACTTTTAAAGTGAAGAGAATACAACTTTATTAAATAATATAACATATTTTTATTTACAGGTCCACATTATTTCAGGTATACTTCAGTTGTCCAAACTGGTTCTTCATCTGCCCTGTGAACTTTTTCACCTAAAATTATGCTCTCAGCCGGGTGTGGTAGCTCATGGCTATAATCCCAGCATTTTGAGAGGCCAAGGTGGGTGGACTGCTTGAGTCCAAGAGTTTGAGACCAGCCTAGGCAACATGGTGAAACCCTCACCTCTACAAAAATTACAAAAGTTTAGCGGGGCACGGCCAGGTGTGGTGGCTCACGCCTGTAATCCCAGCAATTTGGGAGGCTGAGGCAGGTGGATCACCTGAGGTTGGGAACTCGAGATGAGCCTGACCAACATGGAGAAACCACGTCTCTACTAAAAATACAAAATTAGCCAGGAATGGTGGCACATGTCTGTAATCCCAGCTACTCGGGAGGCTGAGGCAGGAGAATCGCTTGAACCTGGGAGGCAGAGGTTGCCGTGAGCGGAGATCACGCCATTGCACTTAAGTCTCTCACCTCAAGTCTATCCATCATCTTTGTCATAACCACTTTCTTTACTACACTATCACCAAAACCATCATAAACAAAATTTTATAATAAGCACTTAAGGCTGGGTGCGGTGGCTCATGCCTGTAATCCCAACACTTTGGGGGGCCGAGGCGGGTGGATCACTTAAGGTCAGGAGTTCAAGACCAGCCTGGCCAACATGGTGAAACACCATCTCTACTAAAAATACAAAAATTAGCCAGGCGTGATGGCGCATGCCTGTAGTCCCAGCTACTCAGGAGGCTGAGGCAGGAGAATCTATTGAACCCAGGAGGTGGAGGCTGCAACAAGCCAAGATCGCGCCATTGCACTCCAGCCTGGATGACACAGCAAGACTCCATCTCAAAAAAAAAAAAAAAAAAGGACTTAAATGCCAATGGCAAGCTTACATCTTTTTACCTTTATATATGCCTTATAAAGTAGGCAACTCAATAAATATCTGTCCAATAAATCAATGAACAATTTCTCTTAGGCATGCACTTCTCTTTCAAAATGCCCAGTCCCACCCCTTTCCTACTACTTGCTCACATTCAGATGCTCCTAGTAGGACACCAAGACTGGCCCTTACCACCGGGAATCTCATCTATGTACACAATTGTATTAATAGTAAAATTGGGAAAGTTTATTTAAAGATACTTAACTTTGGGAAATTGGTCACAAGTCAGACGAAGTTAAGCTGAGAGCCAGATTTGACATTTTTCCTAGTACTTCTGTGAATTTTTTTATATCAGAATGAATTTGTGTAGTTAAAAATGATTACATTTTAAAAATCGCATATGTGACCAAATCAATGTTTTTTGTTTTTTGTTTTTTCTGACTTTCGTATCCTTCTCTATCCTTTTTAGCTACCCTGCATGACATGGTCTTCAAAGATTCTTATGTTTGAGAATATCATACCATATTTCATTGATTCTTAGACACTCGTTTTTTATCTTTTAACATCTCTGCAATTGGGATTTATCTTATAATTGATGACATCTTACAAGTCCTCTCAGCCAGGCAGCAGTCAAGATATAGTTGTCACTGACTGCACATGTGAGAACATTAAGAGGGCTAGTAACAAAATTTGTAGAATAGGTGTTAGTAGTTGGAAAAAAATCTGGTGAACAATAGTAGAGGACTCTTATTCCCTAGGAACCAAAAGGTTAAGGGGAGTGGGGGAAAAGTGATGACTCAGATGTACTAGGAAATTTTCCAAAGCTGGAAACAAAAACAGATTAGTTCTATCTAATTGCAAAGTCCACTTAAGAATAGGTTTTAGGTGGTTTTTAAAAATTCTTTAATTTATTTATTATTATTGTTTTGTAGAGATGGAGTCTCACTGTGTTGCGCAGGCCAGGCAGGATGCAGTGAGCTACTGTTGTGCCATTGCACTACAACCTGTGCAACAAAGCAAGACCCTGTCTCTAAAAAAAAGAAAATGCTGTCCGGGCACGGTGGCTCACACCTGTAATCTCAGCACTTTGGGAGGCTGAGGCAGGTAGATCACCTGAGGTTGGGAGTTCAAGACCAGCCTGACCAACATGGAGAAACCCCGTCTCTACTAAAAATACAAAAATTAGCCAGGCGTGGTGGCAGTGCACCTGTAATCCCAGCTACTCAGGAGGCTGAGCCAGGAGAATCGCTTGAACCTGGGAGGCAGAGGTTACAGTGAGCCAAGATCGCGCCACTGCACTCCAGCCTGGGCAACAAAAGCAAAACTCCGTCTCAAAAAAAAAAAAGAAAGAAAGAAAGAAAGGAAAAATGAAAATCCTGCCTAATACTCTTTATTTTTATTTTATTTTATTTTATTGAGATGGAGACTCCCTCTGTCGCCCACGCTGGAGTGCAGTGGCACAATCTTTGCTCACTTCAACCTCTGTCTCCCAGGTTCAAGCAATTCTCCTGCCTCAGCCTCCCTGAGTAGCTGGGACTACAGGTGTGCGCCACCACGCCCAGCTAATTTTTTTTTATTTTTAGTAGAGACGAGGTTTCACCATGTTGGCCAGGCTGGTCTCAAACTCCTCACCTCAGGTGATCCACCCACCTCGGCCTCCCAAAGTGGGGGGATTACAGGCGCGAGCCACCGCCCCCGGCCATAATTTTTTTTTTTTTTTGTAGAGACAGGTCTCACTATGTTACCCAGACTGTTCTTAAACTCCTGAGCTCAAGCAATCTTTCCGCCTCAGCCTCCCAAAGTGCTGGGATTAAAGGTGTGAGCCACTACAGCCAGCTAGGAATCATTTTATTCTCCCTTTAATCACTTGAAGCCAACACTGTTCATGTTAACCATCTATACAAAATACCAGATTATTCTACCCCAGAAGAAGTGATACATAGTGTTTTTGCTCTCAACATACCTATTTCTCGAGCAAGAATAATACTGCTGAGGCGTATCGGTTGCGTAGATTCAGCAATGAGTACAGCTTTTTGGGAACACAAGGTGCCATTTTCATATAAAGGCTCAACAGTAACTGCATCATGATGGGTGGAATGCCTGCCAGAACAAAATTCTTAAGAGTATGAAATAGGTGGGTTAAAATTAACTTTTAGTGGAACATAGATTCTCACACTTCTTCCTTGTTGCATACTACCAGGTATATGTAAATGACACTTTTTAAAGCAGGAACATTGCTTAGGGATGCGATAATTAAAGTGAGAGATTGATGAGAACTTTCCCAATGATCCCTTGAGCAAAGTCACAGAAATATCCCTCCCTCAATTTTTTTTTAAAAAGATTTTTATATTCTTCCCTCAGTATGCAGAAATAGGACTGATGTGTTTCTAGTAATGAGACGGGATTTTCTCATACTCTGAGGAAAGTTTCCTTCAGTCCTAGAAACCAGGCTGCTGATATCTCGGATGGAAAAGTTGCCTAAATTATGAGGTGTGAGTCCAACTCAAAATACCAAAAACATTCATTAGTGTTTTTATTCTTATTTATTATTATGTTTTTGAGACCGAGTCACTTTGTCGCCCAAGCTGGAGTGCAGCAGGGCGATCTCAGCTCACTGCAACATTCGCCTCCAGGGTTCAAGCGATTCTCCTGCCTCAGCCTCTCGAGTAGCTGAGACTACAGGTATCTGCCACTATGCCCGGCTAATTTTTGTATTTTTAGTAGGGATGGGCTTTCATCACGTTGGCCAGGCTGGTCTTGAACTCCTGACTTCAAGTTATCTGCCTGCCCCGGCCTCCCAAAGTGCTGGGATTACAGGCGTGAGCCACTGCGCCCAGCCGAATGTTTTTATTTTAAATAGAGATGGGGTCTCACTATGTTGATCCGGCTGGTCTCAAACTCCTGGCCTCAAGTAATCCTCCTGCCTTGGCCTCCCAAAGTGCTGGGATTACAGGCGTGAGCCACCATGGCTGGCCTCATTAATATTTTTGGAGCGATAGAAGAAATAGCTCTTTCAATGCTGGAAAGATGCCTTGCATCACCCTCACAGTCAGGAAACACACGTCACACTGGATCATTTTACAAGCTCACTTTCCTTATACTTCCTCATAAAATGAGAGGTGAATTTATACTCGGAACAAACCTCATTGCTTCTCCTAGGAGATGGCAAAGGGGTATCTACTCCATCTAGGATGAATGCACTGGCATCCTGAAGCTCACTTCAGTTAGGTTCTCTCACACCTTAGGCAACCACATAACCCATCATTGGGTCCTCTCACACCAGGAAATTATGTCTCTTCATCTTCAGTCAGGAAGTCATTATCCCGGAGTTGTGTGTACCCCCTGTCCTCACACTTCAAGCGGGTACCCTTTTATAAACGGGGCAATTTTGATAATACAGACAGATCTCATCTCCACCCAAGATGAATCTTCTCATATTCCCAGAAGTTTACACTTCATAGTCTCTGGGCCTCACTTTCCTCATCTGTGAAATGGGAGTAATAGTACTTACTTCACAAGACTGTAAAAAGCGAATGAGTTAACACATGCGAAGTGCTTAGTTAACCCCCAATACTTGGCTGTTGTAAGTCCTTCTCACATTGAATAGCTCATCTATAGTTAGTGGGGACCCTCGCACCCCAAGTTTTCCTGCTCCTACAGAAATTTCCTCAGATATGGGGAACTTCCTCTTACTCCAGTTGTTTACATTGGAAGTCATCAGTACCTGTGGCCTCCAACACAGGGCTTCCCTTTACCCTGACGGCTGCTCATAGTGACCACCCCTTCCCAACACACACAGAGAAAAGGCCAGTCCCACATCCCGAGAATTCCTCACACGTCTGGAAGATCATCACACAGCTGGAGAATATACCACATGAGTAGGACACGCCGCGCCCAAGGGTCTGCTCCTCGCCACCCTCACTGACACCACACTCTCCTCCCCTACCGGCTAGGCCCCTTCACGCGGCCCCACACGGTATTCCTGTGGGATCTTACAGAGAGAACCCCCCTCACCCTTACTGGATGGTAGTGAGGGTGCATATCCTTGTCACCCACCACCTCTCACCAAGTGTAGCAGCCCCGCTGCGCCTCCAGCAGGAAAGGCACCCGGCCTGGCTCTCGGCCGAAGGGTAGCAACACCTGTGGCACGTTAAGTTTGTTGGCCAGGGTCCCAAGCAAAACCAGAAACAACAACAGGAGGCGGTGTAGACGCAAGAAGAAAAAGAGCCCGAAGCCTCGGCGTCTTGATGACGCCGGACAGCCAGTCATGGCGACTGTCAGGTCTCGGGTTCCCGCTCAACTACAGCCGGCTCACAGCTCCATCAGCCAATCCACAGGCGTGACGTTAGCAGAGGGGGATGGGCCCTGCTTCTTGCTCGGATGTGTGGGCATTTTTAAATGCAGTCCTTCAGCAAGCCAATATAACGGAAACTTTTGGCACAAACCCAGCTAAAACACCTCAAACTGTCTTAAAGGGCTTTCCTAAATACTGGATGGCAGACCTTTTTAACAGTAAGGAACAAGCAGAAAAGTCTAAAAAAAAACCTTTAATTTCTTCCAGTTTAATTTCTTCTGTTGCACACCGTTTATCTTAACACCACACCCTCCGCCCGACAAAAAAAAACTTTTTGCAATGATTTCCAGTTAGCATTGGTCCATGCCTATAAACGGAAAATTGTGCAGTCTCTGGGATAAACAGCTCGACTTTGTCAAGGGAACCGTGTATTTTTACTAGAAGTCAGATTCATGTCCGGCCTCCAGGCCAGAATGCAGGAAATGCCAGACACTGGCGTCTCAAAAGCAGCTTTGAAAGTTACCCACTCACACAGCCGGCCTCTAAGCAAATACTCTGAGAGCACTTCTTGTTGTTTTCTCCAAATATCCAAACAATATTAACTCAAAGCTGTTTCAGTACAGTTGGTTAAAACCACACATTTATAGTAGTGATCAGCATTATATATTGTTTTAAGGAGCATAAATCCATAGTTTATAAGGATTGATATGGTTGTGAAGGAAAATGTATATAGTTCAGCCTGAGATGTCAGTGTTAACCTATAAAAGGCCCAGCACATTAAGTGTTCTTTTTTTTTCTTTTTTTGAGACGGAGTCTCGCTCTGTCACCCAGGCCGGAGTGCAGTGGCACTATCTTGGCTCACTGCAACCTCCGCCTCCCGGGTTCACGCCATTCTCCTGCCTCAGCCTCCCGAGCAGCTGGGACTACAGGCGCCCGTTACTACGCCCGGCTAATTTTTTGTATTTTTAATAGAGACGGTGTTTCACCGCGTTAGCCAGGATGGTCTCGATCTCCTGACCTCGTGATCCGCCCACCTCGGCCTCCCAAAGTGCTGGGATTACAGGCGTGAGCCACCGTGCCCGGCCATTAAGTGTTCTATCTAATCTTCATGTTTACTCTGACAATACTTATCTCCATTTTACAGATGATAAAACTAAACATTTGCTCTATATGAAATCCTGTTGCTCCGGCTGGGCGCGGTGGTTCACGCCTGTAATCCCAGCATTTTGGGAGGCTGAGGCAGATGGATCACCTGAAGGTCAGGAGTTCGAGACCAGCCTGGCCAACATGGTGAAACCCTGTCTCTACTTAAAATATAAAAAATTACCCGGGCATGGTGGCAGGTGCCTGTAATCCCAGCTACTCAGGAGGCTGAGGCAGGAGAATCTCTTGAACCCAGGAGGCAGAGGTTGCAGTGAGCCGAGATCGAGCCATTACACTCCAGCCCGGGCAACAAGAATGAAACTTTGTCTCAAAAATAATAATAATAAAGAATAAATCCTGTTGCTACCACCCACAAAGATGCTATTTTTTAACCCAAACCTCATAGCTTCTGTGGAGAAAGCACATTTAGTTTTAATAAATAAAAGTCAAATAGGTCTGAGGGTTGGAGGGACTGGTTCTTTATTTCAAAAAGACACTTGTCAATATTCAGTATCAAAACAGTTGCACTATTGATTTCTCTTTCTCCCAATCGGCCTGAAAGAGACCACATAAAAGGAGAGTACATTTTAAGCCAATAAGCTGCAGGATGTACACCTAACAGACCTCCTAGAAACCTTACCAGAAAATGGGGACTGGGTAGGGAAAGAAACTTTAAAAGATCAACAAACTGCCAGCCCACAGACTGCAGAGGCTGTCACAGTCAGATGGGGTGGCCAGGGTGCCACAAACCCAAAGAAGCAAAGTTTCAAAATAATACAAAATTTAAAAAGTTTTGTACATAAGCTATTCAAGATTTCTCCAGCACTGACTGATACAAAGCACAATGAGATGGCACTTCTAGAGACAGCAGCTTCAAACCCAGAAAAGGGTAATGAGATGAGTTTCACATGGCTAAATCAGTGGCAAAAACACAATCTTCTTTCTTTGTTTCTTTCAAGGAGGCAGGAAAGCAATTAAGTGGTCACCTCAACATAAGGGGGACATGATCCATTCTGTAAGCAGTTGGGAGGGGGTAGAGATGGGACAAAATTTTGGTCTCAGAGGTCTTACCATCTTAATTTGGTCACTTCTAATGAAAAAAAATAAAAAGTAGAAATAACATTATCCAAAGATATCTTAAAGCTGAAAACTTGAACAGCACATTTTTTGTTTTTGTTGTTGTTTGGCTAACTCCTCCTGGAATCACCTTTCTGGTTTACCTAGTACTTTGTACAGAGCAATGAGGTTTCCCATAATGGAGTCTCTCTGGGCTCTGTTTGGCTCTCAGTAAGGCAGGCCTATACCTTTTCCTCTCCTCTATGGAGAGGGGAATATGCATTAAGGTGAAAAGTCACCTTCCAAAAGCGAGAAAGGGATTCGATTGCTGCTTCAGGGCCGTGGAATTATTTGGAATGTTTTACAAATGGTTGCTACAAAACAACAAAAAAGGTAATTACAAAATGTGTACATCACAACATGCTTTTTAAAGACATTATGCATTGTGCTCACATTCCCTTAAATGTTGTTTCCAAAGGTGCTCAGCCTCTAGCCCAGCTGGATTCTCCAGGAAGAGGCAGAGACAGTTTGGCGAAAAAGACACAGGGAAGGAGGGGGTGGCGAAAGGAGAAAGCAGCCTTCCAGTTAAAGATCGGCCCTCAGTTAAAGGTCAGCTTCCGGCAGGCTGGCCTCAGGCGGAGTCTGGGTCAGAGGGAGGAGCAGCAGCAGGGTGGGACTGGGGCGTTCTACATCTCATTCAGGTCAAGCAGGGTCTGGTCCAGCATCCTTTGTGTACAGAGGTGCTCCTCTTTGGTGCATTTCAGTTTATCTAATGGGGGTAAAGGAGAGAAGTCACAAAAACTAGAAGTAAATTTCAAGGTCTACCGGCTCTTTGAGACTTGCTCCTGTTGCAGAGAAGCTGCAGACTAATAAGGCAGCTGCTTTCTCAGCCACAGAAGTGAGCTATTACATCACCCGGTTTCGTAGGGCCTTTGGCTTGCCTACTGAAGTTGTAGGTGTTGCTGCACTTCCTGGGTGAGGGAGTTAGGGCCCTTATCAGCCATTTCCTCTCCCTCCCACACCCAACCAACACTTTCAGCTTTCAGTCAATGAAAGAGCAAGCCTTAAGCATCAGCCATCCACTTTTCTAGGTTTTGCCCACATAACAATACCCTCTTGAAATGGCTCACTGGAGTTTGAACATTGCAAACAATAGAAACATCAGAATCTCAGATTATAAAGAGCACAGGAAGATCCTCATGCACTACATGTGTTTTCGAAAAAGTAGAGGCCAAAGTAATAACTGATGGGATAAATAAAAGGACGCTCACAGTTAAGTCAAATAATCTCTAAAGAAAACAAAGCCAAGAATACTACTGAAACAAGTAGTTGTAAGCAAACCTTGAGATTGCTGCAGAGCTATTGAACAGAACTAGCTTGTGACAGTTACTTGAAATTAAACATAAAACCAGAAAAAGGAAGCAAAAGGGAAAAAGTCAGAAAGAAAATCAGTAGCGGAACATTAAGGAGAATCTAATCTGTCTAGCAAGCAAACCACTCTGACTGCTCTAAAGAGGTGAGGAAAATATTCAAATCTTCAACTCAGAGAAGGTGATGGCAACACAGACCCGTATTCATATCCCACAACTTTTCTTTCACTTCCCTTTTTTCCACCCAGTCAGAAGGACCCATCCCTGAGCCTGCAGATGAAGCAGTTACAACAACTTGTCAAGTCAGTCCTTTTATTGTTAAAAACATCCATGCAAGGGAACATATCCTACAGTCAGTGCACAAGTGAAAGAGCAGCAAATAAGGGTGGAAAACAAAATTCTCGCAAGTTTTCTCACTATAATCTCTCAGGCCCCTCCCTTCTTCACCCATAATCTCTTCTAAAGGGACAGAAACTTCACAATGGTCAACTTCACAATGCTGTTAGGAAATCAACATTCTAACTGCCCCAATTAAAATGCAATTTGCTCAGGGCAAAATAATAACTTTTAAAAAGACAATCAGCTTTTTGTTGGGGTCCAGGTCAGTGGTGTGAGCAGTAAGCTCAGTTTAATGGGCATCATTGAGCCCTGCCCATCAGTCACACAGATCATGCAGCGTTAGCTTCAGCTCATTAGAAAGCAGGCGGTTTCGCTCAAGTTGGCTGTAGAGACGCTCTGCAGCAGCAACGGAGAGGAGGGGAACACAAGAGAAGGAGAGGAAAAAGAGGAGGAGAAAGAGAAAAAGGGAAAGTTAGTAGAGTACCAGAAGTAAATTATGAGTCTTTCAACTAGCTGGTATATATAACATGCATCTGTAAGGCAGGGTGGATGCAAGGAGGATTCAGATAGAGGGCAATAAGAGTCAGTCAGTTGGTGGAAAGACCAACAGAGGAAATTCAGACTGACGAGTTGGTAGGACATTTTGAGGGAGAAAAAATACTTCCTTCACAGTATTTATTCCTTGGGTTGAGAAACTGAAACAAGGGAAATGGCAAAAAGAAGGAATATAGTTGGCTTCGAAGAAATGTGTTCACAATAATCAGGGTTTGAAAGGAATGGAAGTGAACAGCTGAACACTTTTCTGTGAAAGCATTCAAAACAGCATTATAAACAGTAGACTGGGATAACTATCCCCACACTCATTCACTCCTATACTTTCTAATGCTTCTTGTTATAGATATTGTGTGATAGACCCATTTCAGTGGCCTAGCCAATAAATATTCAATTTCTTCTTCTTCTTTAAAAGAACCCCAAACCTGTTAGAGTCAACAAATAGTGTGCCTAGTCCCAGGGAAGGCAAATTACTGGTATAAGCTAATCAAGACTATCCTGTTGTTTTTCAGCCTCCCTTGCAGCTAGGGGTGATCATATGATCCAGTTTTAACCAATGAGATGGAGACAGATAGTCTGCTGGGGGCTTCTGGGAAAACTTTAGCTTTCCCTCTTGCCTTCAACATGGATGTGATGACTAGAGTTGCATATTTCAATCTTAAGAGAAAAGACCAAGAGAATCACAGAAAGCCCAGCTACAACAGGCCACAGTTGCTCATGGCTAGATACATATGATTAAAAAATAAATCCCATATTTATTTAAGCTACTAGTAAGTTATTTCCTTTTTTTTTTTTACAAATCAGGCTAAAGGACAATTTAGCAAGTATTCCTGATACAAGCAGCTAAGTGCTCAAATCTAATAGGTTTATCTGGATTTTCTATTTGAAGCACACTTTAAAGAGATAGTGGGATATGGAAGATTCAAATCCATCTGACTAGCACAGGGATAATACAAGTTTGGGGACAGGAAAACCAAACTCTTCCTGGTATACTCCTAGTATCAACCTCTGAAATTCACAAATAAGTTTCTCCCTATATTTCACAGCCTGTTTCAAAATGGTCTCAGGATCTCAATATGAAAAAGATACTCTTCTGTCCTAAAATCATCTGCATATGTAAGCATTGCTCAGGCACCCTGCCTTCTGGGCTGAGGCTCTCCCCAGATTGACTGGGAAGCTAGAGACCAGTATGGTCCCAGTAATACTTGCCACTTTATGTACACTATCAAAACAGAAAGCATATATGTATAAAAAGCCTGGGAGGGAATGACTAAAAATAATAGCTGTATTAAACAGCAGAATCAGGGTGAACCTTTAACTTGCACTTCCCATTAAACCAATGGTTCTCAATAGGGGTGGTATTGTGCACTCTTCTCTCTGAGGGGAGATTTTGAGTATGTATGGGAGGTTTTGATATCACAATGACTAGAAGGCCCATACAGGTATCTGTTGGGCAGGGGACAGCAATACACAGGATTGTTCTGTACATCAACAGAACTGTCCTACTCTAAATGACAAACGTTCACCATTGACGAACACTATACAGGCTGAGAACCCAAATCTGAAAGTCCAAAATCCAAAATGCTCCAAAATCTGAAACTTTTTGAATGCCAACATGATGCTCAAAGAAAATGCTCATTGGAGGATTTTGGATTTTACATACACATACGAGTGTGTGTGTGTGTGTGTGTGTATTACAGACAGGGTCTTACTATGTTGTCCAGGCTACAGTGTGGTGACTATTTATAGGCCTAATCATAGTGCACAATAGCCCTGAACTCCTAGGGCTCAAGCAAACCTCTTGCTTCAGCCTCCTAAGTAGCAGGAACTATAGGTATGCATCACCATGCCTGGTATAAATTTCTGATTTTCGAATTTGGGATGCTCAACTGGTAAGTATAATGCAAATATTAAAAAAAAAAAAAAAAAAGCAAAAATCTGAAACACTTCTGGTCCCAAGCATTTTGAATAAGGAATACTCAAAACTGTACTAACGGTATATGAGCTTCATGAGGCCTGAGATTGGACCTGTCTTAATCACTGGGGCATCCTTGTCAAAATAACACGTGTTGAAATTTGTGAACTAATCTCTCAAACTTCCTGTGATGTTACATTACATACAAATCTCGTGAACAGCCTGAACTTAGATAATACCTATAACCAAGTTAGTTTGTGTGATTCTCACTTGGGAAAGAAGGATGTTATCAGGATCCTTTTTTTTTTTTTTTTTTTTTGAGTTTCACTCTTGTTGCCCAGGCTGGAGTGCAATGGTACGATTTTGGCTCACTGCAACCTCCACCTCCCAGGTTCAAGCGATTCTCCTGCCTCAGCCTCCTGAGTAGCTGGGATTACAGGTGCCCACCACAACGCCCAGGTAATTTTTGCATTTTTTTTTTTAAGTAGAAATGGGGTTTCACCATGTTGGCCAGGCTGGTCTTGAACTCCTGACCTCAGGTGATCTGCCCACCTCCCAAAGTGCTGGGATTACAGGCATGAGCCACCGCACCCAGCCGTGTTATCAGGATCTTTATCCCTCAAAGCAGCCTGGTCAATGAGAGTTCTTTTCCATTTAGGGAAGAAATAAAGAGACAGAGAAGGAGTGGGAGCATTTTATTGCCTGACTAAATCACAGAACACAGAGTTTCCTAGGAATTGCATGAGGTCAGAAAGACAAATGCAGCTGTTCTCTCACTTTGAACTTAGTTTCTAACTCTGCTATCTCTAGTTATTAAAAATTAAGACCAGTACTAGCTCCTTAAAGTTCTCGGTTCCCCAATAATAGCTAAAACAAAACAAACGAAAAGGCAAGCAGAGAACCTATTTGGTCCAGTGTTCTTTTCAGCTATACCTAGTTAAGAAACAACCCCATGGCCAGGTGCAGTGGCTCAAGTCTACAACCCCAGCACTTTGGAAGGCCGAGGCAGGCAGATCATGAGGTCAGGAGTTTGAGATCAGCCTGACTAACATGTTGAAACCTAGTCTCTACTAAAAACACAAAAATTAGCCGGGCTTGGTGGCATGCGCCTGTAATCCCAGCTATTCAGGAGGCTGAGGCAGGAGGATCACTTAAACCCGGGAGGCGGAGCTTGCAGTGAGCCAAGATCACACCACCCCACTCTAGCCTGGGCAACAGAGCAAGACTCCATCTCAAACAAACAAACAAAAAAACAAAACACAAACCAACCCCATAGAGTTGGATAGTATTCAACCAATACCATGTGAAAGGAAGAGATTTGGTTGGGGCTAAGATAAAGCTGCCAAACAGAATAGGTCAGTTGCACCTATCAGATAACATGGGGTTACTACATCTTATTCCTCATCTCAATGATGGTAACAAGGAAGGGCAAAATGGGCCTGTGGTTCTTAGAAATTAAGAGGAGGGGGTAACATTAAGGGGACCAATGTTTTACTCTGATGCTTGACTTCACCCCAATACTAGTCCAGGCTCAAGTAACACAGGATGGCTTCTGCAAGGATATTAAGCCTTAAACAAAGGAATGAATTTAGCATTAGCACTAATTACGTAGTACTTCATTGTTCACTTTGCTACCCCAGTTTGTTGGTCTCTATCCTTGCTCACACTAGTCATACCACAGGGAAAACAGGAGATACTACAGATCAGAGATATAACACCTTACTTTTCTCCCAATCTCTCTATTTCCTTTTTTTTTCTTCTGCCTCAGCCTCTCGAGTAGTTGGGACTACAGGCATGTGCCACCACACCCAGCTAATTTTTGTATTTTTAGTAGAGACAGGTTTTCAACACGTTGGCCAGGATGGTCTTGATCTCTTGACCTTGTGATCCACCCGCCTCGGCTTCCCAAAGTGTTGGGATTACAGGTGTGAGCCACCATGCCCAGTCTACTTCCTTCCTTTCTAAGAAGGCTTTCTTCATGTCAAAGCCAACTTCTGCCCAGAATCTAAATATTTAGAAATGCGTTGTCCAATATAATAGCCACTAGCCACATGTAGCTAAATTTAAATGAACTACAATGAAATACAATTAAATTTTAGCCCCTCAGCCACACTAGCCATGTTTTGAGTGCTTGACTGCCACATGTGGCTAATGTACTAGACATCATTACCAAAAGTTCTGTTGGAAAGCACTGCTCTAAACTATATTGCCTATATAATCTTCCTACCAATACACTCTTTTGCCCCTGAAAATGACTCCTCCTCTTGACTTAACACTCAAAATGTACCCTCAAATTACTAAAGTATCAATGCATGTCCCATTTTCAGTTATCTTCCTTCTTAGCCTCTCTGTTGAAAAACCACTAGAAAGCATCCAACCCGGAACTTTTTAAAGAACTACTCAACCGTCTTCTTTCCTTCCAATCAGTCCCATTTGGCTCCTCCTCTTACATAACGTTTTCCTCATTGTTTAATTTTTTTTTTTTTTTTTTTTTTTGAGACAGAGTCTTGCCCTGTCACCCAGGCTGGAGTGCAGTGGCACAATCTCGGCTCACTACAAGCTCCGCCTCCTGGGTTCACGCCATTCTCCTGCCTCAGCCTCCCGAGTAGCTGGGACTACAGGTGCCCGCCACCACGCCCAGCTAATTTTTCGTATTTTTAGTAGAGACGGGGTTTCACCGTGTTAGCCAGGATGGTCTCAATCTCCCGACCTCGTGATCTGCCCACCTCGGCCTCCCAAAGTGCTGGGATTACAGGCGTGAGCCACAGTGCCCAGCCTCTTTTTTTAATATTTGCAATTGCCCTTTATGGTTCTAATTTACCTCCATGGCATAAACTACCTGTACCCCATGTGGATTCCCAACTCTTATGTCAACCTCTCTGCCTCAAGCCCTAGAATTTTGTTTTCACCCAGATACCTGCCAGATTGTCAGCCGTATCTTCTTTCCCTTCCCCCCACTCCCCAAACCAGGACAACATGATCTCCTTACATCTTTAACCCCACCATTTTCCTACTCTTTTTTTTTGGGGGGGCGGGTCTCATTCTGTCACCCAGGATGGAGTGCAGCAGTGTGATCACAGCTCGCTGCAGCCTCAGACTCCTGGGCTCAAAGGATCCTCTGGCTTTGGCCCTCCAAGTAGATAGGACTGCACGCGCGCACCACCATGTTTGGCTAAGTTTTTATAATATTTTGTAGAGGCAGGGTCTCACTTTGTTGCCAGGCTGGTCTCAAACTCCTGGATTCAAGAAATCCTCTCACCTCAGCCTCCCAAAGTGCTGGGATTACAGGCATGAGCCACTGCACCCGGCTCATTTTCCTACGCTAAAAACCAGTCATCCTTCTCTTTCCTCCTCACATCAAGTGGCCAGGCCTTTCACAATGCCTGTCTTTATTTAGCGCCATCTCTCCTGCCACTACTCTAGCTCAGACCCTGATTATTCTCTCCTAGAAAACTAAATTAACCTAACCCAATTTTTTCCAAAGTGTGGTGTATTCACTGCTATAGTTACTTTAATGTGATTAGGAAAAAACACTAACACATCAAACCTTTGATTTCAAAATAGAATTGTGTCAAGTAAGAACAAAATAAATCTGGAAACGAGTAGATCTGAAGAAAACAATGTAGGCAGCAATGAATATGCAAAAAGCCATCAAAAATGGTAATGTAAATGGCTGAAATGTGAGAAACACCATGTTAGTGAATCACTTTGCTAATCTGCAAATTAGTTACCAAATTAACTCTTCTTATATGCTATTCAGATCACAACATAACCTGTTCAAAATCTCCAGTGGCATTCCCTTTACCTCCCTAGTAAAATTATAACTCCTCAGCCTCATTTTAAGACACAACCTGTTCCCTACTCTGTCTAAATCTACCTGTATAGCTATTGTGGCCTTCTCATCTCTATCAACGCCTTTATTATTTTGTTTCTCTTTAAATGGAATGCTCAGGCCAGGTGCAGTGGCTCACGCCTGTAATCCCAACACTTTGGGAGGCCGAGGCGGGTGGATCACTTGAGGTCAGGAGTTCGCGACCAGCCTGGCCAACATGCTGAAACCCCGTCCGTACTAAAAATACAAAAATCAGCTGGGCATGGTGGTGGGTATCTGTAATCACAGCTCCTCAGGAAGCTGAAACAGGAGAATCGCTTGAACTCAGGAGGTGGAGGTTGCAGTGAGCCATGATCTCACCACTGCACTCCATCCAGCCTGGGTAACAGAGCGAGACTCCGTCTCAAAAAGAGAAAAATAAATAATTAATGGAATGCTCAATATTCACTATCCCACAATCCAACTCTGCTTGTCAAAAATCCACTTTTGGAACCCAATAAAAGTGAATATGCAAGTTTAACATGTTGGCCGGGCACAGTGGCTCACGCCTGTAATCCCATCACTTTGGGAGGCTGAGGTGGGTGGATCACTTGAGGTCAGGAGTTCCAGACCAGCCTGGCCAACATGGTGAAACCTCACCTCCACTAATAATGCAAAAATTAGCTGGGTGTGGTGGCAGCCGCCTGTAATCTCAGCTACTCGGGAGGCTGAGGTGGGAGAACTGCTTGAACCCAGGAGGCAGAGGTTGCAGTGAGCTGAGATAATGCCACTGAACTCCAGCCTAGGTGACAAGAGTCAAACTCCATCTCAAAAAAAAAAAAAAAAGAAAAAAGTTTTAACATGTTTATGAAGTACCTATTACATGCCTTCTTCCATGAGTTTTTCCAATTCATCCCCACTAGGATCAATCTCGTCCCCTCTACTCAATTCCCATAACACTATTATTTGTGGCATTCATCACACAGTATCTGTAGCTTTATGTATGTTTTCTCTCCTAGTAGATTCTAACCAACTTGAGAGTAGGAATGGAGCCTCCATCTTTATTTCTGTCTCCATCTTAATATCCTATACCTAGAAGATACCAGGAAGTGTCAGCTGAATAAATGAATCTGAACCTTAATCTCAAAGGCTATGGGGCAGTAAGAAATGGAATGGACAAAAAGAAACCTGAATTTGATATGACTTAAAGTTTTAGATTAAGGAAAACTTCCCTACCTGATTATATCTGTTTAAAAGAAGAGCAAAAGTGTTTTTAACAGATGGAATCTTGCTGTGCTGCCCAGGCTGGAGTACTACAGTGGCTATTTACAGGTGCAATCCCACTACCGATCAGCACAGGAATTTTGACCTGCTCCATTTCTGACCTGGGCCAGTTCACCCTTTCTTAGGCAACCTTGTTGTTCTCCACTCCCAGGAGGTCACCATACTGATGCCAAATTTACTGAGGACATCTGACCTGCATAGCACACTACAGTGCAGAACTCCTGGGCTCAAGCTATCCTCCTGCCTCAGCCTCCCAAGGAGCTACAGGCACTACAGGCAAGTGCCATTGCACCCAGCTAAAAGAAAAGCAAATTTTAAATACATACCCTGCTGGGAAACTAAACTACTAAGTGAACAACACTTACGTGCTTGGATTAGTATAATTCACAGCTATACTATTAAGAAATCTCTGCTGTGTAAATTGGAATGTGAATTCCTTTTTTTTTTTTTTTTTTTTTTGAGATGGAATCTCACTCTGTTGCCCAGGCTGGAATGCAGTGGCGCGATCTCCACTCACTGCAACCTCTGCCTCCCAGGTGCAAGTGATTCTCCTGCCTCAGCCTCCCGAGTAGCTGGGATTACAGGCACCTACCACCATGCCCAGCTAATTTTTGTATTTTTAGTAGAGACGGAGTTTCACCATGTTGGCCGAGCTGGTCTCAAACTCATGACCTCAGGTGATCCACCTGCTCCGGCCTCCCAAAGTGCTGGGATTACAGGCGTGAGCCACGGCGCCTGGCCTATAATGGGAATTTCTAAAATGTTGATATTTAATTCCACAATATGAACCAAGGAAATTTTTACTAGCAGAAATTTACGTATGTAATAAATCATTAGCCTCATATGCACATTATTTGAAATATGCATGATTGGTCATTTTTTTCCCAATAATAATTTATCATTTGTCTTATATCCCACTAGTCACACACTAGCAGACAAATGGTAGCAAGTCTCAAATATGTAAGAAAGGTTTAAAGAAGAAAAAGTAAAAAAACTGTCGAGAATTCTATCCATTGTGTATTTTTCTGTGACTGGGGTTGACATAATTAGTCGATCTTAGCAATAATATATTGGGTTCACTGGGTGTTCTGAGGATGCACCATTTGAACCACGGGTAAAAGGGTACAGAATGTGTATTGAGAGTCACTTCAATGGCTTCTCAATGACACCACACCAAAGGAGGAATACCTGAAGAGAGAATGGAAACACTGCAGGCAGGATGATTTAAGAACCTGGAAATAAGGAATTTAATCTTGTTCAGCTTGAGGAGTATAACTAAAATTACTATCCTGAGTAACCTGTACTAAATCCATCACTCTGGTAGAATCAGATCAGCTGAGTTTAAATGTCAAGAAAAAATAGACACACACAAAAGTGGCTTTGATTATATAAGTCAGAGGAGGGGGAGCCTACAATAGCTCTTCCCCACATCACACCCCCAAGGCTCCTTCTTAGGGACAGCAGCAGCTTTGTCAATGACACAAATGCAGGGTGGCATGAGGTTTCCAGCAGCTTAACATTTTAATTTGGGGTGGGGGTGGAAGAAAATACATAAGTTGCTTTTTGCCCCCCCATCCTAATGCCTTGGGGACCAGCCAGGCTGACCCAAATGGAATCCAGAGCGAGAGTGGGGCGTTGGGTTCCCCGAGGAGTAAAGGGGGCAGATCCAGAACAGAGCAGAAACGGTGATAATTATCTGTATGAAAAAGTAAGGATACTCTAGGTGAGAAGGACTAGCATCAATCTAGATAGCAAACTGGGAGAAAGGAAGAGGAAAAAAAGGAAGAGGTGGCAGCAGGAATAATAAAAGAGAGCCAGACACTTCAGCCTGAGAAATGTGGCTTCTTTTCAGGGTTAGTGGGAAAGATACAAAGAGGCAGATTAGCATCAAGGATCAGGGATCCACAGCAAACAGATGAAGCCCCAACAACTCTTTTTGGTGCTGTTTATCACTTGGCTTGCTTCTGGGACTCAACTCAATTCTTGGGTGAATTTGGTATTTCCCATCTTGGGTAGTTCCCTGAACTTTAATATCAGGGAACCAATTAAACACACCCAGGAGGCCTGAATTTTGTTTTAATGTGTCAGGGCCCAAGTCACTGGCTCTGTGGGCCCTATTTCCTTAGTTGTATGGATTCTACCTCTAGCAGTATCCCTTCTGAGAAGACTAAATTTGAGAAGCAAATAGAAAAATCACAGTGTAATGAAGAAACTATGAATACAAAATATAAAAATTACAAGTCAGTCAGGGTTCTCCTTCTGATCCAAGATTAATTGCCTCCAGAGCTTTTTTTTCCTTAGACAGTCTCGCTCTTTAACCCAGACTGGAGTGCAGTGGCATTATCTCGGCTCACTGTGACCTCCATCTCCTGGTTTCAAGCGATTCTCCTGCCTTAGCCTCCCAAGTAGTTGGGATTATAGACGTGCGCCAACAAGCCAGACTAATTTTTAAAATATTTTTTAGTAGAGACAGGGTTTTGCCATGTTGGCCAGGCTGGTCTTGAATTCCTGGCCTCGAGTCATCCGCCCACCTAGGCCTCCCAAAGTGCTGAGATTACAGATGTGAGCCACTATGCCCGGCCTTTAATGTTTTTTTTTTTTTTTTTTTTGAGATGGGGTCTCACTCTGTTGCCCAGGCTGGAGTGCAGGGGCGCGATCTTGGCTCACTGTAACCTCTGCCTCCCAGATTCAAGCGATTCTCCTGGCTCAGCCTCCTGAGTAGCTGGGATTACAAGCGCACTGCTACCATGCCTGGCTACTTTTTGTATTTTTAGTAGAGACGGGGTTTCACCATGTTGGCCAGGCTGGTCTCCAACTCCTGACCTCATGTGATCCAACTGCCTCGGCCTCCCAAAGTGCTGGGATTACAGGCGTGAGCCACCGCGCCCGGCCATGCCTCCAAAGCTTTTGCCAAACAAATAACCAGCACCAATGTTTCAAAGATAAGGGTGGAGATTCCAGTTTCCAAAGGATAAAACCAAAGCACACCACTATGCATAGCTTGTACCCCCATCCACCCACAAGCCAAGATCCCAGCCCCACTCTACTGTCAGATAGTTACATAGAGGTCATGTCATTGAGGGCGTGGTCCAGCTCCTCGCTAATGGCCTTGTACTTCAGTTTCTGGGCATAGAGCTCATCTGGACAGGCACAGGAACCACAGGGAGGAATGAAGGGACAGAGTGAAAGGTTTCAGAAGCAGATGAAGAGAGGGAATCATTAGAAATTAGGAAAGTGTGACTGTGGGTCTAATACCACAGTTAGGAAAATATCTATTCTGGCAACCATGACTGGACATTTTCAGATCTACTCTCTCCTATGACCAACTTCCTTTCTTGATACTCCAAATCGACTGCAGCAAGGGCTGAGAACCTGGGCACAGTCATAACTAGAAATTCCTATTACCAAAAGCACTCAAGAGGATACCACTCTCATCCAGGTACCCAATTCCTAGCAGTGATAACACTTAATTGAACGAAAATAGCAAAGGGAGAGAGTATACATCCATATTCAGACACTTCTCTGCCTACAAAATGTGAACCCTATTAGTGGCCCCTCTGCTCCACAGGCTGCCCCTGCAACTCTGCCAAGAGAGTGTACCAAAGGAGCATACATCAGAGTTCTCAAAGCAAAGAGTACGTTCCCTTGTCAGGGTGGATGGCAGTTACCAACTTGCAGGGACAGAAAGTATTCAGAAAGCTCCTGACACTGGTCAGTGTTCAGATATGGTTATTCCACAACTTCATTTATTGGATAAATACCCCACAACTTGAGTGGCGAAAAGAACTGTGGAAAGCAGCCATGAAATGACATACATCTTGCCCTTCTGAAATCATGGCTTCCATTTAAACCCACAGACTAAAGGTTTAAGACTAATAAATTGGAGGTAAATGCAGCCATTATCATTCTCCTCAAAGGGAAGGGTACAAATTGCAGACTATTTGGTAAAGTCTTCTTAAAGGAAAAGATTAAATTTAAAAAACCAATTCTAGGGTTTGACCCACTTTGCCTAGCTGTGATATAGGACAGCGCACATGATATTAATACATGCCAAGTCACTACCAACTTCCTTTGGTGTATAGAAAAAGAGATTAATCATTAATGGGCAAGGTCTTCCTCTATATTTCTCTATTTCAATCCCTACTCCAGGTTCCATACCTTCCAAGTCATCAATTGTCTTTTCCAGCTTGGCTACCGATCTCTCAGCAAACTCAGCACGGGTCTCTGCCTGGGAGAAATATGAAATTAGTCAGAACCAGAGATGAAGACAAAGAAGAACAATCTCTATTTCTTCCACCTTCTACTTCTGGACCTTTCAGAACCCAAACCAGCCAGTCTAAGTCCACATTAATGCCTTATATACCTCTAAATGTTTTGGGTCCCGCCCTATAAATCCCCTCAGCTCACCTCCTTGAGTTTATCAGTAAGAATCTTGATTTCTTCCTCATATTTGTCTTCTTTTTGAGAGTACTGTAAGGTAAGTAGATCAAAAATTTCAGAGTAGAAATTAGTCACACGGGCAATACCCCTCTCCCTACACGTAACTCTTACATTGAATATCCTCTTGGACTAAATGTGCTGAATGGTCCAAGAGTAAGAGCAAGGCCTGGCTCTGGACAATAGGTCCTTGAAATCCAGAAATCTATGTCTTTAGAGCCATGAGATCCTCAGGTTAAAATTCTCCATGACTTTTTAAGATGGATCTAAGCTTTGATATTATTCAGATCAACCCAAGGAGGTGTTTTTCCTTTCCCCTGCTTAATGAGCAAGAGTAGTGGCACCCCAAGGTCACATGACTGAAACACACCCACATGATGGCAAAGTGAAGTCATCTGTCTTGATTGCTCATTAGGTCTCAGAGCTGATGCTGTCTGTTGCCCCCATCTGTCTGCTAGAAAGCCTGTTAGAGCCCCTGATTATTGCTTTTCAGCACAGCAGTATCAGCCTAAGCAGCACGTGACTCCAGTAACCTGAGACCATGAAGTTATTTTAATTAAAGCAATCAAAGTGCACAGAAAGTAGCATTAAACCCAGAACCTGAATACATGGTAAGGAGGTAGGAAGAGGACACGCCTCACGGATTATATATGGAATGCGTGTCTCCAGTCTCTCATCAAGGGCAGGGCTGGGCCCAGGCCCCAAAGCCTGTCACTTTCACAAACCAGCCCCTACCTTCTCCGCCTGAGCCTCAAGAGACTTGAGGTTGTTGGTGACATTCTTCAGCTCCTCCTCCAGCTCAGAACACTTACTGTGAATATTTTAAATACCACAGGAGAGGAAAGGGAAAAGGAAGAGAATAAAAAAAGGGAGAGAGACACATAGACGTGAATTGAACCTATATGTAGAGAGAGTTGGAAGGCATACTGGGGAAGAGATGTTCCCAAGTAACCTGAGCAAGCATCAACCCTCCTCCCTCTACCATAGAACGTGTCAGGAGCTAGACCTTCCTGGGGTCAAAATGTTTGAATACTAATAAAGCACTTGAGAGAAATCCACTACCAGGAACAAGTCATAACTGCTACCTGGGGTGGAGGTGGGAACAAATGCCCAACCCAAACAGTCCCCCAAATCACCCAAAGGAAGGAGACCCTGTGGAGAGGCAGCGAAGCAACTAGGAAAGAAGAGATGAAAGATGCCAAGTAAGTGGAAAAGAATGGAGCATTCCATGAAGAGATGAGACAGCACTCAACAAAATCAAGTGGAGGGGAGGCAGCTGCAAAACAAAAACAAAACAAAACAAAACCACACCATATATATAACCTTGCTGTGGGCTTAATGGTTAGTACCTTTTCTTCAGCAGCACTCAGACACTTCAGGTTCTGGTCCATCAGTCTAATCTGCTCATCCATCTCTCGGCAACGGCTGTTAGTGATAGTCACGGGGATGGCACAAGCCAGGTTGTGGGGAGGGAGAAAGGTCAAAAAGGAACACAGCAAGAAAACAAGCAGCAAAACGAAAAAAAAAATTCAAAAAATGGGAAGAGAACACCACCATGGTCATGATATGTTATGTCTGGCAGACGGGAATGTAAGAGGGAAGCACAAATACATATGCATTCAACACTGACTTTGTTAATCAAGGCCCAGAAGGTACCGACAGGAAAGCAGTTAATATCTACCCTTGCCCTAAGGTTCCCCAGCAGATTGGCAAAGTGGCAAAAAACAGACACCAGATTTTTTTTTAAGATTTATTTGTTTTAGGGACAGGGTCTCCCTATGACGCCCAGGCTGGCCTCCAACTCCTGGGTTCAAGCAACCCTCCGGCCTTGGCATACTAAGTAGCTGGGACTACAGGTGTGAGCCACCACACCCAGCCAGACACTAGATCTTAAATCAGGATAGCCACTTTGATGTCTTCCACACCAGGTGGAACGACCCAGTAGGATCTTCCAGTTAACTATTTACCATGTATTAGTCCTTATTTGCTCTCAATTTGTAAACCCTACCAACAAAAAATAAGAAAGCCTCTTTTGTCACTTGTCACTAGTCAGGAGAATAAGGAAGCCTAAAACCATTCTTGGGCCTAAAAAAGCACTATAGATGACTCCCATTCCCTAGGCCCTGTTTAACAAGGTTGAAGGAATGCTAATTTATTCATATTAGTGCCCAAGCCAAAGGGGAAGGGACAAATTGGTAATGAGAAGATTTGGGGAGCTAGATACTCACGACTCTGCCAGCTCAGCTCGTTCCTCTGTGCGTTCCAAGTCTCCTTCAATGATCACCAACTTACGAGCCACCTACACGAAAAGATCCCAGTATAGCTTAGTGAAGCAAAGGAGCCATTTACCGCATTATTCTTTGTAAAAGGCTGATACGTGAGGGACTAACAGAAGGTCACTTACCTCTTCATACTTCCTATCTGCCTCTTCTGCAATGTGCTTAGCTTCTTTGAGCTGGATTTCCTGGAGTTCCATCTTTTCTTCATCTTTTAAGGCCCGGTTTTCAATAACCTTCATACCTCTGCCAGAAATAGGACAAAAGCAATACTGACACCCTAAGGAGTGTGTGGTCAGCTCCACTCCAAGGGTCTCAGAACTCTACTTTTAAAAGCCCATTCCTCTCTGTTTGCCCCTCAAATGGAAATTCCATGTTACTACTCCCACACGTTAGTTTATTTCATGTAAATTTTTTTTGTTATGGCTGGGCGCAGTGGCTCACGCCTATAATCCCAGCACTTTGGGAGGCTGAGGTGGGCAGATCACCTGAGGTCGGGAGTTCAAGACCAGCCTGACCAACATGGAGAAACCCCGTCTCTATTAAAAATACAAAATTAGCTGGGCGTGGTGGTGCATGCCTGTAATCCCAGCTACTTGGGAGGCTCAGGCAGGAGAATCACTTGAACTCAGGAGGTGGAGGTTGCGGTGAGCTGAGATCGAGCCATTGCACTCCAGCCTGGGCAATAAGAGCGAAACTCCGTCTCAAAAAAAAAAAAAAAACTTTTTGTTATAAAGATAATACATCCTGGCCAAGCACAGTGGCTCACACCTGTAATCCCATTACTTTGAGAGGTCAAGTCAGGTGGATCACTTGAGGTCAGGAGTTTGAGACCAGCCTGGCCAATGTGGTGAAACCCTGTCCCTACTAAAAATACAAAAATTAGCTGGGCGTGGTGGCAAGCACCTGTAATCCCATCTACTCAGGCAAGATAATCACTTGAACCCGGGAGGCAGAGGTTGCAGTGAGCCAAGATCGCACTGCTGCACTCCAGCCTGGGCGACAGAGTGAGACACCGTCTCCCCCACCACCCCCAAAAAAACTTTAAGAAATTAAATACTAAAATATTAAATAAAAATATGGATATATGCGGCTGGGCGCGGTGGCTCACACCTGTAATCCCAGCACTTTGGGAGGCTGAAGCCGGCAGATCACCTGAGGTCAGGAGTTTGAGACCAGCCTGGTCAACATGGCAAAACCCTGTCTCTACTAGAAATACAAAAATTAGTCAGGCGTGGTGGCAGGCGCCTGTAATCCCAGCTACTTGGGGGAAGCTGAAGCATGAGAATCGCTTGAACCCGGGAGGTGGAGGTTGCAGTGAGCCGAGATTGCGCCACTGCACTCCAGCCTGGGGGACAGAGTGAGACTCTGTCTCAAAAAAATAAATAAATATTATTTAAATATATATATGTGTATATATATATACATACACATATATACACATATACATATACATATATACACATATACATATACATACATATATACATATATATACATATACATACACACACACATATATATATATATACACACACACATATACACAAAAAAAATCCCATCCCAGCTTCCCCAAAGTAATAATATACTAGACGGTTCTGCAACTTGTTTTCCACACTTTTTTTTTTTTTCCTCTGGTATTTAGCATGCAGCTATCCTGACTTTCTTTCTTTTTTTTTGAGACCAAAAAAAAAAAAGGGAGGTTCACTGCAACCTCCGCCTCTTGGGTTCCAGTGATTCTCGTGCCTTAGCCTCCTGAGCTGGGATTACAGGCGCGCCCCACCATGCCTGGCTAATTTTTGTACTTTTAGCAGAGACTGGATTTTGCTGTGTTGGCTGCGGTGGTCTTGAACTCCTGGCCTCGAGTGATCGTCCACCTCAGGCTCCCAAAGTGTTGGGATTACAGGTGTGAGCCACTGCGCCCGGCCCTCACTTTCTATAATTTGCATGCTACTCTAATAATATACACATAGCTGCCTCTTTCATTTTCACAGCTGCACAGTAGTAACGTACCCTTAGAAGGGCACTATTTATTCTGAAAACCCTTAGTTGTCAAGCACCTCTGTTCTAGTTTAACTCACATGTGGCAAGGAGACAACTGGCTATTTTCAAAAACATGAGTTATGATTTGGTTCAAGGGCCATGGTTCTCAACCCTAGGAACACATTAAAATTAGCTGGGGAAGGCCGGGCGCGGTGGCTCACGCCTGTAATCCCAGCACATTGTGAGGCCGAGGCAGGAGGATCACAAAGGCAGGAGATCGAGACCATCCTGGCTAACACGGTGAAACCCTGTCTCTACTAAAAATACAAAAAATTAGCCGGGCGTGGTGGTGGGCACCTGTAGTCCCAGCTACTTGGGAGGCTGAGGCAGGAGAATGGCGTGAACCCAGGAGGCGGAGCTTGCAGTGAGCCCAGACTGTGCCACTGCACTCCAGCCTGGGCTACAGAGCGAGACTCTGTCTCAAAAAAAAAAAAAAAAAAAAAAAAATTAGCTGGAGAACTTTAAAAACATCAATGCCCAGACCCCTCTTGCAACTGATTCTAATGGAACTGGGATGAGATCTAAGCATCCACAGTTTTAAATTCCCCAGTGATTTCCCCCCTCACCCCTACCTATGATTCTAATAATGCAACCAGCATTGAGAAGACTTACTAAAAACAGATTGCCAGGCCCCACATCCAAAGTTTCTGATTCAGCAGATCAGCATAGGAGCTGAGAATGTGAATTTTTACCAAGTTCCCAAGTATTGCTGATGCTGCTGGTCTGAGACCTTACTTAGAGAACCTCTGTTTTAGAGAAATTAATCTCACAAATAGAAGCTTATGATCCAGAAAGTAGAAGTCACACTGGTGATCCCATTTTAAGGATCATTAGGCCAATTTGTAAGGAAATACCAATTACAAAAAGGTCACAACATCTAAGTTACCCTCACTGTCTTCAAGGGGACAGAATATGCAGAATAGAAAGGAGATCCTGTGTGATGGAGTTAGTATTTTATTTTTATTGACTGATTGACACAGGGTCTTGCTCTGTCACCCAGGAGTGCAGTGGCACAATCACAGCTCACTGTAGCCCCAACTTCTTGGGCTTGAGCCACCCTCCTGCCTCAGTGTCCCAAAGTGCTGGGATTACAGGCGTGAGCCATCACACACTGCAAGAATTGCTATTTAGAAAACAGGTCTATAAGGAAATCTTGATCAGAACTATTATGAACTTCTTTTAAAATCCACACTCCATCAGGCTTCCCTACACACCTCTCACTCTCATCAGCAGCTTTTTCCGCTTCTTCCAGCTTTTGCAGGGCAGTGGCCAGGCGTTCCTGAGCACGGTCCAGCTCTTCTTCAACAAGCTGGATCCTACGGTTCAAGGAGGCCACCTCAGCCTCAGCCTGCATTTGAAGGAAAGAATGGACAAGGGAAGCAGAAGCATGGTGAAAAGAAGAAATAAGTATGACATTAAGATCAGGGTTGACTACCATGAAAAAGCCAGAGTCTCGCAGGGTAGAACTTGTCTTAGCTCAGCTGTTAAAAGATCTAGCAGACATAACTTTATATATATATATTTCCTCCCTTTCCCGTCAGCGAACTCCCATATGTTCCACAGGAAGAGTGTTTTAAAACTCAGTTCCTTGCCCAGCCCAGTGAGTTAGTACCACCCACTTCCTGGACTCAGTTCAAATTCCTCAACACACTGGAGTCAGAAAAGAAAGTCAATGAAGGGTTCCTTCTGCCTGAGCTCTGGCTTGGAGGCATGTCTCATCCTCAGTAACCTTTCAAGTGTCTCATAAAGCAGAAAAAAAAAATAAGCAAGGTTTCTTAAAGAGGGTATCCTGACTGGGTGTGGTGGCTCACGCCTGTAATCCCACTGGGGCGGGCGGATCATGAGGTCAGGAATTTGAGACCAGCCTGGCCAATATTGTGAAACCCCGTCTCTAATAAAAAATACAAAAATTAGCCAGGTGTGGTGGTGTGTGCCTCTAGTCCCAGCTACTTGGGAGGCTGAGGCACAAGAATCCCTTGAACCCAGGAGGCGGAGGTTGTAGTGAGCTGAGATCGCGCCACTACACTCCAGCCTGGGCAACACGGTGAAACTCCATTTCAAAAAAAAAAAAAAAGAGGGAATCCTGGATTACCTATTAATTGCTGCTTAACTCAAACTGTTATTCCTATGATCACTTTACCCTAACACATCAGAAGAATAACTAGCCAAGGGAATGTCTTCCAGAATAGCCTTCCAGACTGGAAAGCAAAAGAATGGAACATTGTTGGGATGCCTACTCACCAGCCCTTCAACTTGTGCCCCCGTACTCCTTTTTTAAGTTGGCTACAAGGAGCTGCTTCTGGCTAAAATTATCTGCTTTGATAGCTTTACAAAAAAGAAAGAACATTTCCACCACACCCACTACCATTCCTCCAAATTTCTGAATTGTCTCCTTTCTATTCTTCAGCCATCCCCTTAGCTTCACCCTCTAATACAGCTTATGAGAATCTTCCCCCTGGCCTCCATCTCACAATGAAGTATGGGCTAGAGTCCCAGTAAACCCATCCTGGATGGGTTTTCCCTAAGAAACAAGGAAAGAAGGAGGCAGCCTGCAGGTGGATGGATAAATTCTAATGGTAGGAAAATCTCTTTCCATGATTGCCTCCCCGCTACCTTTACTGGTGGGAGGTACCCTGACTGCAACAATATACAAGAATTCAATATGCCCCACACACCACCCAGTTCAGATGCTTATCCAAGTGCCTGGTAAACACGATCTCTCTTCTATAGCCCAGATTGTGCCTGAATTCTATTACCCTGATTTCTTCCTGGCAGGCAGGAGTTGGTGCAGCTATAGAAACAGCCTGGGCCACTAGCTCCGAGGAGGAAGAATATAGACCAAAAGACTCCTTTTTAACCATCAGGACTGGCACAAAAACTTCCACATACAAACATGAGAAGTTGAAGAGACTAGGAAGGGAAGCAGAGGGCTGGGGCTACAATCTAGCCACCAGGCAAAGAAAATCGAGAAGTCAACATAAGCTGAAATTATAAAGAAACCATCTGTGCCTCTAACTACACTATTCAAAACACCACAAAGACAAGTATTCTCTGCTTCTGCCTCTTCCAGAAAAATAGATGTCCTCTGTAACAACACACATTTCTCCTCACAAACCCAACAAGGCCACGGGTCAAGAGCAAGTCAGGCTATCAGGCAAGACCTAGGAGACACTGCTAGTAAAATGACTTACCCCCCTCAGACGAAAAATACAACTAGATTCAGAGGAAGCTCATGAAATGTAAGACATTATCCAGCTCACCAGTAGTTACCCAAACTAGAGTAGAAGATAACAGGCTATGGGGCGGGGGTGTACAGTTGCCATGACAGCAAGCTGGCTCAGGCAGTTTCTCCCACAAATCAGCATTTACAACAGAATTCTTAGCAAGGCTGAAAAGGGAGAGGGGGAAAACACATCTTGGTGCCCTCCTAAGACCATGCACACATGAACAAGCCTGTATCAAAAGCAGAACCCGAGATGGGAGTCCTAGAAAAAGCTTCAGAGACCCCCTCGGGGGTGGAGTGGTAGGGAATGGGACCTTGCCTTTCTCTTTTCTCCTAGCACAGAGGATCAGTTCTCTTTACAATGAAACAAAAGCCTGCAGAATCAAGATCTGATACTTTGTTTAAAGGAACAAGGAAGACAAGCTGACTTTTCCCTCATGAGTCTATGCACAGTGCCTGTCCCTTTCAGGTCAAATAATACCAACGGGTACCAAGAGATTGAACAGGCCTACTTTTTGCAGACCAGGCTACCTGTGGCCCTGGGAAACGTTAAGCTCTGCACTTTCCTAATCATCTTAGGTTTTAGCATGCCCATCCAGATGTGGTTTTGGTGTTTCAGCTGACCTATCTCTGCCCAGTGTGGAGGATATACAGTACTCTGTAGTTCTTCCCTTCAAGTAACAATAGGATTCTCCACTGCCCAGGAAGCAAAGATCCTGGGTGAGGGATTGGGGAAAGAGTAGAATGCAGCAGCAACTCAGTCACATTACAAGATGGCTGACAACAGCTTCGGCTATCCTCCACTCCAAAGAGATTTCCCAAATGTCAACCCCTCCAGGCAAGAAACTGACAGCGTGATGGTACTCTCAGGCAGAACAGGGCCAAGGACAGATGGGGATTAGCCTAAATCTGGCTTTCTGCCACACTGGGGGGTTTCCCTTATTAGCTAAAAGCCACAGATGAAATTCAAATGAAAGAGTATTAGAACGTTAGGCTTGAGCCCTGTGAGTAAAGGACTATTTGAGTTCACTGTGCTCACAAATGCATTACCCAGGGAGATACCGTGTCCTTGGGGAATTTAAACTTCACCAAAGGAGAGGTAAGTTGGAAGGGAGTAGAGCTATCTGCCCCACAGTAAACAAAGGCGGAGCCTAAGCAAGGGTAAAGGGCTATCTGCCTCTCCCCTGTGAGTGTGTGTTCTAGTACTGGGGAAAGAGAAAGGAAAGCAAAGCAACCAAAGAAAGGTGATAAAGCCTGTTGCTTAGTCCACCAGGCCCATGAATAGAAGAGAACCACACAACAGTCAAGCATTCTAACCTCTCCAGAGACTACGAATTTAGGATTAAGGCCAGAATCAAAGCCCACTCCCTCGGTAGTACTCTTAAGGTTTTTATTATTAATTTTTTTTCTTTTTGAGGCAGAGGTAGTGTGCTGACCTTACACTCCCGCAGTTGACCCCTCACTCCCCCAGTGCCGACACTCGCCCAGGCTGGAGTACAGTGGCGTGATCCAATCCCGGTTCACTGCCACCTCTGACTCCAGGGTTGAAGCGATTCTTGTGCCTCAGCCTCCCAAGTAGCTGGGATTACAGGCATGCGCCACCATGCCCAGCTAATTTTTTGTATTTTTAGTAGAGATGGGGTTTCATCAGATCCACAGGTGGACCTCAGATCCACCCGCCTTGGCCTCCCAAAGGGCTGGGATTACAGGTGTGAGCTATCGCACCCAGCCTCTTAAGTTTTTTAGACTAGAAAAAAATTAAAAAGAGAAAAATATCAGGGACAATTAGGAGAGAGGTATTAAAAACAGATAAGGTGAACTGTACATTTATAAATGGTTACAATGGTAAATTTTATATGTATTTTTGCCACCACTACCACAAAAAAAAAGAGATAAGGAAAAAGACTGCATTTAAAATTATGTTGCCATCCGTTTCCATTTAGACAGAAGTACAAAGGAAATGCAGAACTGAAAGTAAATTTGACAAGGTGCTACATTATAAAAGACCAATTTCCAGGCCAAGAGCAGAAAAGAAAGATGGATGGTAGAACACCAGTGTCTCAGTTTTAGACTCATCTAGCTTCCTAACAAGGGTAGCTTGGATGTTCACACAAAGTAACCAGGAAAATAATTAAGTGATAATCCCATTAACAGCATCAGAGAGTGCAGAGTTTCCCGCTCCAGAGGAGAGAGAAGTCTGCAAAACCCACATTCTAGAATGCCTTAAGAGGATAACAGGTAGCCCAAGCAACCCCCCTCCCTTCCCACAGGTGTCTCCTCCTCAGTAGGGGTTCAAAGTTCAGCAGAGCAGAAAGTCAAAAGATTAAGCTTCTTCAGGCTGGGGAGTAGAAGAAATGATTTCATCAATATTTAACTATTACCCTACTTCCCCATTCTGAGGACTTCCTCACTAGACCTCAGCCCAATAAGCAAATTTGGCAGGCTCTGAGTGAGAGTAGCTTAAGAAACATCACCCCAGGACGGGCGCAGTGGCTCATGCCTGTAATCTCAGCACTTTGGGAGGCTGAGGCAGGCAGATCACTTGAGGTCAGGAGTTTGAAACCAGCCTGGCCAACATGGTGAAACCCCATCTCTACTAAAAATACAAAAAAAAAAAAAAAAAAAATTAGCTGGGTGTGGTGGTGGATGCCTGTAATCCCAGCTACTCGGGAGGCTAAGGCAGGAGAATCACTTGAGCCTGGGAGGTGGAGGTTGCAGTGAGCAGAGATCATGCAACTGCATTCCAGGCTGGGCTACAGAGCAAGTCTCCATCTTAAAAAAAAAAAAAAAAAAAAAAAAAAAGAGGGGTGATGGGGGGCAGGAATCACCCACCTTAGAACTGCTCCTAGAATGTCCATACTTAAATACTGAGCCTAAGATTCTGCAGCTCAACACATGGCCAGTTCCTCTGTCTTCCCCTTTAAAGCTATCTGGTCTCCAGAACAAAGGAGATGAGAAAGTGCCACTGGCCATAAAGAGTCACCCAGCCAGTCCATCTCACTTGCACAGATAATGAGAAGTTGTTGGCAAACTGAACAGAGGAAAAAAATCTACCTAGAAAAAGGTGACTGAGGAAGACAAGCTCCCATCCCAACATCTCCATGCCCACTTATAAAAATAAGTGAGTATTCCAACAATCTTTAAGTATTTAACCTGGAGGGCAGCTGTCCCCCAATTATCATCCTTTTCTGAAATCCACCCCTCTCCCTCCCAAAAACATTCTCAGTTATTTCCCAGAGGAGCAGCCAAAAAGAAAAACAAAAACAAAAACTTACCAAGGGAAAGAACAAAGAACAAAGAATAAACCACATGAGTACTTTCACTGGATCTTAAATTTTAGCAAGTTACTTTACTCTCTCAAGATCCTCCAAAACAAAGCCTCAACTCATATCAGCTCCATCTATTAGACTGCACCCTAGACCTTGGAAAATCTTATGGCTTACACTAAAACTAATCAGCCACTTTTAAACAGAAAGACGTTTAAAGAAATCACTATAATAGGCTGGGCACGGTGGATCACACCTGTAATCCGAGCACTTCGGGAGGCAGAGGTGGGTGGATCACCTGAGGTCAGGAGTTCGAGACCAGCCTGGCCAATATGGCGAAACCCCGTCTCTACTAAAAATACAAAAAATTAACCGGACGTGGTGACGGGCACCTGTAATCCCAGCTACTAAGGAGGCTGAGGCAGGAAAATCACTTGAACCCGGGAGGCGGAGGTTGCAATGAGCCGAGATCATGCCATTGCACTCCAGCCTGAGAGACAGAGTGAGACTCTGTCTCAAAAAAAAAGAAAGAAAGAAAGAAATCACTAGAATCACCGTTCATTCCACCAACATTTTATGTTCCCACTTTCAGTTGAACAAATATTCCACTAGAGTCACCTGGAATTCATTATTGTCTCCACCAAATTGCCCAAGTCAATCAGAAACCTTGAGACTGGTACGCCATCTGATTCTCTGCCATACACTCGCTTATCAGCTCTGCTCGGAAGAAATGTTCTTAACCAGTTCGGCTTGCACTGATCACGCTTCAGCAATAAAGGCCTGAATCTTCCAGGTCATTGTGGGTAGGGCCAGGCAAGTTTGGTTGGCTCCTACATTTGCACTAACGTTGAGAGAAGTATTATCCCCTCCCCTGCCGTTTCACGTAGATTCAGAGAGTGGGTGTAGCAGCTGCAAGAGCACCCCGTAAGAGGAAAGGGCCCCTGGCCAGAGGATGAGAGGCGGTCCTGTGGCCTCGAGCTCCTCCAGGGAGGGAGGGCATCGCGCTTCCTCTCAGCCAACTGCTGCCTCATTTCCTGAGCAGGAGGAGGGAGCGGAAAAGCTGCCAGCAGGCAGGCCGGGGTCTTTCCGGCGGTTCCCACCCCATAACCCTCACCATTTCACAGAACGTTCGGTACTGCCCCTCCCCGAACAGAGAAGCACCCACCCACTCTTACCCCTTGGGCAGGAAACCTCAAGCCAGAGCAAAGTTCTCCCACCCTCCATGGGGAAGTGGGGGAGGGAGAAGCCGCTGAGCCCCTCCCACGGCCGCGCCCGGATCGGAGGCACTGAATGAATGAGGTGGAGAAAAAAAAGAGGAGGAAAGCCACACCCCAAACCCCGTAAGGCTCAATTTCTTCAAAGGTCAAGCCTGCTCGCCCCAGCACTGTTTCCCCCTCGTCCGCTTGCTGTCCTACTGGTGCTGAGCCCCACCCATCCTCCGCGATCCCAACTTCATCTCCGAGCCCGCCGGCCTTCAGAGGACCGTGCTCCACGGCAAAAGGGACCTTATTGCGCTTGCCGGATACTCCAGTGCCTGCCCCTCCCTCAGGAGCCTCACCATCTCCGTACCTGTTCCCGGGCCCGCCTTTCTCCCTCAACTTCTCGCTGGAGGCGCTCAGCTCGCTCCTCTGCATCATCTGCCTGCTGCTGCAGAACCTGGATCTTGCGCTTCACCGCCTCGATGGTGGTGATCCCAGCCATGGTGCCCACCCAGCTACTGCTCGCGCTCCGGTTCCTGCCTCCTCCGCTCGGCGTTGCAGCCTCCTCTCACCCTTACTTCCGCCTGCTACGCCCTGAAATACCGGAACTCACCAACCCGCCCGGATGTGACGTCCCTCTGCCGCGCCCTCCCACCGCCAGGCAGGCGGGAAGGCAGTCCACTTGAGGGAGAGCCGCGGCAGGGAGTAGATCCTCCCAGTCGCCCTGGGCTACCCTTCCCGGCCTTACCTTGGGCCAGTAAACTGGGACGGGGTTGGGACGAGGGAGTGTTACCATGGTAACTGGGCGGCGCTTCGTGCCCTAGCCTCTCCCGCCAGGCTGGCTGCCCACAATGGTTGGCCCCTTTGCAGGTAGTGGGCTGACCTTACACTCCCGCAATTGACCCCTCATTCCCCCAATGCCGATACCCGTCACCGCTCACTGTATTTGCTCCACAATGTAAACATCCTACAAGTCTCTGCTTCCACTCACCCCACGACAAACTCCAAAACCAAGTTCTAAGAAAAGTTTAAAAGACTTTCTGGGCCTCAGGTTCAAAAGAGCCCCACTCAGTCTCCTTTCAAAGTCGGCTCAGGTAGGTAGGTTCTCTCCCGTCTCCTGGAAGTCAATGAATGGAACTGTCGGAGTGGAAGGCATAGGCAAGATGGCACAAATTCTCATTCTATTTGGCATGGTATGAACTTAAGTGTTCTATTTAGAACAACAGACTTTTCTCCTCTTTTTTTTTTTTTTTTTTTTTTTTTAAGAGACAAGATCTCGCTCTTGCTGGAGTGCAGGCAGTGGCGAGATCACAACTCACTACAGCTTCGAACTCCTGGGCTCAAGCGAGCCTCCTACCTCAGCCTCTGGTGTAGCTGGGACTACAGGTGCACGCCACTCCGTCGGGCTCCCTTTTATTTATTTTTGTTTTGTTTTTTATTTTTTGGGACGGAGTCTCCTCTGTCGCCCAGGTTGGAGTGCAGTGGCGCGAGCTCAGCTCACCGTAAGCTCCGCCTCCCGAGTTCAAGAGATTCTCCTGCCTCAGCCTCCGGAGTAGCGCGCTCCACCACGCCCGTCTAATTTTTTTTTTTTTTTTTTGAGACGGAGTCTCGCTCTTTCACCCAGGTGGGACTGCAGTGGCGCGATCTCGGCTCACTGCAAGCTCCGCCTTCCGGGTTTACGCCATTCTCCTGCCTCAGCCTCCCGAGTAGCTGGGACTACAGGCGCCCGCCACTGCGCCCAGCTAATGTTTTGTATTTTTAGTAGAGGCGGGGTTTCACCGTGGTCTCGATCTCCTGACCTCGTGATCCGCCCGCCTCGGCCTCCCAAAGTGCTGGGATTACAGGCGTGAGCCACCGCGCCCAGCCTAATTTTTTTTTTTTTTTTTTTTGTAGTTTTAGTAGAGACGGGGTTTCACCGTGTTAGCCAGGATGGTCTAGATCTCCTGACCTCGTGATCCGCCGGCCTCGGCCTCCCAAAGTGCTGGGATTACAGGTCCCTGTTACTTTTGAGAGTCATCATGCACCAAATTAACCAACCTTCCAGCCCCTCCAAACCTTGGAATGATTCAGGACTTGGCAATTTAATCATCAGTTGGGCGTGGTAGCTCATGTCTGTAAGTCTAGGATTTTGGGAGGCTGAGGTGGGAGGATGGCTTGAGCCCAGGAGTTCAAAACCAGCCTGGGCAATATAGCAAGACCTCATCTGTAAAAATAAATAAATAATTTAATAATCACTTACAATTCCTTTTGTAGATAAGAAAGATATGCCCCCATTTTATCAGGAAGAAATCCTCTATTACAGACCACTGTCAGCCGGGCGGGGTGACTCATGCCTGTAATCCCAACATTTTGGGAGGCCAAGGCGAGAAGATCACTTCAGCCCAGAGTTTGAGACCAGCCTGAACAGTACTGTGAGACCTCGTCTCTACGAACAATGAAAAAATTAGCCAGGCCTGGTGGCAGCACGTCTGTAGTCCCAGCTACTTGGGAGGCTGAGGTGGGAAGATTTCTTGAGCCGGGAAGGCAGAGGTTGCAGTGAGCTGAGAATGTACCACTGCCTCCAGTCTGGGTGACAAATTGAGAGCCTGTCTCAAAAAAATAAAAAACAGACGACTGTTACTAGATCCTTCATGCAACAGCCAGACATGAGTGCCTGTAAACTGTACTGTGGAATTGAGCTTCCATTCTGTTACAACTTTCACCAATTTCAGTGCCACTGTACTTCCAAGTACCCCCCAAGGAACTGTTTATGAGTTAGAAACTTCCCCTTGGCCAGATGTGGTGGCTCATGCCTGTAATCCCAGCACTTTGGGAGGCCACGGCAGGCAGATCACCTGAGGTCAGGAGTTTGAGACCAGCCTGGCCAACATGGCAAAACTCCGTCTCTACTAAAAGTGCAAAAATTAGCCGGGCATGGTGGTGCACACCTGTAGTTCCAGCTACTCAGGGAGGCTGAGGCAAGAGAATTGCTTAAACCCGGGAGGCAGAGGTTGCAGTGAGCTGAGATGGTGCCACTGTACTCCAGCCCGGGTGACAGAGTGAGACTCTGTAACAAAAAAAAAAAAAAAAAAAAAAAGGCTAAACAGACCAGGTGCAGTGGCTCACGCCTGTAATCCCAGCACTTTGGGAGGCCGAGGCAGGTGGATCACGAGGTCAGGAGTTCAAGACCAGCCTGGCCAAGATGGTGAAACCCTGTCTCTACTAAAAACCACAAAGTCAAACAAGCAAAAAACTAGCCAGGTGCAGTGGCAGGCACCTGTAATCCCAGCCACTCGGGAGGCTGAGGCAAGAGAATTGCTTGAACCCGGGTGGCAGAGGTTGCATTGAGCCGAGATCGCACCACTGCACTCCAGCTTGAGTGACAGAGTGAGACATAGTCTCAAGAAAAAAGAAGAAGAAAAGAAAAACAACAAAAAATGAAACTTTCCCTTTAGGGACTGCCGTGCAGGATTTCTGGAAGCACAATAGTAAAAAGACTTGAGAATGTTATCTTCCCTCTTATTTCTCTGTATTCCTCCCACCTTCCCAGTAGGTAATCATGATAAATTTTTCTTCTTGGGCAGCTCTCTTTTCTCCTAGAAAATTAGGACATGGAACAGGACTTATAATGAAGAATCCTAATCCCTGAAAGGAATAGTAGGCAAGACAGTTGCTGCCCTCAATGTCTAGTTCTGAGAATGCTCCCTGCAGAGCCTCTGTTTTCCTATCACCTTTTGAAAATACCGAGCAATGAGACTATTCAGAAGAAACAACTTGGATAGATAATAATTTTCTCAATAGAGTAACCTGCACACTGATTTTCCCCCCAGAAATTAGGAAGGAAGATCAGGGTTCTGACTCTTAATAGACTGTATCCTGATGGCCTAAGACTTTTTCTAACTTGCTTTGTAGAAGTCTGACCAAGATGTGGCAGAAGTGACACTTTGTCATCTAGGTGCTGCTCAGCAGGGGGCACTATTGTACCTCCCTGTGCCCTGGTAAAGCAGCAGAAGACCTCATCCTAGCCAAACCAAAAGGCTGTTGAGAGCACCACTGCATTCCTGAGACTGGTAGATTTGAGCAGATAATCTCCTCTTGATCCAGGGAAACAGATGGGCTGACTCATGATAGCCTTTAGAAGCACAACGGATAGACAGCAAGGGGCCCAGGGCTATTGTGTTCCTAGTAACCAGCAATACAATATATCAACAGGTGTATATGTCCATCGTTGTCCCTTCTCTCCCCATTCTTCCTGCCACCTGTCCCTAGGTGTTATGACTCTATGTCCTAACAATGCACTCCTCTTTCCCTTTGTTTCTCCCTAAACAGCATCCGATTTCATCTTGGATTAAAATGATCTTAGATGTGGTTGCACAACAATGTGAATATGCTACTACGAATTAGACATTTAAAAATGGTTAAAATGGTAAGTTTTATGTATGTGTATTTTACCACAACTTAGAAAACAAAGTTAGACAAACTTAGGGAGGAAAAAAACAAAAGTTTGGACTCGCCTTGCCAGACCCTTGGCCTTTCTTTATTCAAGCAGTCCTAGTAAATCCTGCACTTTTCACAAAGGCTTCTCAGATAACCAGAACTGCTTGTGTAAACACGTAGTTATTGACTCCCTCCTCCTTCTCTACCCCTTATATCTACTTCAAGATAATATGCTCTGTTTACTTATTTATTAACCTCAAGGACAGAAGCTGAGCTGTTAACTTCCTTTGTATTGGACAGAGTATACTCCCTCCAAAGATGCATATATTATGCTGCTGATGACTCTTACCTTTGCTTTCTGCTTTTAACCTTGTTGCTCCTTATGCAGCACCTCTCCCAATTCCTATAAACACTGTCCTTCTTTGACCCTTTGAGGCAGGGGTCATCGAACTTTTAGGGTCTTGTGGCCAGAGAGAAAAGAAAGCCAGTAGACAGTATGTACATGAATGAGCATGACTTGTGTTCCGATAAAACTTTATTTACAAAACCAGGCTGTTGCAAGATTTAACCCACAGGTGGTAGTTTGCTGACTCTAGCTTTGAGGAAAGAAACCTTTCTTCTTGCTTGCTCCTGGCCACAACCTTCCTCTCCTGTTCTTATACATATCTTCTTGTTCTTATACATATCTCTGAGGGTACTTTCTGACTTGAGAAAGCTATCAAAGGGGAGAGGGGTTGAATGAGTATTTTTAATCCTCACTTTACATATTTAAATGGGTTTTGGTGGATTCCTATGTAAATATGAAGAAACTTCTTTCAAATGAATATACTGAGTAGACCGTATCTAGGTGAGGGGTGCTATGTGTGTGTATGTGTATGTCTGTACATGTGTAAAACAGATTAAGATAGACAGAATTCATCCCCAGGAAATCCTTTTATATTCCTAATGATTTTGATGTATTGCATAGAGCCTCTATGTTATTCTCCTTCTCATGATCTCAGGTTAGACTTGTTCTTTTTCTTACTCCTGGAAACACCTTCTCAAGCCCACATACTAGCTGTTGCAGCCTAAGAACAGACCCAGACTGATGTTACCCAATTTCCCACAAAACTGTTATTAACCTGACATTGTGCTAGTTTGTGAAAACTTCTATCTTCATGCCCATATGTTAGAAACAGAGAGATCCATCCAAATATACCAGGAACCTAGGCTATACAACTCCAGCCAGCCATCCACTTGCCCAAAGCCCAGGGGTAACCTGTAGATTTGGTAGGGTTGTTTTTTTGTTTGTTTGTTTGTTTTGTTTTGTTTTGTTGAGTTTTCTGAGAAGGGAGAATTTTTATTATTTTAAATAGAGACAGGGTCTTGCTCTGTCACCTAGGCTGGAGTGCAGTAGCATTATCATACCTCACTGCAAGCTTGAACTCCTGGCTTCAAGCAATCCTCCCATCTCAGCCTCCCAAGTACCCGGGACTACAGGCACGTGCCACCACACCTGGCTAATTTTTAAATTTTTTGTAAAGATAGGGCCTCACTATGTTCCCCAGGCTGGTCTTGAACTCCTAGCCTCAGGCGATTCTCCCACCCTGGCCTCTCAAAGCAAAGTGCTGGAATTACAGGTCTGAACCACCACACTGGGCACAAGAAGGGAGAATTAATAGTTTGTGGTGGCCTGGCCGGGTGCGGTGGCTCACACCTGTAATCCCAGCACTTTGGGAGGCCGAGGCAGGTGGATCACAAGGTCAGGAGATCGAGACCATCCTGGCTAACATGGTGAAACCCCATCTCTACTAAAAATACAAAAAATTAGCTGGGCGCGGTGGCGGGCACCTGTAGTCCCAGCTACTGGGGAGGCTGAGGCAGGAGAATGGTATGAACTTGGGAGGTGGAGGTTGCGGTGAGCCAAGATCGTACCAGTGCACTCCAGCCTGGGTGACAGAGCAAGACCCTGTCTCAAAAAAAAAAAAAAAATATATATATATATATATATATAGCTTGTGCTGGCCTTAACTTTTGGAAAAATGAGTTTAAATGATGTATATTATCCAGTTTGTGTTTCTAATCTCTGGCATAATATATTCAATTCTCACCACTTTCCTTGGCCACTGAAAGTGGTAGAAAACAAAACAGATCAGAAACCTAATGGCAGAGGCCAGGCATGGTGGCTCACACCTGTAATTCCAGCATTTTGAGAGGCCAAGGTGGGTGGATCACTTGAGGTCAGGAGTTGGAGACCAGCCTGGCCAACATGGTGAAACACTATCTCTACTAAAACTACAAAAAATTACCCGGGCATGGTGGCGGGTGCTTGTAATCCCAGCTACTCAGGAGACTGAGGCAGGAGAATCACCTGAACCCGGGAGGTGGAGGTTGCAGTGAGTCAAGATCTTGCCACTGCACTCCAGCCTTGGTGATAGAGCAAGACTCTGTCTCAAAAAAAAAAAAAAAAAGCCCAGGCCCAGTGGCTTAGGCTGGGCGCAGTGGCTCACGCCTGTAATCCCAGCACTTTGGGACACTGAGGCAGGCGGATCACTTGAGGTTAGGAGTTCGAGACCAGCATGGCCAACATGGCGAAACCCCATCTTTATTAAAAAAAATACAAAAATTATTTGGGTATGGTGGCACGCACCTGCAATCCCAGCTACTTGGAAGGCTGAGGCAGGAGAATGGCTTGAATCCAGGAGGCAGAGCTTGCAGTGTGCCTAGATTGTGCCACTGCACTCCAGCCTGGGCAACAGAGCGAGACTCCATCTCAACAACAACAATAAAAAGAAACCTGGCTGGGTGGGGTGGCTCACGCCTGTAATCCCAGCACTTTGGGAGGCCGAGGCAGGCGGATCACCTGAGGTCAGGAGTTCAAGACAAGCCTGACCAATATGATGAAACCCCGTCTCTAGTAAAAATATGAAAATTAGCCAGCTGGGCGTGGTGGCACGTGCCTGTAATCCCAGTTACTCAGGAGGCTGAGATAGGAGAATCGCTTCAACCTGGGAGGTGGAGGTGGCAGTGAGCCGAGATAGTATCATTTCATTACAGCCTGGGCAACAAGAGTGAAACCCCGTCTCAAAAAAAAAAAAAAAGAAAAGAAAAGAAAAGGAAAGAAACCTGATGGCAGAGAGACCAAATATGAGGATCCGAAAGCATTTATGAATGGTTCACTCTGACTGTCCCTCTAGCTATTTTCCAAAACCAAATGTGATTTTATTTTATTGATTTATTTTTTGAGACGGAGTCTCTCTCTGTTGCCCAGGTTAGAGTGCAGTGGTACAATCTCAGCTCTGTGCAACCTCCGCCTCCTGGGTTCAAGCGATTCTCCTGCCTCAGCCTCCTGAGTAGCTGGGATTACAGGCACCCGCCACCACACCTGGCTAATTTTTGTATTTTTAGTAGAGACAGGGTTTCACCATGTTGGCCAGGCTGGTCTCAAACTCTAGACCTCAGGTGATCCACCCGCCTCGGCCTCCCAAAGTGCTGGGATTACAGGCGTGAGCCACCGCGCCCAGCCCAAATATGGTTTTAAATATTACATGCTCCTTTTTTCCTATTAACTCAGTTCGCTGAGAAACTTGTTTCCACCAATACTGGGACATTTTTGTTGTTGTTGGTAAGATTCCTATGGTACTTTTCTTCTAAAAAACTTTTCAATCTACTCTGTCATTTATCTTTGCAGCAAACTTCAAGGTTGAAGATGAAGGAAAGTAGGTGATGATGGGATAATACGAGATGGAAAAGAGAATTTATTTTATTTTAGAATGGGAAAATTCAGCCCTAGACAAGCTGAGTAATTACTCACGGTCATAGAGTGAAGTCTAGTGGTGATACTTTTACCCCCTAAGATTCCTTCTTAGTTTCTATTATAGTCTGTCACTGTAGGGATCTTTCTGCTGCCCTAGGAGCAATGCTTCATATGGCATCTCCATGGCATAAAGGCAAATGCCCGCATTGGCCAAGATAAATAAACCCATATATGGCCAGGGTCAGTGTGACCTCCATTTCCCATTGTGAAATCCGAGCTGGTTTTGTTGGGCAGTTGAGAGATGAGAGGTTCCCTATTAATACACATATCCACATGCCAAGATTTGGACATAAAAGCTAAGAATGTGGCATGGGGGAGGAGGTTAAGTGACAGCATTCTGAACTTAGAGTCCCCTCTCTTTGTCCAGGTTCTGGGAAAGATAATTAAATTCCTGGGTTGGTGATAGAAGATAAATGAGACTTTCACATGTATTTAAAAAAAAAACTTGTAACATGTTGGAGATGTCTTTAAGAAAGAAAATACATGCCATTATGAGAATATACCAGCATGTGCTTATATGCAAAAATGTATGTGAGTATATATGTCTGTGTTCCATGAACCCACAAGTGTGTTTGGAATTTCATCATATATTAACATAAAGATCTATATGTGTAGCTTAAACCCATCCTCCATCTCTCTAATAACTCACATCAGCAGCCTTCTTCTCTGCCAGTTCCAGCTTCTCCTGGGCATCCTTCAAAGCTTCAGAATACTTGTCCAGCTCATCCTCTGTCCCTTTCAGCTTCTTCTGCATGGCTGCCAGCTCATCCTCCAGCTATAGGAGCCCGGAGAGTCACACACAAAAACACACAAACACAACAATGCAGGGTTGGACCCTGGGCTCTTGGAGCCCTGAGTGTAACCTCCATGTTACCATCCCTAGTGAGACACACTTTCTCCCCAGCCACTTCCAGCCCACTGCCTCAGGAGTTATGCTGTAGCTTGGCCTATGACCCTATAATCTCTGATCCTAAGATGACCAAGCCATCCTGGGTTTTCATCCAAGACCCTTGGATGATAAATATCTAAAGTGTAGATGCCCGTGATGCTATTTGAGTGAAAAGAGATGCTCTTTCCCTCTAGAACTTTTACCTTTTCCTCTAGAAGTCAAGGGTTCTTCCAAAACATGGTCCATTTCTACTTAAATTCAGCAGACATACTGTGGCTCAGAAGAGGCCACTGACTTTCCCAAGGTCACAAAGGCAGTCTGAGACAGATATGTTAGATGTCCTCTGCTCCTCCAGTGAGGCTGGGGAGTCCATCCCACCCCCAAAAAGGAGGTGACACCAGTAGTCACTGTCTTTCCTATGAAAACTCCCTTCCATTTCACAGTCTTGTTCACTAGCAGATGAGAGAGACCAATGCCAGTGCCTACCTGTTTACTTCTTTCTTCTGCCTGCTTCTGCTCAGCTTCAGCTTGCTCTGCCCGATCCAGAGCATTCTCCTTGTCTAACTTCAGCATCTGCATCTTTTTCTTGATGGCCTCCATCATGAGCAGTGGCTGTTGGTAGGCTCACCTGTGAACACTGGAGAACTGAAGACTGGGGCAAGAAAGAAGGGGCTGCGGCCTGAGTGACCAGGAGGTCCCCAGACTTGAGTCTTTATCTGTGCTCATAGCTCCACCTTTTGTTCCTAATATGGTCTTTCCAGCTCCCTCCACCCCATCATTGTTCTCCTGGGGGAACACAGGGTGAGACGCTTTGATGAACTGACATCACCAGCAAAAAAAATCTAGCAGCAGCTGAGGCTGATTTTAGACAATGGAAAGTGGGGGAGGGAAGAGGTTCTCCCTGACCCTAAAACTTTCCACTCATTCTGGGCAGCTCTATGGATGTTTTAAAAGAGGAGGAAGAGGGGAGGGAAGAACATTGAAATAGAGAAGGGTACTTTGGCAATTCTAGGTTGGCAGTTTGCATCCAGAGGGTCCTGGTTGCCTTTCAGCTTCCCGTTTCACTCTCCCCCAGACTGTGTTGAATGCTGGTCAAACTCCATTAGTTGAGTTTTAGCTTTTGATTCCTGGTATTCAAGGAGCTTGGGCAACAGGGAAGAGGGGAGGTCACTCATGATCCTTAACAAATCTCCCAGATCCCAAGATCAAATTGCTGTGCTATTTTGGGAGTCTCCGATTGGCAGGGAGACGTTTTTCCTCCCCACCAAGAGCCACAAGAGTAGAGTAAGAGGGTAGGGTTGGAATCTCCAACCCTATCCTTGAAGGCTATCCCAGAGCTTCAAGTGGGGTGGGGAGAGAAACAGGGGAGGGTCAGAACAATCCAGACAGGATCATGCCCTTTGTTTTCCCACAGTAATCTTAAAATAGAACTGTTATACCCACACGGACCTCGGTCTGTGTGGCTCTCTCCTCTTCCCTTTATCTTCTCCCTTCTTAATTCTCCCCAATGCTGCCGCTCACCACATCATCATAATCATCATTATCAGCTCTATTCTTTCCAGTTTAGTTCCAGACCATGTTTATTCTTCCATTGGGAGCCTTGTTACTAACAGGTGGCAAGGATACCAGTCCACTGGCACCATACACCTGAAAATATGCCAGGGGAGAGGTGGGCACTGTTCAAGGTGACTAGATATATTGGACAAATATAAATGGCTCTAGTTAGTCATTTATGTCAAGGATAGTGAGAGTTAATGCTAAGCCCCAGCAATGGGGGAACTGAGACACCCACCAGGCCAGTGGGTAGAGCAGAGCTGGAGTCCACTATCGAGAGCTTCCAGTCACTAGAGGTAGATAGGCAGATAGACCATCAGCTGACTCTCGACAGAGAGAGGAGAAACCAAGTCTCCTTTCCCTGGAGATTAGCCAGGGAAAGGGGTTAGGGAACAGGGAGAGGAAGGAGTGGAAAATGGGGGATGGGGTGGGCAAGTGAATAAGGGGGAGAAAAATACGAGGACAAGAAGAGATAAAGAAAAGAGATATGTCCCTTCTAGTATAAGGGGACAAGAAATAGATTCTATCCTCAAATTCCAACTCTGTCCCACTCCCACACCAGCCCTCTTAGGTTAAGATTGAAATCCACATAGGTTGCAGCTACTGGACTTTTGTGGGGGGTCCTGGAGAGAAGAGGTTCAGTAAAAGAGACAGGAGCCCCAGAGATTGAAGTATGAAAGAGTGTGGTGCTGAATCACCTGCTGCTGTAAGAATATGTTTGACATTTAGTTGGTTCCTAATTAAACAACCCAATATCAAACATATCACACAGAAGCAGGCAGGAGAGCTTTGGGGGTCATCTCCCTTCCTTCCAAGTGCAAAGAAAGAATAGAGCAGACACCAGGCACCAATCATGTCTAGGTGGAGAGCCATCTCCTTGATGAAGGGTACTGGCCCCTGCTCTTCACCTCCCAAGACAGCCAGCTCTTGCTTATTGCCCTACGTGTCATCCCTGCCTCAGCTCCTCCTCTACCAGCTCCTGGCCTTTGCTGGATCACGTTGGCCTAAACTAGGAAGAATACCTGGCAACGCTCCACATCCGGGCAACTATCGTTCCCTAGGGCTCCCACACAGAGCTTCTCACCCTGATGTCACGGCCCCAGCGCCCAGAGGATCAGCCGTGTCAGCAGCTCCTCATCAAAATTGCCACCTGCTCTCTTCAATGCCATTCCAGCTGCCCTGAGGCTTTCCGGGGTGGGGGCAGAGGACTTGTACATCCTGCTTTACCTTTCCAACAGAACTCCTAACCTTCCCAGATCACCCCCACAAGACTACTGAGGTCCGTTCAGAAGGCACCATCCTGGCATCGTCCTGCTCTTGAGTGCTGCAGATGCTTGGCTTCCCCTTTCTGCCAGCTTATAACCCTTCTCACCTTCTCCCCATGTCCTCCAGGCATCCTCCTTAAAGTCACCCTTGGATGTCCAGAACAGAAGAATAACTTATCTCCCTGGCAAGCTCCATCGTGGGCTCCAGAAGAGAAGACTTACAGTTCCCCACCTTGCCTGGCAGAATTGAAACTAAGGCTTTAGATTGAGGGTAAGAGAGGAAACTTCTGCCAGGAAGCAGCCTGCAGTCCACAGGAGTCCTCTCCTCTTCTAGTGCTTTTTACCAGAACTCCAGGCTGCGTTCTCCAAGGGTCTTCCCTCACAGGAATCCAGCTGGATTCCCATATGGGGGATTTCTCTTTTGGAGAGAATCAGGTCTGTTGAATGTCATGTGGCAGGCAGATGCTTCTCTCCACTGTGGCAGAAAAGAGCCCAAGTTATAGCTGCATTGGGGGCTGGGGGGCTTGAGTGGAAGTGTGGGGGTGGGAGAAGGACACTCTGCTTCAGCCCCTAGGCCTGTTCCATGTGTCCTTGTTCCCATTCCAGACACCCACCCCAACCCCCAGCATATACCAACTCCACAGTGTCCTTGATCTAGATCGATAGCTTGTCCCAAGCCCCAGTCAATTCCTGTTGTGTGGCTCTTGCCTTTCAGGGGAAGACTAACATCGGCATATACAGGCCCCAAGGTAGGCATCAGTGATGTTGTCTTATGTCTTTGTTCCTTTTTGGCTCCTAAAGGGGATGTGTATGTAATTTGTACTTTCTTGCTCTCCCTTCTTACCCTTAACCCCTCAAGTTCTAGTTCCCTTCTCTGAGAAGCTTACCCACATTCAAGAATCAGAAGCTGGAGGAAGAGAGGCTGGGAAAGAGATTAGCAGGAATGAAAGGACTTTAATGTTTGGGGCACTAGAGGAACAGAGAGGCAGACTGGGAATATGGATGCAGAGGAGAAGCAGCTGTCTTGGAAGGAGAGTTTGTATGGCATACCTAGGCAGAAACATCAGATGGCCTTTGATGAAAGCCGTTTAGCTCTCCTGGAAATATCTACTATGCAGCCATTTCAAACAGGATTGAGTTCCTCTGAGCCAGAGGAGCTGGTTATAGCATTCGCCACAGAGGGAAGAGGGGCTGAATGGGTATGATGGGGTGATGTTATGAGAGCAGACAGAATAGACAGAGAGGATCAGAAGAGATGGGCTCTGTAGGGGGCCAACCTGCCAATACTGGAGCCAGCCTGGCACTGACAAGCCCTGGGGGAAGAGGCCAAGGTCAGGGATCAAGGCAGAGGGGATGGGGCATTCTGTGGGATCAGATGAACAGAGGAAAGAAGAATAGAAAAATAGAAGGAGTTGGTGAGGGAGTCTGGTTGGAGGTAAGGGAAGCCCAGGTAATGGAAAGGAATGAAGGAAAAAAACTATCATAGGAGCAAGAAAACATCATTATGGGTTACCATTTATTGGACATTTTGTGCTACTTGCTGCTAAGTGCTTTATTTAATCCCCAGAGCAACCCAATGAATTAGGCATTATCTCCCTTTTTACATACAGCATAAGGAACTGTAACCCAGAAAATTAAAATAATTTGCACAAGGCCATGCAGTCAGTGACAGAGCCAGCACTGAAACCCAGATCTGTCCAATGTTAAAGCCTGTTCTCCTAATGCCAAAATATACTGCCTGTGTAAAAGAAGCAATAAGCGGCCTGGGAGATAAATATGGGGGAAGATTTAAAAAGTGAAGGTGCAGGCCGGGTGCGGTGGCTCACACCTGTAATCCCAGTACTTTGGGAGGCCGAGGCAGGCGGATCATGAGGTCAGGAGTTTGAGACCAGCCTGGCCAACGTAGTGAAACCCTGCCTCTACTAAAAATACAAAAAAATTAGCCAGGTGTGGTGGTGGGCGCCTGTAGTCCCAGCTACTTGGGAGGCTGAGGCAGGAGAATCGCTTGAACCCGGGAGGCAGAGGTCGCAGTGAGTCAAGATCGCGCCACTGCACTGCACTGCACCTGGGTGACAAGAGAGATTCCGTCTAAAAAAAAAAAAAAGTGAAGGAGCAGCTGGCTATTTGGCTCATGCCTATAATCCTAGCACTTTGGGAGGCCAAGGAAGAGGATTGCTTAAGCCCAAGGGTTCGAGACCAGCCTGAGCAACATAGTGAGACCCCCCCCCCCATCTCTACAAAAAAAAAAACAAAAAAAAGCCAGATATGGTGGCATGTGCCTGTGGTCCCAGCTACTCAGGAGGCTGAGGAGGGGGTATTGCTTGAGCCCAGGAGGTCGAAGCTGCAGTGAGCCATGATTGTACCACTGCACTCCAGCCTGGGCAACAGAGCGAGAATGTCTCAAAAAAAAATAATAATAAAAAAAAAGGCTGGGTGCGGTGGCTCATGCCTGTAATCCCAGCACTCTAGGAGACTGAGGTGAGTGGATCACAATGTCAGGAATTCAAGACCAGCCTGGCCAATATGGTGAAACCCCATCTCTACTAAAAATACAAAAATTAGCCAAGCGTGGTGGTGGGCGCCTATAGTCCCAGCTACCCAGGAGGCTGAGACAGGAGAATCGCTTGAACCCGGGAGGGGGAGGTTGCAGTGAGCCGAGATTGCACCACTGCACTCCAGCCTGGGTGACAGAGCGAGACTCTGTCTCAAAAAAAAAAAAAAAAAAAAAAAAGCGAAGGTGAGATGAAGCTTCAGAAAATAGAGGGTAGGGGAGGACACAGGCAGACAGAAGGAATGGGCGACTCAGTCTCAGGTTTCTGGGTCAGATCCAGGTCACATGTTTTGTCTCCTATAAAACTTACACCATATTTGTCGTTACTTGTTCAGTGCCTGCCTCTCCAACTAGGCTGTGAATTCCATGTCATCTGGTGTGTAAGCACTCATGAGTAGTTACTGACTAAAGATAAGAGGGTTTGGGAAGCAGAGGTGGTGGGAGTTGGGGGTTGAGTATCGGATATGTAGCACAGACAGAGGAATGGGCATGGGTGGAGAATGATATTTGATTGGATAAGAGGGCTGACCTAGAGGTCAGCAAGCAACCTCTTGAGGACCTGGGTCACACAGAAATCTCCTGAGGGAGAATATGGAGGATACCTACTGTGTGCCAAGCACTGGGCTTATACATTATCTTATTTAATTCTTCAAATGAGCCTATGAGATGGGTATTGTCCTAATTTTGAAAAGAGGAAATTTTTTTTTTTTTTTTTTGAGATGGAGTCTTGCTCTGTCACCCAGGCTGGAGCGCAATGGCACAATCTTGGCTCACTGCAACCTCCGCCTTCTGGGTTTAAGCAATTCCCCTGCCTCAGCCTCCCAAGTAGCTGGGATTACAGGGGCCTGCCACCACACCTGGCTAATTTTTGTATTTTTAGTAGAGCCAGGGTTTCAGCACATTGGGCAGGGTGGTCTTGAACACCTGACCTCAGGTGATCCACCTGCCTCGGCCTCCCAAAGTGCTGGGATTATAGGCATGAGCCACCACGCCCGGCCCGGAAGAGGAAATTGAGGCCAGTTAAGCTAAATCACTTCCATATGATGACACAAGAATTAAAGAGGTGAAGCCAGAATTTGAACCCACACCTGACTTCAAAGCCTGTGCTCTTATTTTTATACTCTACTGCCTCTTGATCAGTGGGATGTGTAGGGGCAGAGGAAGAAGCTCTGACAGCTAGAAGAAAAATGGGGGATTCAGTAGGAGACTGAAGGATGGAGACAGACTTGGGTTGGAGGGAAGGGTATGAGTTTTGCAGTGGAGACAAAGGCACAAAGTTAAGGTCAGGAAAATATCATGTGGACAGCATAAGTGACCAGTGAGGATGCCAACAGCAAGGTGAGAGCACAGGGCAAAGTAATGTATAATGGCATTTACATCAGGGAGCGATGGTGTGTTCAGGGAGTATATTCAGGGACTCATGGTGTATTCCTACAGCTGTCACTGGCTGTGAAATGGGGGTCTCTCTGGCTTGGGATGTCATTCACATGTAAAGTGGACCCTTTTTATTTTTGAGATGGAGTCTTGCTGTCACCCAGGCTAGAGTTCAATGACATGATCTCAGCTCACTGCAATCTCTGCCTCCTGGGTTCAAGCAATTCTCCTGCCTCAGCCTCCTGAGTAGCTGGGATTACAAGTGACTGCCACCATGCTGGGTTAATTTTTTGTATTTTTAGTAGGGATGGGGTTTCACCATTTTGGCCATGGTTGGCCAGGCTGGTCTTGAACTCCTGACCTCAGGTGATCCACCTGTCTCAGCCTCCCAAAGTGCTGGGATTACAGGTGTGAGCCACCTCGCCCAGCCTGTAAAGTGGACCCTTGTAAGTAAAGTTGTCTATGGCCTTCATACGATGCACATGGTCAATCAGTACTTTTCAGAATTTTTCAGAATTTTGAGTGCCTTTATTTTGACTGCTCTTTCCAGCCCCCTACAAATCCCACCACTCCTTATTTCCTTACAACTGTAACATTACCTGCCTGACCCCTGGAGACATTTAAGTTTGGAATCCTCTTTCTTGGCATAGGTGGGAATCCAGGCCCAGAGGAAAGAAACTTGTCCAAAGTTTCACAATAACTAGCTGACTCAAAACCCAAAATGCAGGCCTCCTCACTCAAGCACTGCGGTGTCTGTAGATTAATAGCCACATTCAGAGCAATTTGTCCAAATATAAATAAAAGATAAGTGAAAGTGATATCTGAGAGGTGGCGAGTGAAATCCAGGAAGTTAAGATTACAGTAGCTGAAAAACAAGCACTTTTGAAACAAATCAAGATTTAGACCTGAAAGAATGAGCCCAGTGGTCTAAGTTTGAGCCTTTAAGAAGTAACTTTATTTGTTATACCAAGTCAGGGTTCTCAACTCGCATTGTCCACGCCTCCCCACCCCTGCCCCCTTGCATCAACACAGTAAATCCCACTATGACCACAAGGCGTCACTCTTGTTGTTACTGTTGTTTCATGTTTCCCAAATAGCGGCAAAGGATTAACAAGAGAGTGGAGAAGTGAGAGTGGGAGCACTGTCTTAAGTCCCTGGCAGATAGCAAGATCCAGGTATGTTTTGGGAAGGAGGTTCAAGGTGGTAGGTGTTCTAGAAGGCTAGGTTAGCAGGCATGTTGAGAATGGAAGAACAGTGTTTTGGATGCCATCAGAATCTCTCTACATAAAAAGCTTTGCCCATCTGATTTAGTTCCTGCTGGTACTGCTGATGCTCCTTTTCAAACAGCTGGTGCAGGGCAGCTTGACGGACCTGGTGGAGAGGGCAGAATAGAGTGTTGTTTGCCTCTGTTTACCACCCTTTCTTATTCTTTCTTCCTAGTTGCTTTCCCATTATTTGTGTTCTCTTGGAGCTGGACTTAGCTGTGACATAAAGCTGGGTGGTAGCAGAGAGGCTGAACCAGCGGAGGGAAGCCTATCCAATTTTTTTCTCCACAGGCAAAGCCCTATGTTCAGTAAATACTTGCTGAGAACAGACCATGAAACAGGAACTCTACTAAGTAACTGGGATACAAAGATGGTTACATGACACCAAGTGGGGACCCCGGGAGAGAGACAGGTACCGAGAGGCAAGTGCTACACACTAAGAGGCAGTTTTTTTTTTTTTTTTGAGACTAAGTCTTAATCTGTAGCCCAGGCTGGAGTGCAGTGGCACAATCTCAGCTCACTGCAACCTCTGCCTCGGTTCAAGCGATTCTCATGCCTCGGCCTCCCAAGTAGCTGGGATTATAGGCAAGTGCCACCATGCCCGGCCAATTTTTGTGTTTTTAGTAGAGACATGGTTTTGGCATGTTGGTCAAGCTGGTCTTGAACTCCTGGGCTCAAGCGATCTGCCCATCTTGGCCCCCCAAAGTGCTGGGATTACAGGCCTGAGCCACCACACCCAATCTAAGAGGCAGTTTTGAGTCTCACCAAGATGAAAGGAGCAGGAACTAGAGTATACTCTGGGACTTTAACATGTGCCTGCCACCTGTAAGGTGGATGCAAAGAATCACTTAATGAAAAAGAGTTTTGGCAATGGAGTTAGAGTTGTGTTGCTCTGGTGTAATGCTGAAAACCTAGAGGCAAACAAGATAAATGTGCAATGACACACACTAAGAGCTTGGAAAACTCAGTGGGCAAAGGCACAGAGCAGTAGTGAATGAGACTTCAGGTTGCCCTGCTAGAACTCACCATTAGTAGTTGCTTTTTGGCCAGTGCCAATTCCTGTACCATGGTGTCCTGCATCCTTAGGGTGGCATATGGGTTTCTTCTCTGGCCTAATGTCATTTGCCACAGACAGTGAGTATGTGAATTTCGCCACCTGCTCCAGGTACAGAGGTGGGGGTTGAATGGGTGGGTTAGAGTTAGGAGTAGAGACAAAAACCCCATAGAGTGAGGCTGTTTCTTTTTTCTTTTCTTTTCTTTTTTTTTTTTTGAGACAGAGTTTCACTCTTTTTGCCCAGGCTGGTGTACAGTGGCGCAATCTCGGCTCACTGCAACCTCTGCCTCCCAGGTTCAAGCAATTCCCCTGCGTTAGCTTCCCAAGTAGCTGGGATTACAGGCGCCTGGCACCATGCCCAGCTAATTTTTTGTATCTTTAGTAGAGATAGGGTTTCCATGTTGGTCAAGCTGATCTTGAACTCCTGACCTCAGGTGATCCACCTGCCTCGGCTTCCCAGAGTGCTGGGATTACAGGTGTGAGCCACCACGCCTGGCCCAAGACTGTTTCTTCACCTGGAACCTCTGCCCCACTGTTAGAAGACTGTAAAATCCTTAAAAGGGTAATTTAGAACCTAGTATGTATTAAGTACATAATATCATTTAATCATTACAATAACTATGTGGCATAGGTGTTATTTTATTTATTTATTTATTTTGAGACAGAGTTTTGCTCTTGTTGCCCAGGCTGGAGTGCAATGGCGTGATCTTGGCTCACTGCAACCTCCACCTCCCAGGTTCAAGCGATTCTCCTGCCTCAGCCTCTCGAGTAGCATGCGCCACTGCACCCGGCCCATAGGCATTAATTTTTACATAATACAGATAAGGAAACTAAAAGTTGTGAGATGCTCAAGGTCACTTAATGGCAGACCTGGGACTCAAATCCAACTTCTTTTTTTTTTAGACAGTCTCACTCTGTCACCCAGGCTGGAGTACAGTGAGACAATCTTGGCTCACTGCAATCTCCGCCTCCAGGGTTCAAGTGATCCTCCTGCCTCAGCCTCCTGAGTCGCTGGGACTATAGGCATGTGCCACCACACCTGGCTAATTTTTGTATTTTTAGTAGAGACGAGGTTTCACCATGTTGGCCACGCTGGTGTCGAACTCCTGACCTCAGGTGATCCGCCTGACTCAGCATCCCAAAGTGCTGGGATTACAGGTATGAGCCACCTCGCCTGGCCCCAAATCCAATTTCTCTAAAGCTAATATCCCTTCCATCATACTACTGATTCTCAGCCCTGGCTAGACTGGAATCTTCATTGAAGTTTTAATTTTTTTTTTTTTTTTTTTGAGAAATAGTCTCACTCAGTCGCCCAGGCCAGAGCAAAATGGCCCAATCTTGGCTCACTGCAACCTCTGCCTCCCAGGTTCAAGTAATTCTCATGCCTCATCCTCCTGAGTAGCTGGGATTACAGGCGCCAGCCACCACGCCCAGGTAATTTTTTTTTTTTGGAGACAGAGTCTCGCTCTGTCAGCCAGGCTGGAGTACAGTGGCGCAATCTCGGTTCATTACAGCCTCTGTCTCCCGGGCTCAAGCAATTCTCCTGCCTCAGACTCCCGAGTAGCTGAGATTATGGGTGCGTGCCACCACGCCCAGCTAATTTTTGTATTTTTAGTAGAGACAGAGTTTCACCATGTTGGCCAGGCTGGTCTTGAACTCCTGACCTCATGTAATCCACCTGTCTCAGTCTCCCAAAGTGCTGGGATTACAGGTGTAAGCCACAGCGCCTGGCTGCTAATTTTTAAATTTTTAGTAGAGATCGGGTTTTGCCATGTTGGCCAGGCTGGTCTCAAACTCCTGACCTCAAGTGATCAGCCTGCCTCAGCCTCCCAAAGTGCTGGGATTACAGGAGTGGGCCACCATGCCAGGCCAGTTTTAAGTTTTTTAATATATAGAAAGAATATAAATATACATCATGCATGTACATATATCTACTGTTGGCATTTTTAAAAAATCAAAAGTACATTTTCCACATGTTGAAAAAATTGAATCCACACAGAAATACATTAAGTGAGGCCAGCTGCGGTGACTCACGCCTGTAATCCCAGCACTTTGGGAGGCCGAGGTGGGCGGATCACGAGGTCAGGAGATGGAGACCATCCTCACTAACACCGTGAAACCCCGTCTCTACTAAAAATATAAAAAAATTAGCTGGGCGCAGTGGCGGGTGCCTGTAGTCCCAGCTACTCGGGAGGCTGAGGCAGGAGAATGGCATGAACCCAGGAGGCGGAGCTTGCAGTGAACCGAGATGGCGCCACTGCACTCCAGCCTGGGCGACAGAGCAAGACTCCATCTCAAAAAAAAAAAAAAAAGAAAGAAAGAAAACAAATACATTAAGTGAAAACTAAAAACTTTCTGGGTGCAATGGCTTATGCCTGTAATCCCAGCACTTTGGGAGGCTGAGGTGGGTGGATCACTTGAGGCCAGGAGTTCAAGACCAGTCTGGCCAACGTGGTGAAACCCCATCTCTACTAAAAATACAAAAATTAGCCGAGCGTGGTGCCACACACCTGTAATCCCAGCTCCCCAGGAGGCTGAGGCACGAGAGTCACTTGAACCCAGGAGATGGAGGTTGCAGTGAGCCGACATCGCACCACTGCACTCTAGCCTGGGTGGTGGAGTAAGACTCTGTCTTAGGGAGACTCTGCCTCAAAAAAAAAAAAAAAAAGTTGTTATCTCTGGGCAAATATATATATATATATATATATATATATACACACTTTGTTGGGAATGACTGTAGTTTTTACTTTTTTTTTTTTCCGAGTCAGAGTCTTGCTCTGTCGCCCAGGCTGGAGTGCAGTGGTGCGATCTCTGGTTACTGCAACCTCTGCCTCCCAGGTTCAAGCAATTCTTCTGCCTCAGCCTCCTGGGTAGCTGGGATTACAGGCGTGTGCCACCACGCCCAGCTAACTTATGCATATATATTTTTTTGAGACAGGGTCTCATTCTGTTGCCTAGGCTGGAGTGCAGTGTGTGATTATGGCTCACTACAATGTCAACCTCTTAGGCTCAAGCAATCCTTCTACCTCAGCCGTCTAAATAGCTGGGACAACAGGTGTGTGTGCCTGGCTAATTTTTGTTTTTTTTTGTAGAGACAGAGTCTCACCATGTTACCCAGGCTGGTCTCAAACTCCTGTGCTCAGGTGATCCTCTGCCTTGGTCTCTCAAAGTGCTGGGATTACAAGTATGAGCCACCACACCCAGCTACTTGTGAATGTTTTCAGAAAATGTTTCTATCATAAACTGGGAAGTACATCTTCTTTTTTAAAAAACATGTAATCAGGCCGGGTGTGGTGGCTCACGCCTATAATTCCAGCACTTTGGGAGGCCAAGACAGGAGGATTACTTGAGGTCAGGGGTTCAAGAACAGCCTGGCCAACATGGCGAAACCCCAACGTGGTGAAACTCTGACTCTACTGAAAATACAAAAATTAGCCAGGTGTGGTGGCGGGCGCCTGTAATCCCAACTATTCGGGAGGCTGGGGCAGGAGAATTGCTTAGACCCGGGAGGCGGAGGTTACAGTGAGCTGAGATCGTGCTACTGCACTCCAGCATGGGCAACAAGAGCGAAACTCCGTCTCAATAAATAAGTAAATAAATAAATATAAGCAATAGTCATGAACATTCTTGTGTATGTACCTTCTAGTGCTTTTCCAAGTATGTATATTTAAGATAAATTCCTATTTTTGCCAGTTCAACGGATATGTAAATTTAAATTGATATATTTTATCAAACTGCCTTTGTAAACATGGCTGTATCAACCTAGACTCCTATTAAAATCATATGTGTTCTTGTTTCTTCACATCCTTGCTAGCTCTGGATATAACCCATGAAACCTTAAAAAAAAGGCTTCTCCTATCCCATTTCAGACCACTTTAACCAGAAACTCCTAGGGTTAAGAACTAGGCATCAGTGCTTATTTATTTATTTAAATTAAGTTTTTTGGTAGAGATGGGGGTCTTGCCATGTTGCCCAGGCTGGTCTCGAACTCCTGAGCTCAAGCAATCCACCCGCCTTGGCTTCCCAAAGTGCTGGGATTACAGGCATGAGCCAATGTGCCCAGCCCATTTTGTTTTGTTTTGAGACAGGGTTTTCCTCTCTCACCCAGGCTGGAATGCAGTGGTGGCATCACTTGACCTGAGCTCAACTGATCCTCCTGCTTCAGTCTCCTGAGTGGCTGAGACTACAGGCATGCACCACCACACCTGGCTAATTTTAATTTTTTTGGTAGAGACAGGGTTTTCCTATGTTGCCTAGGCTGGTCTCGAGCTCCTGGGCTCAAGCAATCCCCCTGCCTCGGCCTCCCAAAGTGCTGGGATTATAGGTGTGAACCACCATGCCAGGCTTGCATCAGTGTTTTTTTTTTTTTTTTTGTAGAGACAGAGTCTTGCTCTGTCACCCAGGCTGGAGTGCTGGAGTGCAGTGGTGTGATCTTGGCTCACTGCACCCTCCGCCTCCTAAGTTCAAGCAATTCTCCTGCCTCAGCCTCCCAAGTAGCTGAGACTACAGGCGCACACCGCCATGCCTGGCTAATTTCTTTTGTATTTTAGTAGAGACAGGATTTCACCATGTTGCCCAGGCTGGTCTTGAACTCCTGAGCTCAGGGAATCCTCCCGCCTCGGCCTCCCAAAGTGCTAGGATTACAGGCGTGAGCCACCGCACCCGGCTGCATTAGTTTTTTCAAAAGCTCATCAGGGTGAAAAGGATACGTAGCCCAGTCTTGTGAATCTTCTCATTCACTGGTTCAACAAATACTGCACTACCAACCACATAATTAATACAAAGCCAGGCAACAAATACTTGAATTCTTGATAAAAAAAGAAAACAAAAACATGCTTCAATTTTTCTCCAGAGAATGAGAAGCAGGGGAAAATAAAAACCAATCTGTATCACCTAACCTAGTGGTCACTAAGAGGCTGATCTCATTTGCTTTGAGGACAAGGCTGCTTCTCACCCCTTCTGCATCTGTTTTCCTTCTTGATGAGCCCCTAAAGAGATGCAGCAGAGTTGGGAAGTGGCTCAGGGAGGACAGCAGAGTGGAAAGGTCAAGCTGAAAGGTAAAGGGAGGGGATAGAAGCAGATTACCTGTTGACCGTCTTCTTAAGTCCCATGGCCCTTTGAAAACTCTGCAAGAAAAGGTAGTTCTGTTGATCTGCCTCAGTCTCCAGAACCTCTATTCTAATGAGAGACAGACCTTTTTTTTTTTTTTTTTTTTTTTGAAACAGAGTTTTGCTCTTGTTGCCCAGGCCAGAGTGCAGTGGCGCGATCTCAGCTCACTGCAATCTCCGCCTCCCGAGTTCAAGCGATTCTCCTGCCTCTGCCTCCGAGTAGCTGAAATTACAGGAATGCACCACCACGCCGGGCTAATTTTCTATTTTTTAGTAGAGACGGGGTTTCTCCATGTTGGTCAGGCTGGTCTCGAACTCTTGACCTCAGGTGATCCACCCGCCTCAGCCTCCCAAAGTGATGGGATTACAGGCGTGAGTCACCGCGCCCAGCCACATAGACCTTTTTGAGAAAGCAATTTCCTAGGGGGAAATAGGGAGAGGAAAGCTCTACTTTCAGAATGGATCAAAGAAAACATGCAGGGGTTGGATGGAACACATATTTGAATACCTACTATGTACTACACATAGCCTCCCACTCCTGTTACTAACTACATTATACCCTTGTTACATCAAAAGCCTTTCCCAGTAAAAGGTGCACTTATAGTAAATTGATCTGGAAACCTCATCAAACTTCAACCCAGCCCCTCCTTCCAACTCTGCATACCTCTTCTACTTTTGTCATCTTTTCCACAGACATGTCTATAGATTTGCTTGATACAGTCTGAGGAGACTGACAGACTCTTCTTTCTGTTTAGTTCAGTAACCAAGGTTTCAGTAGTCATAGTAACATTTACACCTCCAACAATAACCCTGGGCCTAGGAGTTGATTGGCCACCTGGCCTGTTGCCCCAGAAACCTTGAGAGAATCCTTGTTCTGCAGCATTCTGTTGGTGACACAGGCATCTATGAGCAAGGGCCACAGTCCTGATTTTAGGATTTCTTGTGCTAGGGTCCCAAGGAGTATCCGTATGGTCGTAGGTCCAGGGTATGCACACAGTCCCACCAATTCTCTGGAGGCAAATCCTCATGCCCTATACCCTCTTAGAAATGTGCAGATAACATTATCAAATGCCTGTTTTATTAAAAGACAACTATAAAGGACTGATTCATATGTTTTATTTAATAATAGTTCATTTTATTAAATAATTTATAAAGTCAGACCAGTGCATTGGCTTGTTAGGGGAAACCATTCCTTCCTACTGTCACATAGCCTGGCAGATTATATCAGGTGCCAAAACATTCCCTTTTATTCAATTTATTCATGACAGTGTGGAATTAAAGTAGATCCTTGCATGTCAGGAAAGCTGCAACACATCTGGTTTAAGTGGAGCGCAAGGGTAAGTTATTCCACATTCACCAACTTCCCCACTTGACCTCCCACCAGTTCCTGTCTGCTTTTTCCATCAATCAACTCTAAGATGCCCTAAACCCAAACAGTTCCCATTCAACTGTGCACAAAGGTATAGATATGGAAGACATCTCACTCCAACTCTCACCTTTGGAATTAAATAAACCTGGAACAGGGAAGGTGAACTATGGCTGAAACCAAGTGAAGATTTTTAAGAAGCTTTGACAGAAACATCAAGAATAACACCTGAATGCAAATCCAGAAAAAAGCGCTACTGGGGGAAAATAGTCTTAGCTAACGTTCTACAAATGCCCATAAGGAAGGGTTGGGGAATTACCCTTTAGACACAAGCTCTAAGAACTCTGGATACAACGGGAACTTGGATGGATACAGTCTGGGCCTGCTGAGCCAGATGTTGCAAGGGCGGCCCGGCAAGCAGCCCGTGTTGCACATTGCAACTGACTGGCTTAATCTACGGCAAGAGTCCTTCAGCTCCATCACAGAGTACTCTCCAATGTGTTATAGTTATCCTTAAAGCTCTTCAATTCAAGGAAGTGCTTGGCACGTTTACTCTTCTGACTGGAGGGGAGGTATGTCACCTGAATGGTTGTTGGGGAGACCTCAGGGGACTGAGTTAGGTCTTTGGCTGCTGACTGGTGGTGTCGCTGAGAGCTCCCAATTCGTGCTTTAACCCTGAAGAACAGAGAGGGGAGGTCATTGACAGAATGAGGACTAATCAAAGAAATCAGGGCTTATCCCGGGCCATAAATGCAACAATAGTCACAACTAGTTATTTGTGTCCTATCTGTCCTATTTTGTAAACTAGTTACTAAAACCCCATCTAGTAGCTTAAAAATAGCAGAGAGGCTGAGCGCGGTGGCTCACACCTGTAATCCCAGCACTTTGGGAGGCCCAGGCAGGTGGACTGCTTGAGGTCAGGAGTTCGAGACCAGCCTAGCCAACATGGTGAAACCCCGTCTCTACTAAAAATACAAAAATTAGCTGGGCGTGGTGGGGGGTGCCTGTAATCCCAGCTACTCAGGAGGCTGAGGCAAGAGAATCACTTGAACCCAGGAGGCAGAGGTTCCAAGCCAAGATTGCGCCACTGCACTTTAGCCTGGGTGACAGAGCAAGACTCCATCTCAAAAAAAAAAAAAAAAAAAAGTAGCAGAGAGGCTGGGCATGGTCACTTATACCTGTAATCCCAGCACTTCAGGAGGCAGAGGCCAGAGGCCAGAGATCGCTTGAGCCCAGGAGTTTGAGACCAGTCTGGGAAACAAAGAGAGACTCTATCTCTGCAAAAAATTAGCCAGGTATGGTAGCAAGCACCTGTAGTCCTGGTTCCTCAGGAGGCTGAGGCAGGAGGATCGCTTGAACCCAGAATTCGAGGCTGCAGTGAGCCATGACTGTGCCACTCCAGTCTGGGTGACAGAGCGAGACCCTGTCTCTCTCTCTCTCACACACACCCTAAAAAAGTAGCAGCACTCCAGCCTGGGTGACAGAATAAAGGCCCTGTTTGGGTGCCCTGACACACACCTACTCATACAACTAGCAGCAGGGAAACCAATTTCTCAGAGTTCTTGCCTCTGGCTCAAGCTCTTTTTTGAGAGACAGGTAACCCCTATATAGGTTATCACCTTGTTTTGCAGATTGGGAAACTAAGGGTCCAATAATTAGCTTGTATGAGGTCACAAATCACAAAGCTAGTAAGTGACAGACCTGGGATTCAAACCTAAGTTTGTCAGATTTCAAAGCCTATACTTTTCACTATACCCATTAAACATTCCTAAAAACTACAAATCAAACATAACTTTTTGTTTTTGAGAAAGAGTCTTTCTCTGTTGCCCATGCTGCAGTGCAGTGGCACAATCTTGGCTCACTGCAACCTCTGCCTCCTAGGTTGAAGCGACCTGTCTCAGCCTCCCAAGTAGCTGGGGATTGCAGGTGCATACCACAATGCCCAACTAATTTTTCTATTTTTAGTAGAGACGGGGTTTCACCATGTTGGCCAGGCTGGTCTTGAACTTCTGACCTCAGGTGATCCACCCGCCTCAGCCTCCCAAAGTGCTGGGATTACAGCCGTGAGCCACCATGCCTGGCCTTCAGAAATAATTTTAAAAAGATTGTGGTAAAATACATGTAACATAAAATTTACCATCTTAAGCATTTTTAAATGTATGGTTCAGTAAAGTACATTCAGTGTTGTGCAACCAACCTCCAGAACATTTTCATCTTGCAAAACTGAAACTATACCCACTGAACAACTCCCTATTTTCCCCACTCTCCAGCCCCTGCAACCATCATTCTACTTTCTGTCTGTGAGTTTGACTACCTAGGTATCTCATATAACTGGAATCATCTAGTATTTATCTTTCAAAGGAAGTGAATTTTCAACAGGCTTCTGCTGACTTCTAGAACAAATGCCCTTTTCCAGCCTTTCTACATGTTCATTTTCATTAGTGCTCCAAGCAGTTTTTTTTTTTTTTTTTTTTTTTTTGAGACAGTATCTCACTCTGTTGCCCAGGTCAGAGTGCAGTGGCATGATCTTGGCTCACTGCAACCTCTGCCTCCCAGGCACAAGTGATACACGCACCTCAGCTCCTCAGTAGCTGGGACTACAGGTGGTCGCCACCACTCCCAGCTAATTTTTTTTTGAGATGGAGTCTCGCTCTGTTGCCCAGGATGGAGTGCAGTGGCTCGATCTTGGCTCACTGCAAGCTCCGCCTCCTGGGTTCATGCCATTCTCCTGCCCCAGCCTCCCACGTAGCTGGGACTACAGGCACCCGCCACCACGCCCGGCTAATTTTTTTTTTTGTATTTTTAGTAGAGACTGGTTTTCACCGTGTTAGCCAGGATGGTCTCGCTCTCCTGATTTCATGAACCGCCCGCCTCGGCCTCTCCAAGTGTTGGGATTACAGGCGTGAGCCACCACACCCAGCCTAATTTTTGTATTTTTAGTAGAGACAGGGTTACGCTATGATGCCCAGGTCAGTCTCAATCTCCTGGGCTCAAGTAATCCACCCATCTCAGCCTCTCGAAGTGTTGGGATTACAAGTTCGCCACTGCAGCTGGCTTTCTAAGCAGTTTTTACTAGGACTTTTCATCTTTTTTTTTTTTGAGACAGGCTCTTGCTCTGTCACCCACGCTGGAGTGGCACAATCTCAGCTCACTGCAACCTCTGCTTCCTGGGTTCAAGCAATTCTCCTGCCTCAGCCTCTGGAGTAGCTGGGATTACAGGCACGTGCCACCACACCAGGCTAATTTTTGTATTTTTAGTAGAGATGAGGTTTTGTCATGTTGGCCAGGCTGGTCTCCAACTCCTGGCCTCAAGTGATCCACCCACCTTGACCTCCCAAAGTGCTAGGATTATAGACGTGAGCCACTGCTCCAGGCCTTGGACCTTTCATCTTTTAAGACAAAGTAGCTCATTTTTAGGGACAGAGAGCAGACAGGAGAGACATACCCCCTAAGCTCTTGAGAAAGAGCAATATTCAACATAGCAGAAAAGAGATTATTTTTATGGCTGGTAACCAACTTTTTATTATTAGTTTGAGATGGAGTCTCACTCTGTCACCCAGGCTGGAGTGTAATGGCGCGATCTTGGCTCACTGCAACCTCCACGTCCCAGGTTCAAGCGATTCTCCTGCCTCACCTTCCTGAGTGGCTGGCATTACAGGTGCGCGCGCCATCATGCCCGGCTAATTTTTGTATTTTTGTAGAGATGGGGTTTCACCATGTTGGTTAAGCTGGTCTTGAACTCCTGACCTCAGATGATCCACTGCCTCGGCCTCCCAGTGTTGGGATTACAGGTGTGAGCCACTGTGCCCGGCCTAAGTTTTTATTCTAGATTGGCTTTCCTTTCTCGCCAAGAACTTTGATTTTAACATTTGCATGAAAATACGAGACTATGTTTAGTGTGTATTAAAAACATTCCCAAACAAAAGCCATGAATCCTCTCCTGTGACACAAATGCTCAACAGCTGACTCTATAGTGATAGCCTTTGTTTCAGACACGGTTACTAATGCTTTAAGTGGTATTAAAAATAGATTTTTATTTTTTATTTTTATTTTTTTTTTGAGACAGTCTTGCTCTTGTCGCCCCAGCTGGAGGGCAATGGCATGATATCGGCTCATTGCAACCTCCACCTCCCGGGTTCAAGTGATTCCTGCCTCAGCCTCCCGAGTAGCTGGTATTACAGGCACCCGCCAGCATGCCCAGCTAATTTTTGTATTTTCAGTAAAGACGATGTTTCACCATGTTGGCCAGGCTGGTCTTGAACTCCTGACCTTGTGATCCACCCTCCTCGGCCTCCCAAAGTGCTGGGATTACAGGCGTGAGCCACTGCGCCTGGCCAAAAATAGATGTTATTTAATTCTTACTTTTATTGGGCCAAGACACAAAAAGGACACTGAGACTCTGAAGAGAAGGAATCCCTGTGTGTGCTGAAAAACTATTCCCTTTGCTAGGCTACACCAATTTTGACATCTTATTGGGCTAAACAAAAGACAAGAAAAATGCACACAAAAGTAAAAACTTCTTTTACTAGCTTGTATAGTTGCATCTGCTTTCTTTTCTTCTTCTTTTTTTTTTTTTGAGACGGAGTTTCACTTTTGTTGCCCAGGCTGGAGTATAATGGCACGATCTCGGCTCACTGCAACCTCTGCCTCCTGGGTTCAAGAGATTCTCCTGCCTCAGCCTCCCAAGTAGTTAGGATTACAGGCATGCGCCACCACGCCCGGCTAATTTTGTATTTTTAGTAGAGACGGGGTTTCTCCATGTTGGTCAGGCTGGTCTCGGATTCCCGACCTCAGATGATCCACCCGCCTCGGCCTCCCAAAGTGCTGGGATTATAGGCGTGAACCACCGCGCCCGGCCGCATCTGCTTTCTAATGTAAGAGACTGATCTAATAGTCTAGAACCTGACAACTCTTATGGTATCATGAATTTTGTTTATATTGCTTTATGAAGGTCACTGCACTGTGGGAACAGTCCAACACTACTATACCAGCTCCCTCTGACACGTTCCCCTCCAAACTCACGCAGTGGCCAGCTCACTCAGGGCCTCCTGATAGCGTAGGTACTCATTCTGGCCAAAGACCTTAGGAAAGAGAAAGGAAGAGTGAGGATCTCTCAGTCTGAAGGATCTCTTTAGTGCCCTGAAGAAAAAACTGGCTTACCCCTGTCCCATAGCGGGCTGTCTCATAGCCATCCAAAAGGGTATCAATGAGGGCTTTGCGTACACCCTTGAAAGGCGTACTAGTGTTTCGCAGATCCAGCAGGTAGGAGCGGAAATTCTTGCCCATTAAGGAACGGGGATGCCGGCCTTCAGAATGAAATGGGATCTCTGTGGAGAAAACAGCACAATGATATCCCTTCTCTCATTCTTTAGTCTTTTTTTTGAGATGGAGTCTTGCTCTGTCACCCAGGCTGGACTGCAATGGCGGTGATCTTGGCTCACTGCAACCTCCACCTCCTAGGTTCGAGCAATTCTCTAGTCTCAGCCTCCTGATTAGCTGGGATTACAGATGTGCACCACCATGCCAGGCTTATTTTTGTATTTTTAGTAGAGACAAAAATACAAAAGGGTTTCACCTTGTTGGCTAGGTTGGTCTTGAACTCCTGGCCTCATGTGATCTGTCTGCCTCGCCCTCCCAAAGTGTTGGGATTACAGGCATGAGCCACTGCGCCTGGCCCATTCTTTAGTCTTTCTAGTTAATTCCCCAAACTTAGAAATAGGTCTAATGAAGCTGGGCGCAATGGCTCACGCCTGTAATTCCAGCAATTTGGGAGGCCGGGGCAGGCAGATCACCTGAGGTCAGGAGTTTGAGACCAGCCTGGCCAACGTGGTGAGACCCTGTTCCTATTAAAAATACAAAAATTAACCAGGCATGGTGGTAGGTACCTGTAATCCCAGCTACTCGGGAGGCTGAGGCAGGAGAACCGCTTGAACCCAGGAGGTGGAGGTTGTGGTGAGCCAAGATCGTGCTACTGCACTCCAGCCTGGGCAACAGAGCAAGACTCCGTCTCAAAAATAAAAAGAAATAGGTCTAATGAAATGAGCGAGTTGAGTTAGAGGGAGATTCTGATTGAGACCAAAGGTATAAAGCTGTGCCTGAGTGGTCATTTGGTGGTAACACCACAATTTTAAGCTACATCAATGACACATGATAGTGTCATCACACATTTTACCATTCTGCTTACCCATCCATCCTAGGTTTAAGATATAAACTGTTTTCATAGAGATAGAGCATATACGACAAGTGTTGACAGAATGGAAAAAATTCAAGAACAATCTATCTTGGGCTTAGTGAAAAAGCAGGTGCCACCTGTCCTTTGTGGAAAAACAAGCAAATTACCACCATCTACGTCATGAAACTAAAGGTCTCAAGAGAAGAACTTTAAAAAACAAAACACCCAGACTCTTTGGAAAATAACCTGCTTATATCATTTCCTTCAGCAAAATCTCTAATCCAGTACTTTCAAAACTCTAGAATTTCCTACTAGCCAGGGATGTGCAGAAAGGACAAATCCTAACATACAAAGTGGGTTCATTACTCTGTTTCCTAGGTGGGCTTTCAGGATCCTAGAATGGACCCTGTCAGGTAGCCCTTACCAGAGGTACGAATGGCATCCAGAGCTTTCATCCTATACAGATAGTTGTAGCAACCTGTTGAGGAAAAGACTGGTATTAGGCATAAACCTAAAAAGATTCCCCAGGCTGGGCGTGGTGGCTCACGCCTGTAATCCCAGCACTTTCAGAGGCTGAGGTGGGCGGATCACCTGAGGTCAGGAGTTTGAGACCAGCCTGACCAACATGGAGAAACCCTGTCTCTAGTAAAAACACAAAATTAGCCAGGCATGGTGGCGCATGCCTGTAATCCCAGCTACTCAGGAGGCTGAGGCAGAAGAATTGCTTGAACCAGGGGGTGGAGGTTGCAGTGAGCGGAGATTGCACCATTGCACTCCAGCCTGGGCAACAAGAGCAAAACTCCATCTCAAAAAAGAAAAAAAAAAATTCCCCAAACTCCAGCAAGCTAATAAATGGGCTCTGCATCTAACATATATCCAATAACAGGAATAACTAAGGCTTTGCCAGCAGCTTTTGACAACTCTGAGAGAAAAGGAATTCTGGACTTGTAGGACTCCTCACTGAAGCATTCCAACAGCTTGCCACATACTTTGATTTCCCTGGGTTTCCAGTTGTAGTAGTCTAGCATCATCATCTGCAAGGAGCTGGGGCTCATACTTGATATCCTGAACCCTGGAGAGTCGAATATCAATCTCCTCTTTCAAGTCCTGTTCACATAAAGAAAGAATACACAATCATTTACCCTGTACTCTGCTTTCCACCAATGTGAAAATGGGGTAGAGTTAATGAACAACTAAGACAACGGAAATAGAGTAGATGCTCACATAGTTAATAAAATTACCAGATAAGAGGTAAGAATTTAGGAAAGAATGTGATTGGGTTTTCCAATAACCTCTCCAAGCTGCACATCTCTAAGCTAGAACTTTTAACTTGTGCCAGAAATCCTTCAAGCTATACAGCATCAACATTATTTCCAATTTGTTTTTTTTTTTTTGAGACACAGTCTCGCTCTATCACCCAGGCTGGAGTGCAGTGGCGCAATCTCAGTTCACTGCAACCTCCGCCTCCCAGGTTCAAGCAATTCTCCTGCCTCAGCCTCCATAGTAGCTGGGATTACAGGCGCGTTCCACCATGTCTGGCTAATTTTTGTATTCTTAGTAGAGAAGGGGTTTCACCATGTTGGCCAGGCTGGTCTCAAACTCCTGACCTCAAGTGATCCGCCTGCCTTGGCCTCCCAAAGTGCTGGGATTATAGGTGTGAGCAATTGCGCCCAGCCTCTCTTGCCTCAGCCTTCTCAGCAGCTAGGATTACAGGTACGCACCTAGCTAGAAGCTACTTTAAAAAAAAATTAACACATATTTTTTAAAATAGCCAAGTGAAATTCATGGTATACAAATTTTAAAGATAGTAAAGGGGCCAGGCGCTGTGGCTCATGCCTGTAATCCCAACACTTGGGGAGGCCGAGGCGGGTGGATCACGAGGTCAGGAGATCGAGACCATCCTGGCTAGCATGGTGAAACCCCGTCTCAACTAAAAATACAAAAAATTAGCCGGGCGTTGTGGCGGGGGCCTGTAGTCCCAGCTACTCAGGAGGCCGAGGCAGGAGAATGGCGTGAACCCGGGAGGCGGAGCTTGCAGTGAGCCGAGATTGCGCCACTGCACTCCAGCCTGCGGACAGAGCGAGACGTCTCCTAAAAAAAAAAAAGATACTAAAGGTAGCACCTCTCAGTTACCCCACAGCAACTACTATTTTCAGTTTCATATTAATCTCTCTTACCTAAGAGGGTTACCAGAGCCCCAGGAAATAAATTTTTTGTTGTAACTTTTTACAAACTCCCATTGTGAAACATAAGATACACAAAATACAGGTAACAGATGTACATTTTAAATAATTATAAAAATCATAATAATGAACACCTATAACCAATATCCAGTTTATGCAATGGAACATTACCACTAACTTTGAAGTCTTGTGTGCCCATCCCTCATTGAATGCTCCCCACCCCAAACCTTGTCAACAATCCTCATACACTTCTTCACTGTTTTATCGTGTCACCCTAAAAAAGATGCTTTGCTTTGCCTGGTTTTCAACTTGATACAAATGGAAGAATACTTTAAGAATCCCTCTGCAACTTGTTTTAAAAAAAAAATTTTTTTTTTGAGACAGGGTCACACTCTGTCACCCAGGCTGGACTGCAATGGCACAATCTCAGCTCACTGTAACTTCCACCTCCTGAGCTCAGGTGATCCTTCTGCCTTAGCCTCCTGAGCAGCTGGGGTTACAGGCACACACCACCATGCATGGCTAATTATTAAATTTTCTTTTTTGAGATGGAGTCTTGCTCTGTCACCCCGACTGGAGTGCAGTGGCATGATCTTGGCTCATTGCAACCTCTGCCTGCTGGGTTCAAGCAATTCTCCTGCCCTCCTGCCTCAGCCTCCCAAGTAGCTGGGACTACAGGCGCATGCCACCATGCCAGGCTAACTTTTGTATTTTTCGTAGAGATGGGATCTCACCATGCTCACCAGGCTGGTCTCGAACTCCTGACCTTGTGATCTTCTCGCCTCGGCCTCCCAAAGCGCTGGGATTACAGGCGTGAGCCACTGCGCCTGGCCCGTTTTTAAACTTTTTATAGAGACAGGGTTTCCCCATATTGCCTAGGCTGGTCTCGAACTCCTGAGCTGACATGATCAGCCTGCCTTGGCCTCCCAAAGTGCCAGGATTACAGGCGTAAACCACCTCGCCTGGCCTTAAATTTTTTTTTTTTTTTTTGGGACAGAGACTCACTGTTACCCAGGCTGGAGTGCAATGGTGTGATCTCTGCTCACTGCAACCTCCGCCTGGGCTCAAGTGATTCTCCTGCCTCAGCCTCCCGAGTAGCTGGGATTACAGGCACACACCACTACGCCCAGCTAATTTTTTTGCATTTTTAGTAGAGTCGGGGTTTCACCGTGTTGGCCAGGCTGGTCTTGAACTCCTGACCTCAGGTGATCCACCTGCCTCAGCCTCCCAAAGTGCTGGGATTACAGGCGTGAGCCACCGCACCCGGCAAAATTTTTCAAATATATTTTATTGAAGTTGAATTTACGTATAATAAATGCATTCATTTTATGTATATAAATTGATGAGTTTGACAAATGAACATACCCCCTTCACCACCATGTCAATCAAAATAAAGAATATTTTCATCACCTGGAAATCTCCCCTCTCCCAGCCCAGGCAACATGATGTACTCTCTTTTACAGTTCTGCCTGTTCTAGAATTTCATATAAATGGGGTGGAAGCACATGGTACATATTCTTTTGTGAACGGCATTTTGGCTTTTTTCACTCAGCATGGTTTTTTTGTTTGTTTTTGGTGACACAGAGTCTCGCTCTGTCACCCAGGCTGGAGTGCAGTGGTTTGATCTCAGCTCACTACAACCTCTGCCACCTGGGTTCAAGGGATTCTCCTGCGTCAGCGGCCCGAGTAGTTGGGATTTTTTTCTTGTATTTTTAGTAGAGATGGGGTTTCACCATGCTGGCTGGTCTGGTCTCGAACTCCTGACCTCAAGTGTTATCTGCCCAACTCGGCCTCCCTAAGTGCTGGGATTACCGGCATGAGCTACCACGCCCAGCCCACTCAGCATGTTTTCGAGATTCATTCATGTTTGCAATTTTTTTCATTCAAAAGTATTTTGAGGATTTGTCTCCATATATTTATCTTCAGTTTTTCATTTTTTACACTATTCCAGAATATGAATATACCACTACCTATTTTTTAGAAACAAGGTCTTGCTCTTGCCCATGCTGGAGTGCATCAGTGCAATCATAGCTCACTGCAGTCTGTAACACCTGGGCTCACATGATCTTCCGGCCTCAGCCTCCCAAAGTGCTAGGACTACAGGTGTGAGCCACTGTACTCAGCCTATATAATCATTGAAAAGTGGACATTTGAATTGTTTCTTCTTCAAGTATTATGAACAATGCCACTATAAATAATCTTGTACATGTTTCTTGGTACACATGAGCAAAACTTAATTTCTCTGTGGTAGGAGAGAAACTGCTGGACCATGGATTAGGTACATGTGCAATCTTACCAGACAATGACCAGTTATTTTCCAAAGTGGTTTTACTAATTTATACTTTCACTAGCAACGGTTGAGAATTTAGAAAAAAATTTTTAAGCAAAAGGAATATTGCTTTCAACTAGATCAAGGGACCCCTGAATAGCCAAAGTATTGATTGGTTCATGATGTGCTAGAAACTAACCCTATGTCTCTCTCATGAGGCAGGCAGGACTGTTAAGGTTTCAAGCCAGGACATCCTCCTAGAGCCTTTCCATGTACTATGTCAGCAAAGAACAAAGAAGGTAAGGTTAATAGCACTGGTTAATGAAAGTACAGCGCTCTAGGAGTTGAGGGAGTCATGAGCTCTAGCTCTACAACTAACCTGTTTTTCATTCAGCAACAAATTACAGAGTACCTGCTATGTGTAGGCCCTGGCACTAACCTGTTTTTCATTCAACAAGAAATTACTGAGTACCTACTATGTGTAGGTCCTGGCTTTACAGTCATGAAGAAAACTGGCATGGTGCCTGCATTCTTGAAGCTTACGGTCTAGCGGAAGAGAGAGGCATGTTTTAAACAAATGGACAAACATAACAGAAAAATTATGGTAAATGCTATGAAGAAAAAATCAGGGTACCATGTGAAAATAAACAGAGGGGGAACCTACTTTAAAATAGGTAATAAACATTCCTTTTTTGGAAGTAACATTTAAGCTAAGATCAAAAGAATAAATGAGCTAGCCAAGTGAAGACCATTCCAGATCACGGGAGCAAAAAGGGTGGAAAATTCAGCCAGTGGAGCTGGGTCCCAGTGATCTGGGGAGAGCCACACAAAAGGGGGTTGGTAAGAGAAGCAGGTGTCTTTTACTTAGAAGCGAAAGACTAAGGAAGCAGAATGAGGGTGGCAGTAGGGTATCAATAATTCTGATTCACATATGTTGGGTTTGAGATGTCTACTAGAAATCTAAGTGGAAATATCAGGTAGTCAGTTGGCAATACATGTAAGGAACTCAGGAAAGAGTTCTAGGATAGAGATAAAATTTCATCTGTAGCTAAAGCCAAGGAAAGGAAGACAATCACCTAAGGAGAAAGTACAAAGATAAAAGACCACTGGGTTATTCACTTCCTATATGTCTTCTAGTAAACTGCTTCCTTTTCTTGGGCTTGTTGGTAACATGAATGGTGGAATTAGATGATTTATGGAGCTCCTCTTAAATCTAAAGTTATGTAAAGGTAAGCCTTCTCATTGTTCTTGGGTTAACTTTAATGATATCAACCCCATCCTAATCAAACTTTTTATAGAGTTTAAACTACACTGGGTAGTTTAAGATGAGCTGGGAAATATTTTACTACAAACAGTTGGGAACTTCGACTCAAGCTCTTCATTCTGCAGATACAAAAAAAGAAGTTTCAGGGTGAGCCACATGCTTGTCACAGCACTGAGCAGGTCAAGTCCCAAAGCGCACAGTGCCTGCTCAACTTAGTAAGTACAAGGACAAGTGCACGCAAAGAAACATGAGAATTCAAGTCATCACTAAAGGCAGAGAAAATCTCATTCTTGACCCTAAAAGATCTGGAGAAGTATGTTTAACTTGTGCCCTAAGGACCTACCTTGGGGGCATTGTGTCCCACAGGGACATGAGGTCCCCTTCGAGATTTCATTGCAAAGCGCATGATTTGCCTCTTCACAAAAATAAATAGCAGTACAAACACCTGTCCAAAAAGATGTAAAAATCCTTTAATAAAAAGACAGTTTCTTTCTTTTTTTTTTTTTTTAAAGCATGCCTTCATTCCACATCCCCAGATTCCGGCTCTCAGGAATGTTTCAGGGTAAAACTTGGGGCAAAGCAAGGCCATTATGATGGGGGTGGATCTAAGAAGCCAGTAGCAGGGAGGCGTGGGGTCTGTGCTCTAGCGTTAGAGGGAGGGTTCTAGGCAAACGAGGGCGGGTCGGCCCGAGTAGATGACTTAAACTCCCACCTACTCCTGGAATAAGGAGTCAAAGCCCAGATAGGCGCAGGTGAGTGGGTGGAGAATGCAGACGGGGTACAGCTCAAAAGGAGCGTCTCTACTGGGTAAGATGCGACAGCAGGAATGGGGTGGGGGAATCTCCTCACCAGGCTCCCGTAGGCCATCACCAGCACGACATTCACCCCGGATAGCCAGTTACTGCCGGACGCCATGGCCTCCCTATCTCGCGCAGAATTGTTCGGGCTTACCCCGCTGTCCTGGCTGGTCAGCCCAGGCTCCGCCGAAGCGACGGCGCCTGGCTCCCCTGGAGCTCCCCGGCCATTTCCTTATGGGGGAAGACCAAGCCAGACCCGGCCTGAAAACATGGCGGACGGGCAGGGGGGCTGGGAAAGGAGAACGACGCCTTCCAGCTTCCCCCTGACACGTGACTCAGGCAGGCAATGGCACCTAAGAGCGTCGAGCGCTGAGACGCGGAACTACGACAGTAAGAGGAAGCGGCGGCCATCCGTGCGTCACGTGGTGGAGGCAGAGCCGCCGTGAAGGAGGCGGGGCGGACTCGCGGAGCCGGAAAGAGGTGTCTCGTGGCGAGACGGCACGCGCACGCTTGCGTGCGCGCCCCTTTTAGCGTCACGCGCTGGGGGACGCAGGAAGGCAAGTGGGCGGGGGAAGGCGCGAGAGCGAGCGCGAGAGGGAAAAGGAGGGAGGGGGTGGGGAAGAGGGAATCTTATATCACGTGACAGGGGCGGCGCGGCCCGGGGTGTCAGTGTGGAGGAGACTGAGGTAAAGTTGGGAGCGCAGCGGCGTTGGCGGCGGCGGCGGCGGCAGCGGCAGCGCGGCGGGGCCGGGTATTGTCCGCGGCCCCTTTAAATCCGCGATCCCCCTTTTACCCTCCCTCTTTTCTCCCCTGCCCCCGCCGTATCCCCCCTCCCTCGGTAGGCCCCCCCTCACCGTGTGTTCCCCCACTGTACACCCCCCCCCCCGAGTCATGCGAGCCCTGGCGCCCCCGCCTCAAGTCGGCCGGCGGAGGTTTTGTTTATGGTTGGGTTCGCGGCCTAGTGGGCCGCGCCAGAGCCGGGGCCTCGATTTGGGAGCGTGGCCGGGGCGGGGCTTGGAGCAGCCGTAGGAAGGGGGGCCATGCGGCTAGAGCCTGAGAGGGGAGAGTGAGAAAGAGCGCGAGCGAGCGAGGCCTGGGCCTTGCCTGAGGTAGGGCCCGCTCTTCACCCCGGCCGGTGCCTGCGGAGGAGAGGGCCTCCTCCCTTTCCACCCACTGCGGGCCTCTGATCCGGATCCGGCCTGGTTTGGGGGTGGCGTGGGGGAGGGAGGGCGATGGGGTGGAGCTCCCCCAAACTCCCCCATGTGGCCCTCAGTTTGGTGTGCGAAGGATTAATTTGTTCCGGCTGGGAGGTAGGGAGGAGATTGGCCCCGTGGGCTCTCGATGTGGCGCTGAGGGGGGTGAGCCTCCCATCCTCCACGCGTGGGCTTGCGTCCCCTCTCCGTTTCCAGGCTCTTTGTCAGCTCCTCTTATTACCCTCCCTTCTTTCTCACCAGCCCAGTTCTTGGAATATGTTTTTGCTGCTGTCTTTAGCTTCCTGTTTATACTGTAGTTTGGGGACCCCAAACAATTATGTTATTTGGGAAGCTGGACATGGAGGCCCCCATACGGTGTATTTACGCTTAAGGGACGTCACTAGAGCACTGGGGTATTTGTTCACTCTTCTCATAATGGGACAGAAATGCCCAATTTCTTCAAACCCTTAACCTTGTGGACAGCCCTTAAATTGCTTTGCAAACTGATGTCACAAACTGGAGACTGCTCCTTTCCACCATTCTTGAAATGTAGCCACCTCTGGTGTAGGATGTTGTGGAAAGAAAAACACCACAGTAACAGGCGTTTTTGTTATTATTGTTAACGTTTTTGCCTTTGACTCTCCCTGATTATTAAATGGAGAAATCCTTTTTTTTGTCTTCTCTCCCATCCTACCTTCCTCCGCCGCATATCCTGTTTTGGGGATACCTGATGTGACTTGCTGGGAGGTGATGGGCATTACTAGTAACCAGCATTTCTAGAGAATTAAAACGTTTTGGCTGTGTATCAGTTGATAAAACTGCTTTGAGATCTGTCTCCATTGTACTTAAAGATTAGACTATCCCAATGATTATAGAGTATTAAAACATTTTGGCTGTGTATCAGTTGATAAAACTGCTTTGAGATCTGACACCATTGTCCTTAAAGATTAGACTATCTCAATGATTGTTTCCTTTGTGAATGGGAAATATTGCTGGCACATAAACTAGTGATGAAAGGCCTAAAAATGTCCTGTTTTGTTTTTCATCTTTAAAGCTCCTCCTTGCTATGTCCTAACTGGGAAGTACTCTTACTAACTAGATTTCAAGGTGGTGGGGAAGGGGATGCAGGGGCCATTTCAACAAAGCATCTACAGAAATTAGTTGTTCTGTTAGAGGTAGCAAATTTTACCCAACCCAGTCTAGCTTCAGTTTCTGAATTGTTTCTTAAATTAGATTGTAAGCTCCCTGAGGGCAGCTTCTAAGTCATACTGCTTTTGTATTTTCCTGAAGTATTGGACACATAGTAGATTCTCAATAAATATTTGTTATTTAGTTTTTTCAGTGAAATTTCTCTGGCTATTTTTTTAAGTAGCTGGTTTTCCAAAAAGAGTCAAGGGCACTCCTGTGTTGAAACCTGTGTGTACTCTCGCACGATTTCCTTGGTCTCCAATACTTCTCACCCTACTTCCTTTAAATCTTTTTATTTTCTAAGAAAGAGCAAGTAAGTAACAAGATTCTTCACCTCCAGTGTGATAGCTGGGAATGGGTCTGCTTGCTACTAATTCTGTGCCCTCAAGTGATCCATTCCAGATCACTTACTTTTGACCTGTTGCTCAGTGTTGTCACTACTAGGTGGTAAAATTTTCTTAGTCACATGTCGAAGCACTTGTAAGAGGGAAATGTTACTAGCAAGAGTGATGAGGAGGATTTTTTTCTTTCTTGGTTAATTATATCTTTCAAGATGACTTTTTAATATGTTTACATCTGAGTGGTACAGTATATGCAGTAGTATATAGCTAGTCATGCAGTTTATACCTGCAATATAACTTATCCTCACAAATTGATATCACATGTGGTGTAGAAAACAGTCAATATTTGTAAGTTACAGTAGTGGGTTGGAAATGACTATGCCATATTAGAAACTTCATCTTAGAGCCAATTTTAAAACAAAAGAGTTTTCCTCTCGTCTTGATATATATGCGTATATATGTGTATATGTAGTCTTGTTGATTTGGATTCGGGGTACTTGGTTAAACTTTTTTTTTTTTTTGTAAAGTTGAAACTTGACTATAATGCTAACCTGGGAAAATGGGCTACTGTGTAGCAAATAATCCTTTCTAGCTTGAAATATTTATGGGCTTTTGTCTGCCAATATGTGTAGGGGGAAGAGGTAATGGGTTAAAAATTACCTGAGAAGCTACCTTAAAAAAATCTTTCTTGATACAAAGACCTATGCAACCTATTGACGCAACTTGGTGAAGAATTTATGCACAGAAAAAGTCAACTTTCTCTGTGACATCCAAGAAAGTCAGATGAAATTCACTTCCCTAATAGTTAATCCTTGCATATTTCTTTAGAAGTCCTTCCTCCCACTCAAATCCAGTAATATCTTTGGGCAGTCTAGAAATTACGCTGTATAAGGTTTCATTAACAAGAAAAATTAAATATAGAGCAGAAAAGTATAAACTTATTCTCTTTGGAAGGGAACAAATGCAGAGTAACCTATTATTTTGAGCACTCTATCATATGATTAATGTTTTCTTTTTTACTAAATGCAGCAGCTGAGATTGTATTATAAAACAAAGTATGAACTAAAGGAACTTGAATTCAGTAGAATCCTTCCTTGTTAGAAGTCTTGTAACAAAAACTATATTCTGGTTTGAGGAAGGTGCTGTGTGTTCTGTGTCTCTTTAAAGACTCAACTAAGTCATCTTGCCAGCATTAAGGTCTCAAGTTTAAAATGATTTCCTAGAAGCACTTTCTTCCAAATAAAACTTTGTGCTAGATGCTTTTGGTTTGAGACAAATTTGAGATTCCCTGTATATTAAGGTGAGTGGTGGAGGATGATTGCCATTCTGGTTTCTTGAAAATGTGGACTAGGAGACCAAGAGAAGCACCTGTAAAAGCAGTGTGTTGGAATTATTTTCCAGAGAACAGAGATTCTGGACAAAGTCATTGGGGCTAATACGTACCCTGTTGAAGGCTGTGGTTTAAAAAAACAAAAAAACCCCACAAACACAAAACAAACCCATAGCATACTGAGAGAGATGAAACTTGAGGGAGAAAGAAGAGTCTAGACTTGAACTTGTCCTTTCCCAAGCAATGGAGGTCACATGCAGCTTACATAAAAAAGGTTGTAAGGCAGGTAAGGCTGTTTTCTTAGGTGATTGAATACAGTATTTAAAATTATTTCTCTGGAGTGTAGACTAATCTCCTTCCTGGAAGGTTTTTGTTTCCAGACTTTACTGATTATCTTTCCTTCTGTCAAAGGTACTTCAGATACTTGCATCTATGTAAAAGGCTTTTGATTATTAGCTAAATGTAAAGTCTGCTTATGGGGGACTAGTAACCAAACTGCTGTAACTTCTTAAAAAAATCCATCACTTACACATGCTTTATACATTTCTTATTACATAAAAATGGATTAACAGCCATAGCTCCTTAAGGAATTTATCAAGCTAATTATGTTGTAAGAATAAATGAATCTTCTTGATTTGTTCCTTTGAAGAAGTGAAAGTGTTTGGTGGTGAAGGTGCTGATGAGAGAGTTAAAAACATATTTTGCCCACATTTAATACCTAATTTTCTTTTAAATCTTTCAGTATTCTACCTTGTAAATACTGTTATTTGTATATACTGTAAATGATGACATCGGTGGGCACTAACCGAGCCCGGGGAAACTGGGAACAACCTCAAAACCAAAACCAGACACAGCACAAGCAGCGGCCACAGGTAAATAACCCAAGGCATACGGATTCATGGATAGCATTGCCTGCTGATACTGATTTCCATGCAGTACAGCATCATTCTGTGCTTTGAACTGTTGGTTTAGGTTCCTTATTTTTGTTTTCTAGTCCTTGGCTCTTTTTTTTACTTAGGTCCTGGTAACTGTTCATGACATGCTGTAAGGCAAGATGCTTACTTTTTTGTTGTTTAATACTGTATTATGAGGCTTAGCACTTTATTATGGGTCCTGTGCTTTTTATCTTTTTTTTTTTTTTTAAAGATAGGATCTCCCTTTGCCTAGGTCAAAGTGCAGTGGCACAGTCACCATTCATTTGTAGCCTCAACCTCTGGGGCTTAAGTGATCCTCCCGCCTCAGCCTCCTGAGTAGCTGGGACTACCAGTGCACACTACCATGCCAGGCTAATTTTAAAATTTTTGTAGAGATGGTAGTCTTGCTTCGTTGCCCTGGCTGGTCTTGAACTCCTGGGATTATAGGTGTGAGTCACTGCCTGGCTCTATAACTCTTAAGATAGCATTTCCCTTCTCTTACCTGGGCCATTTTAGCAATACCTTTCTATTTCTTAGACCTTCCACCTTCATATCTCTCTCTTTTGTTTTTTTTTGTTTTTTTTGAGACGGAGTCTCGCTCTGTTGCCCAGGCTTGAGTGCAATGGTGCCACCTCGGCTCACTGCAACCTCTGCCTCCTAGGTTCAAGCAATTCTCCTGCCTTAGCTTCCTGAGTAGCTGGGATTACAGGAGTGTGCCACCACACCCAGCTAATTTTTGTATTTTTTAGTAGAGACAGGGTTTCACCGTGTTGGTCAGGCTGGTCTCGAACTCCTGCCCTCAGGTGATCCACCTGCCTCCGCCTCCCAGAGTACTGGGATTACAGGCATGAGCCGCTGTGCCCTGCTCCACCTTGATATCTCTCTAGCCAGCCTTTTCCATTCCAGATTTTATCCTTTGCTCCTCTTTTCCCCAAGATGTCTTTTATTTTTCTCTCTGGTCCCATTGAGACCTTACCTGATTGTTCCTTTCCCATGAGGAGCTGGCAACTTCTCTATGTTTCTTCAAAATCAAATGAAACACCTTAGAGCGTTGCTCAATTTTAAGTTTTAAAGAGTAAATTCACCTCTTGGATATTAACTTTGATGTAGATATATTCTGTTTCTCATACCAGGTTGATGTTAGTTGGTATGTAATGTGAATGAATTACTTATATTTGATTATGGTCAGATAAATTGAATATGTAAGATTAGGACTTCCCCCTTATGCATTTTTCTTTCATCTGTGTTTTCAAGTGGATTTCTAGTAGAATTATAATACTTAGTTGGGGCAGTAAAATTCCTAGTATCTGAACATATACTGGATATACAGAAGATACGTTGTCTATTGTCAGACTTGTAGTATTCTAAGCTCTAGGAATAAGAGGATGGTGTTGGTTATTACAGAAATAAGAATAGAGTTTACACATGGCTTTGTGACTTATCTTAATATGAATTAAGGGGCAGATGTTTCAGAGTGGTTCTGTGATTCTAAGACGGAAGTCCCTGTAACTGTGAAGATTGGTGAATGAATTCCTTACTCTTTCTGTAACAGTTTCACTCAATTTTTTGTCATTTTACTGATTTAAGCATCTTTTTTTTTTGAGGTGGAGTCTTGCTCTATTGCTTAGGCTGGAGTGCAGTGCCACTATCTCAGTTCACTGCAACTTCCTCCTCCCAGGTTCAAGCAATTCTCCTGCCTCAGCCTCCCGAGTAGCTGGACCTACAGGTGTGCACCACCACACCCGGCTAATTTTTGTATTTTTAGTAGAGACGGGGTTTTCCCATGTTGGCCAGGCTGGTCTCGGACTACTGACCTCAGGTGATCTGCCTGCCTTGGGCTCCCAAAGTGTGGAATTACAGGCGTGAGCCACCACCCGCGCCTATCCCTGATTTAAGCGTCCTAAATGGTGCTTTATTACTTGCTCATTTGTTACAAGGAAAAGAAAATTGGGGCAGTGGAGGCTGACGAAGTAGGTTCCTGCTCTCTAAACTGTTGCCTCATGATTATGCTTTCTTGATCTCATCTCAATTCCTAGGCCACTGCAGAACAAATTAGACTTGCACAGATGATTTCGGACCATAATGATGCTGACTTTGAGGAGAAGGTGAAACAAGTGAGTGTGTCACTAATTTACGGTACACTATGAGAAAAGATACCAGGATTAAGGCATAATCAAATACCATAGATGGGTGCCAGGATACTTTCTACTATAGGTATTGAAAGAATTTTGAACTGAAATATAATAGGTCAGGCCAATAAATAAGTGCTTTCATTCTCTAATTTATTGTAGCCCTTTGTTTTTTTTTTTTTTTTTTTTTTTTTTTTTTTTTTTTTTTTAGGTGAAGTCTCACTCTGTCACCCAGGCTGGAGTGCAGTGGCATGATCTTGGCTCATTGCAGCTTCTGCCTCCCGAGTTCAAGCGATTCTCGTGCTTCAGCCTCCCGAGTAGTTGGGATTACAGGTGCTTGCCACCACACCTGGCTAATTTTTTGTATTTTTAGTAGAGATGGGGTTTCACCATGTTGGCCAGGCTGGTCTTGAACTCCTGACCTCAAGTGATCTGCCTGCCTCAGCCTCCCAAAGTGCTGGGATTACAGATGTGAGCCACTGCGCCCAGCCTATTGTAGCCCTTTGGATAGATACTTTGTTTGGAAATTTTATGTTAATTTTAACCTCTTGCCTGTTGCTGATGCCATTTTGTAGAAACTGAGCAGTTGTGGATATAGGAAATGTGGAAATTCATGCTGAAGCCTGTGTGTTTCAGAGTTTGATTCTGTGTTTGATGCTTAATTGCTTTGTAAATACTTTTGACCTCATCCCTGAACCACAGATGTTAATATTTGGCTTTTGGAAATAGAATACCAAAATTCTACATGTTTACCTTTTTGGTGGGGGTTGGGGGGGTGATTCTGGAAAACCTGCTAGGCAAATTCTACATCCTTTTTCTTTCTTTCTTTTTTTTTTTTTTTATTTTTTTTATTTTGAGACGGAGTCTTGCTCTGTGGCCCAGGCTAGAGTGCAGTGGTGCAATCTCAGCTCACTGCAACCTCCGCCTCCTGGGTTCAAGCGATTCTCCTGCCCCAGCCTCCCAAGTAGCTAGGATTACAGGTGCCCGCCACCACGCCCAGCTAATTTTTGTATTTTTAGTAGAGACAGGGTTTCACCATGTTGGTCAGGCTGGTCTCAAACTCCTGACCTCAGGTGATCTGCCCACCTCAGCCTCGCAAAGTGCTGGGATTATAGGCATGAGCCACCGTGCCCAGCCCTCATCTTTTGCTTTTTAAACTTGTTTTTTTCAAACTCAACTGATAGCGTTTCCCTTCACCTAGTTTCCTTTCATTGGGAGTGTGAGCATAAGCCTGTTCATGATGGTTGCTGTTTTTTCTCTTTCAGTTGATTGATATTACAGGCAAGAACCAGGATGAATGTGTGATTGCTTTGCATGACTGCAATGGAGATGTCAACAGAGCTATCAATGTTCTTCTGGAAGGAAACCCAGACACGGTAGAGTGCTTATAGAGTGTTCTAGGACATGGATCCTCAATTGGGAGGCTAGTAATATTCTAAAAGTAGCAAGTGGCAACACACCTTAAAGCAGAGCACCTTTTTCTCGAAGTAAAGTTGGGAACTTTCTTGGAGATTGTTCACCACAGGTTATAAATACTTAAAATTTATGTGTACTACATCCTTTTTATGAGGATAATGCTCATAGGAGAAAACAGTGAAATCAGTCTCTGCTAACTGGCCTGGAATAAATTATTTATTCCAGGCTAGTGACTGTTTTCAGGCTGTGGGGTTAGGCTGAATTAGAGGTACGATTTGATAGCCTTGGATATTGCTGTTGAACAAAGTCACACACTATACTTAATTCTGTTTTTTTTTTCTTTTTATTTTATTTTATTTATTTTGCATATTTGATTCTGAATTCAGGACATTCCCCTCAATATCAGCTTCGCATTGCACGCTACTGTTTCATTGCCTGAACTTATTCCTGTTGAGGTAGCAGAGAAACAAGCTTTGTAGCCTGCTGACCATCCCTGGAGATGATAGGGGATATCTTGGAGGATCTCTTGCCCTGGAATTTAGACAAGTCACTTTCACTTCTCCTTCCCACTTCATGAGAATTCTGTTTTTGTGCTTGTCTTATGTTTGTACCAAATTGTAATCCTCTGACTGCCTTATTAATCTTTAGAATGTTCCTGCAATGCTTACTAGAGAAATTTTGTTTTTTTAATGAGCAGTGTATTATTGTTATTATTATTTTGAGCCAGGTCTTACTCTGTGGCCCTGGCTGGAGTGCACTGACATGCTGCAACCTCCTCGTCCTGGGCTTAGGTGATCCTCCCACTTCAGCCTCCTGAGTAGCTGGGACCACAGGCATGGGCCACCATGTCCAGCTGATTTTCCTATTTTTATTAGAGCCAGGGTTTCTCCATGTTGCTCAGGCTAATTTCGAACTCCTGGGCTCAAGCGAGCTGCCCGCCTCGTCCTCCCAAAGTGCTGGGATTATGGGCATGAGCCACCGCACCTGGCCTAGTGTATTATTTTGAAATCATTTTCATTTATTGGGTCTTATACCAGGGCTCTTTGGTTGGAATAGATACCAAAATTCATCCTTAGAGATAACTTTTTTTTTTTCTTAAGTCAGAGTCTTGCTCTTGTTGCCCAGGGTGGAGTGCACTGGTGCGAACCTGCTCTCTGCAACCTCCACCTCCCAGGTTCAAGTGATCCTGTGCCTCAGCCTCCAGAGTAGCTGGGATTACAGGCATTCACCACCATACCCGGCTAATTTTTTTTTTTGAGACGGAGTCTCTCTCTGTCTCCCAGGCCGGAGTACATCTCGGCTCACTGCAAACTCTGCCTCCTGGGTTCAAGCAATTCTCAAGCCTCAGCTTCCCTAGTAGCTGGGACTACAGGCATGCACCACCATGCCTGGCTAATTTTTTGTATTTTAGTGGAGACAGTGTTTCACTATGTTGCCCAGGGTGGTCTTGAACTCCTGAGCTCAGTCAATCCTCCTGCCTTGGCCTTCCAAAGTGTTAGGATTACAGGTGTGAGCCATGGAACCTGGCCTCAGATACAACAACTTTCTGATACTACAGAGTCACTCCAGCTAACTGCAGGAGGTTTGTCAATTTCTTTGAGACAATGGGAAATAATAATGGAAAACTTTTAAAAACAGTTGAATTTAAATTGGTGGGTTTTTTCTTCAAAAGTGTTATCCTGGATTAAATTTTACACTGTTGACCTTATTTGAATATTTACTGTCTGGCCAGTCAAGATATGCTTTTGATTTGTTTTGGGTTTACTCTAGAATAATTGTCTCCAGATTTTATGGGAGGAATCAGGTGGGGCTATTTATGTTTTTTTAAAAGTCTGAATGTTTTTTCGCAAATCACATTTTATCTTACCTTCCAGCATCTTCTGTCTAGTGCTATAAGGCTGATGTTACACAGTATCAAAAAAGAAAATAAGCTGGAGAATATAGGTTTATGTTACGAATAAACTAGCTACTAGTGAAACCAATGGGAAGCAAAGTCAGCTGCCAGGGATGTTGGATGTATTTGGGTGGGTGAGATCATTTCAGAAAACTGAAGTCACCTTTGGGAAGATAATAGTAATTCTTTCTCCTGACCCATCTTGTGCCAGCAGCAGATGTGCATACAGAGGAGGGAGAAAGGTTACGGTTTCCTGAAACTTGCCAGGTTTTGAGACAGTAGCATAAATTCTAAAAGCTGTTTTGAGTCTAGCTTCCAGAGTGTTCCTGGTGTATATTTAGCTACAGGGTTGTTCTAACTTACTGTGAGCATAAAATGACCCACTAACTGTAATGTGTAATAGGCTTGGGTTGGAAGAGTAGGCAGCAACAAACTGCCAAGTCTTGGGTAGGTAATCTTTTTAAAACAAATGAATTAAGAGATGGGGTCTTGCCTAGTCACCCAGGCTGGAGTGCAGTAGCATGATCACTGCAGCCATGAACACCTGGGCTCAAGCAAGCCTCCCACCTCAGCCTCTTTAGTAGCTGGGACAACAGGTGTGCGCCACCACACCTGGCTTTTTTTTTTTTTTTTTTTTTTTTTTTTTTTTGAGATGGAGTCTTGCTCTGTTGCCCAGGCTGGAGTGCAATGGTGAGATCTCGGCTCACTGCAGCCTCTGCCTCCTGGGCTCAAGCAATTTTCTCACCTCAGCCTCCCAAGCAGCTAGGGCCACAGGTGTGTGCCGCTGCACCTGGCTAATTTTGGTATGTTTAGTAGAGACAGGGTTTTGCCATGTTGCCTAGGATGGTCTCAAACTCCTGGCCTCAAGTGATCCACCCTCCTGGGCCTCGGAAAGTGCTGGGATTATAGGTGTGAGCCACCATCCCCGGCCTTGTTTTCTATTTCTATGAATTTGGCTGTTTTAGATATCTCATGTAAGTGAAATCATGTAATATTTGACCTTGTGTGTCTAACTTACTTCACTTAGCATAATGTTTCAAGGTTCATCCATATTGTGGCATGGGTCAGAATTTCATTCCTTTTTAAGGCTAATATTCCGTTGTACATATATGTGGCGTTTTCTTTACTCATCAGTGGACACTTGGAATTATCTGGAAGTTGTAGACATAATACTTGATACCCTTAAGTTCTTCAACATGCTTCCCTTAAAGGAGGATACTCTTTTACATTACCGTAATATTATCAATCCTGATAAGGTTAATAATTTTATATTATTTAATATTCAGCGCATATTCTGAAAGTGATTAGATATTAGGTAGCTGTTACTGAGCACTAGAGCCATGATTGAGTTTGATGGTAAGATAATAAAGATCTGAGGCTGTGCACGGTGGCTCACGCCTGTAATCCCAGCACTTTGGGAGGCCATGGTGGGTGGATCACAAGGTCAAGAGATTGAGGCCATCCTGGCCAACATGGTGAAACCCCATCTCAACTAAAAATGCAAAAATTAGCTGGGCCTGGTGGCGCCCTATAGTCCCAGTTGCTTGGGAGGCTGAGGCAGGAGAATCACTTCAACCCAGGAGGCAGAGGTTGCAGTGAGCCGAGATCGCACCACTGCACTCCAGCCTGGTGACAAAGCGAGACTAAGTTTCCAAAAAAAAAAAAAAGAAATCTGATAGTGTTGGTGTTTGTCCTGGAAGTTCCATTTGTACAGGTTTTTTGCAAAAATATGTGTAAATCAAGGTATGCATTTTTTTAAAAAACTTTTAAGTTTACAATGCTCATTTTCCTGAGGAAGAGTGTTTTGTAAGGGTGTTAAGCTTATTTTCCTTACCACAGACTTTCCCTCTTGCAATTAGGAATGTATCATAGATATATATTTTTCACTGGGGAAAGTTAAATTGGCTGATACCAATTTAGGAAATATAAGGAGAACACTGCAAGTAAAACCTGGATGGAAGGCTTTCTATAATCAGTATCTCTTGGGGTCAGGGCTGCGACTGTTGTTTGGTCTTCTTTTATTTTTATTTTTATATACTTTTTGAGACAGGGTCTTGCTCTGTCACCTAGACTGAGTATAGTCGCATAACCACGACTCACTGCAGCCTCAACCTCCTGGGCTCAAGTGATCATTCTGCCTCAGCCTTCAAGTAGTTTGGGTGACAGGAGTGTACCACCACACTTGGCTAATTTTTAAATTTTTAGTAGAGACCAGAGTCTCATTTGGTTGCCTAGGCTGGTCTCGGACTCCTGGCCTGAAACGATCCTCCTGCCTTGACCTCCCGACCTCCCAAAGTGCTGAGGTTATAGGTGTGAGCCACCACACCCAGCCTTACTTTTTTTTCTTTTTTCTTTTTCTTTTTTTTTTTTTTTTTGAGACGGAGACTCCTCTGTCACCCAGGCTGGAGTGCAATGGCAGGATCTCAGCTTACTGCAACCTCCGCCTCCTGGGTTCAAGGGATTCTCCTGCCCCAGTCTCCCGAGTAGCGGGGATTACAGGCGCCTGCCACCACGCCCAGCTAATCTTTTGTATTTTTGGTAGAGATAGGGTTTCACTGTGTTGGCCAGGCTGTTCTCAAACTCTTGACCTCAGGCAATCCACCCGTGAGTCACCGCGCCCGGCCCTTTTTTTTCTTTGAGACGGAATCTTGCTCTGTGGCCCAGGCTAGAGTGCAGTGGTGTGGTGAGATCTTGCGTCATTGCAACCTCCACCTCCCAGGTTCAAGCAGTTCTCCTGGTTCAGCCTCCTGAGTAGCTGGGATTACAGGTGCGCACCACCACATCTGGCTAATTTTTGTATTTTTAGTAGAGACGGGGTTTCACCGTGTTGGCCAGGCTGGTCTCGAACTCCTGACCTCGTGATCTGCCCGCCTTGGCCTCCCAAAGTGCTGGGATTACAGGTGTGAGCCACTGCGCCTGGCCACCCAGCCTGATCTTTTAAATGAAATTGCTGTGTGTGTGTGTTTGTGTGTGTGTCTGTAGGTAGGTAGCTATAGTTGTTTTCCTCCTAAATTTATGGGTGAGATTAGAGAATGTGCCCAAGAGTAGGGGCTGCTCATTCATTCTGAATTCATAGGTAACTTTTAGAAACATTTTGGTTTTTGCTTTATTTGGTATGAATGATGCTATAAAAAGTTGTGGGTCACTGACTCTGAAGGAAATTAGTTTTTTTTTTTTTAGCCCAGGAAATAACACTTGAAAGATAGGGACCAATAACTTGGTCCTTTGACTAATATGCTAAGTGACTGAATTAGATAGAGGTCTTTGTAAACCTCTTGGAAGTGATCCCTGCAATCTGTTTCCTATAAGTACCTTCCCTACAAAAAAGGCTTTATGGCTGGGCTTGGTGGCTCACGTCTGTAATCCCAGCACTTTGGGCACAGTGGCTCACATCTGTCATCCCAGCCCTTTAAGAAGCCGAGGTGGGTGGACCACCTGCGGTCAGGAGTTTGAGAGACCAGCCTGGCCAATGTGGTGAAACCCTGTCTTTACTAAAAATACAAAAATTAGCTGGGCATGGTGTCGTGTGCCTGTAATCCCAGCTACTCGAGAGACTGAGGCACGAGAACAGCTTGAACCTGGGAGGCAGAGGTTGCGGTGAGCCAAGATCACACCACTGCACTCCAGCCTGGGCAACAGAGCGAGACTCTGTCTCAAAAAAAATAAAAAAATAAATAAAAATAAATAAAAAAGAAAAGACTTTACTTTTGGTAGTGATATGTATAAAATATTTAAACAGAAGTAAAAGCAAACTAATGGAAGTGTTTTAGACATGGATGCTGAGTGGAGAATGGTTAAGTCAATCAGTCGTCCCAGCTTTCACCTCTAGTGTCCTGATAGCACTCCATATTGATTAGATATGAATGCTCTACCCTTCTATAGCATTCCTGGGAGATGGTCGGGAAGAAGAAGGGAGTCTCAGGCCAGAAGGATGGTGGCCAGACGGAATCCAATGAGGAAGGCAAAGAAAATCGAGACCGGGACAGAGACTATAGTCGGCGACGTGGTGGGCCACCAAGACGGGGGAGAGGTGCCAGCCGTGGACGAGAGTGTATGCATGGGGCTTTATCAAAACCAGCTGTGGGTCAGTAATGTCTAGACTCTAGGGATGTGCCAGGGCCCTGCTAGTCAGGACCCAGGAACCATAATATTATCCTTTTGCTTTTCTTGCCATCATCTGTTCTGAGACCTTGACATCTCTTGCATGTGGCCTTTTCTACCAACTGCCACCAGTCTGGCATGAGATTACCCTGTAGTCATTTATAAAGTTAAATTTGACTTGCAGCTCTCCATTAAGGCACATTACCATTCCCTGAGTAACATGTTCCCATCCTTCCAGCTCATTTTCTCTTCGTTGTTTTTTAAATTCCCAATACCATATTACATACCATTTATATATTTGTATATATCCTGTTGACTGTGCTCTGGCCATCTGTGGCTTTTTTGTTGTTGTTTTAATTTTTATTTTTATTTCAGTTCGAGGTCAGGAAAATGGATTGGATGGCACCAAGAGTGGAGGGCCTTCTGGAAGAGGAACAGAAAGAGGCAGAAGGGGCCGTGGCCGAGGCAGAGGTGATCAGTTTGTTGGGGGATGATATTGGGGGCAGGTTACTGTTTATTCATTAATGGTCTGCTTTATTTTTTTTTTTGTTAGAGGTAGTCTCACTCTCACCCAGGCCAGAGTGCAGTGGCACAGTCATAGCTCACTGCAGCCTCAGACTCCTGGGCTCAAGTGATCCTCCTGCCTCAGCCTGCCTAGTAGCTAAGACTACAGGTGGCCGCCAGTATGCCTGGCTAATTTTTTTTGAGATGGAGTCTTGCACTGTCACCCAGGCTGGAGTGCAGTGGCGCGAACTTGGCTCACTGCAACCTCTGCCTCCCGGGTTCAAGCGATTCTTCTGCCTCAGTCTCCCAAATAGCTGGGATTACAAGCGTGCGCCACTACGCCCAGCTAATTTTTGTATTTTTAGTAGAGACGGGCTTTCACCACATTGGCCAGGCTGGTCTCGAACTCCTGACCTCAAGTGATGCGCCTGCCTCGCTAATTTTTAAATGCTTTTGTAGAGATGGAGTCTCAATGTGTTGCCCAGGGTGGTCTCAAACTCCTGGCTTCAAGAGATCTTCCTGCTTGGCCTCTCAAAGTGCTGAAGTTATAGGTGTGAGACACAGCACTTGGCTCCAGAGTCTACTTTGTTTAAAAGCAAATTAACATGAAGTCTAGTTAATTAATTCCTGAGGTGTCATGCATATACTAGAAATTGCAGAAGGGGAGAGTGAGAAAGAAGGTAGATGTCATTTCCTCTAGTCTTTATTGCTAGTATTGTATTTGCTTGAGGACATGGTAGTCTGAGCAGCAAAAGAAAAATCCCTCAACAGTAATGATTGTCCTACTCTATTACTGATGTGTAACATGGAACAGAGAGAAAGAACATCTGATAGTATCAACCACTTTTTATTCCAGAGCTGCCTCAGCTGGCAGGGTAGTTTTTTGTATTTTTGAGGCAAGGTTTCACTGTCACCCAGGCTGGAGTGCAGTAGTGTGGTCTCAGCTCACTGCAGCCTCTGCCTCCTAGGCTCAAGTGATCCTCCTGCCTCAGCCTCCCAAGGAGCTGGGACTATAGGTGTGTGCCACCACACTCAGCAAATTATTGTACTTTTTATAGAGATAGGGTTTTGCTCTATTGCCTAGGCTTGGCTCGAACTTCTGGATGCAACCAATCCGCCCGCCCTCAGCCTTTCAAAGTGCTGGGATTACCACTGGGAGCCACTGTGCCTGCCTGGCAAGGAAGTTTTATATCAACTTCTAAAATACATCTCTCTTTTTTTCTCGTTCGTTCTTTAGGTGGCTCTGGTAGGCGAGGAGGAAGGTTTTCTGCTCAAGGAATGGGGTAAGTTTCATTGATCTAGTGTCTTAATTTTTTTTCCCTTAAAAATTACTGTAGGCAGCCTTAACCAAAATGATCAGAATGATTTCTAGACTGTATGGTCAGAAAGATGTGGGGACTTAGGGCTCATTTCTTAGGGATAAACCTTTACCACCTGGATCATTACCTATATTTTATATATCTTTATTTGAATCAGTATACCTGTTCTTTTCTCAGAATATCTTAGATATATGTTGAGATTATACCATGAAATTTTGGGTAGAGTGATAAGTGAGAAAAAGTAGATGACACACAGGATTATAGAATGGGGCCATGATAGATTTGTACTAGGAAGGATGCAGTCAAGATTTTGATTCTTTGAGTTAATATTTGCCAAAGCTGCTTAGAGGTCAGAGACTCTTTTAAGTTTTATTTTTTCCAGAACCTTTAACCCAGCTGATTATGCAGAGCCAGCCAATACTGATGATAACTATGGCAATAGTAGCGGCAATACGTGGAACAACACTGGCCACTTTGAACCAGATGATGGGACAAGTGAGTGACCATTTATCATTCATTTCTTGTCTCTGGGAATCTAAGGAAATAGTTTTTTCTGGTTATAGTTACATTAAAACATGGAGGAATAGTGTTTGGTTATGGAGATAGGGTGAGAAAGGGCTGGCAGTTGTATTACTGTGTGTACTGTTTATGTAACATGCATATGGGCACACTGCGCATGCTATTTCGCTTAATGCTGCTTGATATTGTATGAAATAATCATTATTTATCATTACTTTCCAGATGACAAAACTAAGGCCTAAAGAGAGGTTATAAATTTGCTAGTATTTGAACTCAGCATTGTTTGACCCTGAAAGTCCATGCCCTTTCAATTATACTATGTCACTGCTATTAGGTCCATGTGTATTTTCTAGTGTTTATGTTAGGGTAGCTTTGCCTTTTGAAAAGATAGCCAGAATTAATCAAGCCACTGCTTGTAAAGATGAACAAGGCCTAGAATCAAAGTCCACACTATCCATTTATTTGTTTTATGTTACCGAGATAAGAATATCCTTTTTTTCCCTTTATTTTTGGGACACATCAGTATCTGAACAAGAAGATTTCGAAATCTCTCTAGCATTTCTGGTGCCCCGTTGAACACCCTTCTTGGTGTGATGGAGTATTCAGGGTTTGAATATGATTACTTTTTTGTTAACTGACTTTGGTGCCTGCGTCTGGGCTGGATATAAATGTTTAAGGATATGTTAAGCTGTGTTATACACCTAAGATGTGTTTGGGGGCGGTTACGTGTGCCACTTTTAATAAGAGCAGTTCATTTTAGTAAGAAAACTCTGGAGTGCTTTCTTGAACAGCTGCCTCATTCTGGCTGAGCTAACACATGAGAGCCTAAGGCTTTTTTTCCTCTTACAAAGGGGGATGAGTAGGGCCTGAAATGTTTGACTCCTTACCTGTTTAAATTTGCCTTGTCACCTTTCACAGATACGTAATCTTTGGGCCTTTAGGAGAGCCTTTGGCACAAATAGCTTCTCACCTTTTTCCTACAGTATATTATTCCTGAGACTCTGAATGTCGTCTGCTTTTTGTTCGCCAAGTTGCTGTCTTATAAATTCATTTTTAACACATTTCATGGGTGGAGGCTGAAGTTGAGTTACAAGATAGGTATCTTTGAATTTCTGCATCGTTTAGTTACGAAATGTCCTGTTATATTTTAACTGACTATACTTTGGAGGCATTAGAACTGTTCTTCATTCATCTCTTGATGGCTTTGTAGAGGCAGTGGTAGCAGTCTCAATAACAAATAAGTTACTGTTTTTGAGCTGTAGCTTAGCTTATTCCTGGGTATTTGGCTTTTTATCTTTGGCAGGTAAGATGGCGGAAGTTGAAAAGTTTGTTTTTAGTTGTGAATAGAAATTCAGGCATGGGGTCCCAGTCCTTAGCCTTAGCTGTCTTCAGTAAGGATCTGGTTGGGAAAACAGTGAAAGGTAGTGTGTGTGTTAATTTCTACTGAGTAGAAAAGGGAGCAGATGTGGAAGGCTGGAATTGGAAATCTGATTTGTGGCTGAATGTGATGCCACTATCATCTCGTTAGTGTGAAAGTGTTAGTTATAGCTTCATGAATTCCCATTGTCGTTAATTTTTTTTCTTTTCTTTTTTTCTTTTTTGAGACAGAGTCTTGCCCTGTCACTCAGGCTGGAGTGCAGTGGTGCGATCTTGGCTCACTACAGCTTCTGCCTCCTGAGTTCAAGCTATTCTCATGTCTCAGCCTCCTGAGTAGCTGGGACTACAGGTGCACGCCACCATGCCTGGCTAATTTTTGTATTTTTAGTGGAGATGGGGTTTTACCATGTTGGCTAGGCTGGTCTCAAACTCCTGACCTCAAGTGATCCACCTGTCTTGGCCTCCCAAAGTGCTGGGATTACAGGTGTGAGCCACCACGCCTGGCCGTTGTTAATTTCATGATATGAACATACCTTCATGCATGGTCTCTTTTTGTGTTTTCCTGATAGCAAACTTCAGTTTCCCCTTTAAATTAAAAAAATAAATCCAAACCTACCTTTAAAATATCCACAGGTACAATGGGGATTATGTATTGGGGCAGACTTTCTCATTTACAAGCAAAATTTCACTGGTTGTTTTTTCTTTTCTTTTTTTTTTTTTGTTTCAGGACTTGATTTCATTGGGATTGAGGGGTCAAATTATCCCCCAAAATTTGAGACTGCTCCTGGTATGATACATCCAGGTGCCTAACTGCCCCGGATATTTTTGTAGATTTTTCTATGTTTCTGCTTTTTCTCTTTCTGCCTTTTTCTCTCATTTTTCTGTGTCCACTTTTCTTTCTGGTCATTTAATGAATATTTGACAGTTACACTGATTGCTTTCTGCTAGTGGAATAGAAACCCTAGTCTGCTGTTTAGAGCATTTCCATCTATTCTGTTCCTTAATGCTTCCTCAGATCTCTCTCTTCCTCAGCCATGACTGTATATCCTGAATAGGAACATATCAGTTAGGTGATTGTGTATAAGTGCTAATGCAACTTGGGTTCCATCGAGCCAGGTTAAGATGGATGTCAATGAGAAGAAAGTGTGGTGTCAATGAGAAGAAAGTGTGGTATCAATGAAGAAGGAGAAAAGAATGTGGTTTGTAACTTGTCTGTACTGAGATTGGACTTTGGTTTCGAGAATATTGTCATCATTAAGTGGTTTGGGATTTCCCTGGTGCAATTTTAGTATTTTTCTGGGAAAGTCTTTACAATGAATATATTTTCCTCTAAGAAAGAAGATTTTTGCATTATTAAATGTTTAGAAGAATTTTAGACGGGCTTTGTATTAGAATACTTCTAATGTGGTGTTAGAATACTTCTCTTCAGTGGGGCAGCATCTGAATGTCAGACTTTTCATTTCATTCTTATAAGCTTTTTCCAGTAGGAAGGAACGATTGAAGAGTTATTTAATATATATTATTCTAGCAAGAAAATAAGGGTGCTCTTGTCCCTTCTTCAGACAGATTCTTGTTTTTACTGTGCCTTTGGCTGAAAGGAAGAATCCTGGTTCTCATTAGAAATTCTCACCCTTATTTTTTAAGAAAGGGCATTTTTTTTTTCTGAAAATATATGTATACATGAAGCACAAAAAAGGAATGTGGAAGGTGGTTTGATTGCTTTTGGATTTCTCCAGTAGAAACTGTATCCCATCTTCGGTATTACCAACAAATACAAGGAGAGTGTATACTCCTATTGTCTGTGCCATGACCATAGCAGGTCAGATTTCAAGTTCTATATGAGTAAGGTTAGGACAGTAACTATGATTCATACTTGATTTTTCAGTCTTGTTCATTGTCTTTTGAAGAGAACAGCTCTATAGGGGCTTTTCTTATATAGTTAAACCAATAAGATCTATAAACTTGACTTCTGCTGAGTATGCATTTTTAATCTAATTCTCATAGCAGATAGTTTTCAGTGCCCTCAGTTCGGGTTTAAAACCCACCCTTCTTCACTGCTCTTTCACTAACCATTATGTGGTAACCATTTGTGTTTCTCTATCAGTGCTGCTATCCTTCTTCAGACTGCCTGCAGTATTTTTTGTCTTATACTAGATAAATAGGTGTAGTTTGCATGTTATGGTTTAAATTGGCTGCTGCCATTTCACTGAATTGACCACTAAATCAACCTGAGGGCCTTAAAGATATTGCTTCGAGCATTGGGTGGTTGTCTGTCTGCCCCCCCAACCCCCATCCCTGCCTTGTAACAAAAACTGAAAGTAGCTATGAAATCATAATCTTATTAAAACCCTGGTACTCTGAGGTATCCCTTTCTAAAGAGTCTTTCCTTACCTTTGAAGCCCAAGAATTTTTTTTGTTTTGTTTTGTTTTGTTTTTTGTTTTTGTTTGTTTTGAGATGGAGTTTCACTCTTGTTGCTCAGGCTGGAGTGCAATGGCGCGATCTCAGCTCACCGCAACCTCCACCTCCCAGGTTTAAGCCATTCTTTTGCCTCAGCCTCCCGAGTAGCTGGGATTACAGGCATGCGCCACCACGCCCAGCTAATTTTGTATTTTTAGTTAGAGACAGGGTTTCTCCATGGTGGTCAGGGTGGTCTCGAACTCCCTACCTCAAGTGATCCACCCACCTTGGCCTCTCAAAGTATTAGGATTATAGGTGTGAGCCACCGCGCCTGGCCTTATGATTACTAAATTTTAGTCATACTTTTGGCTGCCAAAAAAATTAATACATTGATGTTTTCTACACATGCTTTGTACTGGCATTTAATAGTGAAGTTACTTCACTATTTTTCTTTATTCTCAGGTGCTTGGAGGACTGCAACAGAGGAGTGGGGGACTGAAGATTGGAATGAAGATGTAGGTATTCCCAGGTCATTCCTCACTAATGCCTTCTATCCCTAAGTGTTGTTTAGGGATAGAAAATGGGTATGTTTCTACCCCTCAAAATTCACCCTTAAGATTCTGACCCAAAACTTTTACATCCAAAATAGTGTTCTGAGCCAGAACATTTCACATATGTTATATGAAGGAGACTGGGCATGAACAGGACTCTGTGGAACCACACTATGGAAAGGGCAAGTGCACTTGTGTAAGTCCAATATCTGATTGTCGGATTTATCCCAGGAAGAGATTGGTGGTTGGGTAGGGCACCAGAAGTGGAGTTAGGCAGGTAGTGCATTGAGTAACAGCTGCTGGTGGTACATGACTACTTGGTGCATTTAAGTATTTGCTATAAGGTCCTGTAATGGATTGGCAGTGGATCCAAAGCGAGTGTTGTGGTACCAAATCCTCAAACTTGTTATCTGGTTGACTCTGGAACCCTTGTATTTATTTGAAGCCCAACTGTATAATTGTGATTGAGATGAATATCTGTAGAATTGGCTATCTGCCAGCTTGACTTAACTTGGAAACCTCATAGATGGGCGGCACGTAAAGAAGCTCTGTGAATTCATTTGAGTACTACCTGAGTAAGAATTTTGCTGATTCCTGGTCACAGTCAAGCTTTTGCTGTGAATTATGGTTTTCAGTTATCATGGATAAACTCTTGTTTTAACATTTTTAATCTATGTACTTTTCTATACTTTCATGTAGTTAGGCAAGACAGCTTTTGTGATAAGAGGAAATGACATGTGAAGACTGTTTTGGTTGCCAGTTCTGGGTTTTTTAAATTTCAGAGGCATCAGCATCACAGGGTGATTATTTTCTATTGTATAATCAATGAACTAGACTGCTTTGTGAAAATGGACAAATTATGTTCCTTTCTGAGATTTGGCTTGTCTGCTTAAGCAACTTTCAGAGAATGATACATGGTGTTGGGCATTGAGGGGAGAGTGGATTTTCTGTGCTTTAGCGATTTTAATCAAGAAATAAAACTGAAACCCAAATCAACTTTTGAATAGTAGGAAAAGTTAATCCCTGCATTTGCTTACGTAAGTTTGATGCCTTAATAGTGGAAGGACTAGATGTCACAAAGTCAAATATTAAGGCAAAAATAACATCTAGTTAAAACGATCTCCGAAAAAAGCCTTAATTCACCAGCACTTGGGCCCTTACTGCTCAAAAGCTAAAAATGAACTTCTTTTATTTATTTCTTCATCTTGGTTATGATCTTTCTTTGGGAGGGGGGTGGGGCTGTGAAGGGAGTAGTAGAAGACAAATGTGGTTTGGGTAGAGGTGGGAGTTGGGAACTGTAATGGGAAAATATAGAGGGATTTTCTTTTTTCTTTTTTTTTTTTTTTATGTCTAGCATGCCTGTAAGTTCAGTATGCATATGATCAGGTGACTCCACTATATTTTATTGGGTTCCTTGGTTCTACTCTTTCTTTGGCTAAAACTATTGAGCATATATTGAAGGGCTTGAAAGTCAATCCATTCAGCATTCCTCAGGGTAGATAGTTTTCTCTTTATAGGGCTTTCACTTTTTCTTGATGTTGAATTCCCCTTACCTATGCCAAGTTTCTGACTGTAGCATCCCTGACACCAAGACTGACTAATCCCTCTGTTTTCCAGCTTTCTGAGACCAAGATCTTCACTGCCTCTAACGTGTCTTCAGTGCCTCTGCCTGCGGAGAATGTGACAATCACTGCTGGTCAGAGGCAAGTGTGCAGTAAAATTTAGTACCATTTCTTAAACACATCTGCTGAGATTACTGTAAAGAGGAGTGGCACTGGCCTTTGTAAACTCCCATGGTGTCAATAATAATAATAACCAAATTACGTTACAACATCATTACATTCCTCTTAAGTTGATGGAAAGACTTCTTTTTTTTATTTTTTATTTTTTTTTGGAGACCGAGTCTCACTGTGTTGGCCAGGCTGGAGTGCAGTGGCACGATTTTGGCTCACTGCAACCTTCGCCTCCTGGGCTCAAGCAGTTCTCCTGCCTCAGTCTCCCGAGTAGCTGGGATTACAGGCGTGTGCCACCACGCCTGGCTAATTTTTGTATTTTTAGTAGAGACGGTGTTTCACCATGTTGGCCAGGCTGGTCTCGAACTCCTGACCTCAGGTAATCCGCCCACCTCTGTCTCCCAAAGTGCTGGGATTACAGGCATGAACCACGGCGCCTGGCCAGTTGATGGAGAGACTTCTAAGAGTTAGTACTAGTTAATCTACTGAATTGGAAGTTTATATGTTACAATTTTAAGGTTGATTCTCCCCACAAATAGCACTTCAATTACAAAGATCAGCCTTTCATATCACCAGCATTGAGTATATAACTTGTCTTGAAGTAAGTCAGGGAGAGAAGAGCCAAAAGTGGAAATGTTTTCATTTATTTCTGAATTTTTTAGAGCTGTTCAGTAGTTTCTTCTCCTGTTCTCTGAGCCCACTGAGTATGAGTCGTTTTTTTCCTTTGGATCAGCAGGATCCAGCTAATAAACGTTTTAGAATTTAAGTCTCTAGGGATCAGTGGTAGGAGATACACTCTTCAGGGAATATTTTTAATTCCCTGGAAACCTCTTGGATTTTTTCTAGACCTGGCCCTGATAGCTCAAAAATTCAGTTCTGACATTAACTACCCAGAGTTAATGCAGACCCCACATGTTGAAGACTCAGTTCTACAAGAGTGCCCCAACTTCAGAGGTTCTGCCAGCTAGCTACAAATTTGGGGGTTCCCGTGACCCCATTATCAAGTTTGATAACTCACTAGAATGACTCTGAACTCAGGAGTTTTACTTGCATTACTGTTTTTTTTTTTTTTTTTTTTTTTTTGAGACGGAGTCTTGCTCTGTCACCCAGGCTGGAGTGCAGTGGCGTGATCTTGGCTCACTGCAACCTTCATCTCTTGAGTTCAAGCCATTTTTCTGCCTCAGCCTCCCTAATATCTGGGATTACAGGCATGCACCACTGTACCCAGCTAATTTTTTATTTTTAGTAGAGGCGGCGTTTCACCATGTTGGCCAGCCTGACCTCAGGTAATCCACCCACCTCAGCCTCCCAAAGTGCTGGGATTACAGGTGTGAGCCACTGCACCTGGCCCATTACTGGTTTATTATAAAGGTACAACTCAGGAACAGCTAAATGGAAGAAATGAGGAGGGCAAGGTATGAATGGGTATGTGGGTGGGGTACACACAACTTCCTTGTCTTCTGCAGGTATCCTGAAGCTCTCCAAATCTTATTGTTATGAGTTTTATTACCTAGGCATGACTGATTAAATCATTGGCCATTGGTGATTGGACTTAATAGCCACCTCCCCTACACCCCTGGAATTTGGTGGGATTGGGAGGGGCTTCTGAAAGTTCCAACACTCTTACTCTGTTGCCCAGGCTGGAGGGCAGTGGCACAATCTTGGCTCACTGCAACCTTCGCCTCCCAGGTTCAAGCGATTCTCCTGCCTCACCCTCCCGAGTAGTTGGGATAGTAGGCACCCGCCACCACGCCAGGCTAATTTTTGTATTTTTAGTAGGGTTTTACCATGTTGGCCAGGCTGGTCTCAAACTCCAGACTTCAAGTATCCACCTGCTTTGGCCTCCCAAAGTGCTGAGTTACAGGTGTGAGCCACTGCGCCCAGCCTTATCTGGTCTTTCTACTGACCAACCCTCATCCTGAAACTATCTGGGGCCCCACCCTGGGCTACCTCATTAGCATAAATTCAGGTATGGTTGAAAGAAGTGTGTTATGAGTAACAAAGGACACTCTCACTTAGGAAATTCTAAATGTTTTAGGAGCTCTGTGCCAGGAACAAGGCAAAGCTCAAGTATATATTATACCACAGGTAACTTTTGAAATTTTACGAAAATTGTGAGAAAAAATACCTCCCAAACTGCCCCTGTTCTAAAGCCATTTGAAGATTCCAGTGTTCTGGTATATGATTTTCTGTTTTAGGAATTGGTAATGACAGATATTCAGTATTAAAATCATGGATAAGTACTTGTAAGTTTTGGCTGAGTTATTGAGCTGCCATGTTAAAACTAGCATTTGAGGCTGGGTGCGGTAGCTCACGCCTGTAATCCCAGCACTTTGGGAGGCCAAGGCAGGTGGATCATGAGGTCAGGAGATTGAGACCATCCTGGCTAACACATGAAACCCTGTCTCTATTAAAAATACAAAACAAAAAAATTAGCCGGGCGTGGTGGCAGGCACCTGTAGTCCCAGCTACAGGCTGAGGCAGGAGAATGGCGTGAACCCAGGAGGCGGAGCTTGCAGTGAGCCGAGATCGCGCCACTGCACTCCAGCCTGGGTGACAGAGCGAGACTTTCTCAAAACAAACAAAAAAAGACTAGCATTTGATATTTCATTAAATTAATAACTTCACTTAAAAAATTAACCATTATTATTGGCAACATCAGTGGAATTCAGCTATATACTGTAGTGACTCTTATGCATCAATTATTTTGGGAAATTTAAGCATTTCAAGGCTTTGTGTTTTAACCCTTTTAGAAGAAGCCCCAGCAAATGGCTTCATTTGATCTAATTTGATTTGAGTGTTGGGGAATGTTAGCATGTTCAGTCATTATTCATGAAGATCCCTTCCCTTCCCCATTAGAATTGACCTTGCTGTTCTGCTGGGGAAGACACCATCTACAATGGAGAATGATTCATCTAATCTGGATCCGTCTCAGGCTCCTTCTCTGGCCCAGCCTCTGGTGTTCAGTAATTCGAAGCAGACTGCCATATCACAGCCTGCTTCAGGGAACACATTTTCTCATCACAGTATGGTGAGTAGGAAACGTGGTTTATCCTAATCAAACCTTCCTGCTAATCCTAGGACACATACACAGTTCCTTCCAAAGACAGTCAGGTTCTTGGCAGATGAAGCATCCTGTTGTCTTCTTAAGCAGACTTGGTTGTAGAGATGTTTGAGTTGGGTAATAGGGGGTAGCTCTAAGAGAGGACTTAGTTCTGGACAGACTGAATATTCTTATAAGAATAAGTTAACATCATTTATTGACTAATTGTGCTGAATGAACACCATTTGCCATTACTCTTGAGAGAAAATCAATGACATAAACTTGTCAATACATTTTAATCCTTTTGCAGCCCTCATTAAACTGTGATGGGAGATTGTAGCAGTTCCCCATTTCTTGATGGATCAGAATTGTCTTATATATTTACTTAAACCAGGTATTTGTAGACAAGGCCTCCAGAAACCTATGGTCTTCCCATTTCTGCAACTTACTAGCTGTGTCTCCATTTCTACGTAAATAGGGATAAAAGTGCTAGTCCTTCCCATCTTCCCAAAGGTGGCTATACAAGTGTGGTTTCAGTAGTGGTATTATAAATAACTTAGAACTTATGACACATTACTCGTTGGCTCAGAGCATTTAAAACATCCTAGGTCATTAACTACATCAAAGGAATCATTTAAACTAAACAAAGATGCTGCAAGTACAAGTTTTCTCATAGTCAGTAAATCCTAAAAAGTACTGCTTTTTCTTTTTTTCTCTTTTTCTCTCCTATTTTTTGATGGAGGGATACTAAAGTTGTGAGAGGTAAGCAGACCATGTGTGTGCATATAATTTTATTTTTCCAGTTAGAGTAATTAGTTTAACTAGAAAACTGCCAAGCTAGCTACTAATTCAGAACTCGGTCAGTTTTTAATTGTTGTCTTAAAATGTTTTTTGTGTGTGTTAAGTTAGTAATTTGGTGGTCGATGTCCTGCCACATAGGAAAGGTAACAGGTGAGAAAAGGTGGGAGGAGAAGGGAAATGGAGAGAAGTGTTGGGCTTAAATAGAAAAAGAAGAAAGAAAATAGGACAAAGGTTGTAAGAAGGTGTGATGAAGATCAAGAAGTAACTACCAACCCTTAAGATAAATGACTGGAAAATGTGATTATGTGATCTATGTCTCTTAATTGCCCTCTTAATGTCTGGAATTGTCAAAATTTACAACAAAATCAGACTTTTGATATCAAAAAGATGTTTTCAGCTGCGGACAGTGACAAGTTCCTGTAGTCTCAGCTACTCTGGAGGCTGAAGTGGGAGGATTGCTTGAGACTAGGAGTTCAAGACTATAGTGAGCTATGAGCTCACCACTGTACTCCAGTCTGGGTGACAATGAAACCCTTTCTCTAAAAAAAAATTTTTTTTAATAAAAATGTCAAAACTAAATATAAATACTATTCTGTTTTTTTGTTGCCTGTACTAATCAATATGTTAGATAATGTAATTTCCTTTCTATTGAGAATAAATGTTAGAGGATTAATTTCACTTAAAATTTAATAGAGCTAAATAACATGGGAGTTTCTTTATATTTTTATGTATAATACAATGAACACTAGGTAATTTTCATTGTTTTTATTTTTTATTTTTTTTTGAGACAGAGTTTCACTCTTGTTGCCTAGGCTGGAATGCAATGGTGCGATCTCGGCTCACCGCAGCCTCTACCTCCTGGGTTCAAGCAATTCTCCTGCCTCAGCCTCCTGAGTAGCTGGGGTTACAGGCGCCTGCCACCACGCTTGCCTAATTTTGTATTTTTAGTAGAGACAGGGTTTCACCATGTTGGTCAGGCTGGTTTAGGACTCCTGACCTAAGGTGATCTGCCCGCCTCAGCCTCCCAAAGTGCTGGGATTACAGGCGTGAGCCACCGCATTCGGCCCAGTGATTACCCTGTAGAACTTGTATGTACATGGAGAAAACAATCAAATCATACTGACTTGCTACTTGATTGTCTAGTGCAGAAGTTGAGATGCCCTTTAACTTTTCCTTTTTGCCTCTGTGCTAGTTATTAGCAGCATCGAGATGAGGCTCCAGTTAATTGTTGTTTCTTTTGAGTTTTTTTAATGAGAAGGGCAAGGACCTTAATGGCCAAAGTAAAATCTTATATTACATTTATGTTAATTGTATTGGTTGATTTAAAAATTCTTGGCCAGGTGTGGTGGCTCACGCCTGTAATCCCAGCACTTTGGGAGGCTGAGGCGGGCAGATCACGAGGTCAGGAGATCGAGACCATCCTGGCTAACACTGTGAAACCCCATCTCTACTAAAAATACAAAAAATTAGCTGGGTGTGGTGGCGGGTGCCTGTAGTCCCAGCTACTCGGGAGGCTGAGGCAGGAGAATGGTGTGAACCTGGGAGGCGGAGCTTGCAGTGAGCTGAGAGAGCACCACTGCACTCCAGCCTGGGCGACAGAGCGAGACTCTGTCTCAAAAAAAAAAAAAAATTATCCAGTCAGCCGAATTTTATCCCTGAGAAGCAGGGAGAAGGAAGTAATGATGATATAAAACTTAAAGTTTTAATGGCTCTCTTTTTTGAGTGATTACTATGTACCATGTGTGTATTAAGTGCTTTAATTTATTTAATCCTCGTACAGCTTTACTTTTATTCCTATTTCCAGATGAGAAAAGTGAGACAAAGAGAGATTAAAAAATAGTTTTTCCAAGCTTACATAGCCAGGATTTCAATCTAAGACAGTCTGACTCTAGGTCCTATACTCTAGTGGACTGTGCTGTATACTCAGCGTGACAGTATTCTTTACTTGCCTGATCTATACTGGCTCTCGGTCTGGATAAGTGTCTTTATAAGAGTAGCTGAATAAGGTTACTGGCTATAGGTTTCTCTCATCTCTTTGTTGATCTACAGGTGAGCATGTTAGGGAAAGGATTTGGTGATGTTGGTGAAGCTAAAGGCGGCAGTACTACGGGCTCCCAGTTCTTGGAGCAATTCAAGACTGCCCAAGCCCTGGCTCAGTTGGCAGCTCAGCATTCTCAGTCTGGAAGCACCACCACCTCCTCTTGGGACATGGGCTCGACGACACAATCCCCATCACTGGTGCAGTATGGTGAGAAGATGGAAAGTGACTTGAATCTTTAAAGCATTGGAGCATTACTGTCAAGAGGCTAGCAGGGGGAGGGGGTGGAGAATGTGTCCTGAAGTAAAGAAAAGGGACAGCTAGTTGGTTACCTTCCCACATGTATTTCCCCTAATCAGATAAACTGAATTCAGGAAGTTGGGGAATAATAAAATTTGAGGCTATATATTTCTCATCACATTTAGAGGCTGGGCATGGTAGCTTACACCTGTAATCTTAGCACTTTGGGAGGCTGAAGTGGGAGGACAGCCTGAGCCTAGGAGTTCAAGAACAGCCTGAGCAACATATCAAGACTCCATTTCTAAAAAAATTGTTTTCAATTAGCTGAGTGCGGTGGTGTGCACCTGTGGTCACAGCTCCTAGGGAGGCTGAGGCAGTAGGATTGCCTGAGCCCAGGAGGTTGAGGTTGCAGTGAGCTGTGTTCGCACCACTGTACATTAGCATGGGCTACAGAGCTAGTGTGAAGCTAGCTTTCCTCAAAAAAAAAAAAAAAAAAAAAAATTTTTTTTTTTAACCATATACATAGTTGTAGTCTTCTGTTGATTGGGGTTTTAATTATTATTATTATTCTCCTTAGATTTATCTTCAGTGCTTGAAAATAACATATTGCCTTCAGGTTCTTAGGCTTAGCCATCTGAAGACCTTATACAGTAAGTCTTCGCTTAATGTCATTGATAGGTTCTTGCGACTTTATGCGAAACCTAAGACAAGGTCTAGTTCTGTCATCCAGACCGGAGTACAGTGGCACTATCTTGGCTCACTCATCTTCCTGGGCTCAAGCAATCCTCCCACCTGAGCCTCCTGAGTAGCTGGGACCACAGGCTTGTACCACTATGCCTGGCTAATTTTTAATTTTTTGTAGAGATGGATTTTCACCATATTGCCTAGGTGTGTCTCTTGGGCTCAAGCAATCTGCTGGTCTTGGCCTCCCAAAGTGATGGGACTGCAGGCATGAGCCACTGCACCTGGCCGTTTTTTTTCCCTCATCAACATTATAATGAAATCATGTTGAAGGAAACAACGTTATGCAAAGATGTGCCATGCCTTGTTTTTGCTTAAAGCCAGTTTCCAAGCATCTATGGATGATGTTAAATGAGAACTTGTGGTACTTTAAACTTGGACAATTTGTGCATTTGTGTCTTACACAGGCAAGGTAACGGTGTTGATTTAATTAGGCTTTATTTAAGTATGGATGTAGGCCAGGTGCGGCAGCTCATGCCTGTAATCCCAGCACTTTGAGAAGCTGAGGCGGACGTATCAGTTGAGGTCAGGAGTTCGAGACCAGCCTGGCCAACATGATGAAACCCCGTGTCTACTAAAAACACAAAAATTAGCCAGGCGTGGTGGCGCGCGCCTGTAGTCCGAGCTACTCTGAGGCAAGAGAATCGCTTGAACCCAGGAGTCGGATGTTGAAGTGAGCTGAGATTGCGCCATTACATTCCAGCCTGGGTGACAACAAGACTCGCATCTCAAAAAAAAAAAAAAAAAAAAAAAAAGATGTAATCCAGTGATTGTCACCTATAGAAATGAGATGAAGCCCCAAAAGAGGGCCTGCTTATATGAGTTTCTGATTTTTACAGTCCTCATTCATGGTGCTAGTGCAGGACAATAGCATTTCCTTGAGATTCATCAGCATCTCTGGCTTCATATACTGGGTTTCCTCTTGCAGATTTGAAGAACCCAAGTGATTCAACAGTGCACAGCCCCTTTACAAAGCGCCAGGCTTTTACCCCATCTTCAACCATGATGGAGGTGTTCCTTCAGGAGAAGTCACCTGCAGTGGCTACCTCCACAGCTGCACCTCCACCTCCGTCTTCTCCTCTGCCAAGCAAATCCACGTCGGCTCCACAGATGTCACCTGGATCTTCAGACAACCAGTCCTCTAGCCCTCAGCCGGCTCAGCAGAAACTGAAACAACAGAAGAAAAAAGCCTCCTTGACTTCTAAGGTACTTAAACTTTTAGGTAGATACCATCTTATGGCAAGGGGTGTGGGGCTTGAGAATTGAGATTAAAAGGGTAAGTTTGGAAATTTAAAGGGAAGGGTTTTTTTTAGTCTTTAGTAAGGTTGTATTAAAGCCATTACTTTCTCTTCTCCTTCAACTTTATAGATTCCTGCTCTGGCTGTGGAGATGCCTGGTTCAGCAGATATCTCAGGGCTAAACCTGCAGTTTGGGGCATTGCAGTTTGGGTCAGAGCCTGTCCTTTCTGATTATGAGTCCACCCCCACCACGAGCGCCTCTTCAAGCCAGGCTCCAAGTAGCCTGTATACCAGCACGGCCAGGTAGAGGAAACATTAGCCATAAGACCTCTCTTAACCTTTTACTACTTTTTTAATCTGCGGGAAATTTCTAGAACTCTGGAGAAGCCAAGCCCCTCTGCATGGCTGAGGGGGAAAGTAGTCAATCATAGCATTTTTAGTGCTTTAGAATATTGTTATTAGGGTTATCTGTAACTAAACAGGTAGAAATATGCCCCTTAGGGGCTGGGTGTGATGGCTGACACTTATAATCCCAGCACTTTGGGTGGCCAAGGCAGGAGGATTGCTTGAGGCCAGGAGTTCAAGACCAGCCTGGGCAACATAATGAGTCCCTGTCTCTACAAAATTTTTTTTTTTAACACAGAGTTTCACTCTGTTGCCTAGGCTGGAATGCAGTGGTGCGATCTCGGCTCACTGCAACCTCTGCCGCCCGGGTTCAAGCGATTCTCCTGCCTCAGCCTCCCGAATAGCTGGGATTACAGGTGCCCGCCACCATAACCAGCAAATTTTTGTATTTTTTAGTAGAGATGGTGTTTTACCGTGTTGGCCAGGCTGGTCTAGAACTCATGACCTCAAGCGATCCACCCACCTCGGCCCCCCAAAGTGCTGGGATTACAGGGGTGAGCAACCATGTCCGGCCCAATTTTTTTTTTTTTTGAGATGGAGTTTCGCTCTGTTGCCAGGCTGGAGTGCAGTGGCATGATCTCGGCTCACTGTAACCTCTGCTTCCCAGGTTCAAGCAATTCTCCTGCCTCAGCTTCCTGAATAGCTGAGATTACTGTCATGTGCCACCACATCCGGCTAATTTTTGTATTTTTAGTAGAGACAGGGTTTCACCATGTTGGCCAGACTGGTCTTGAACTCCTGACCTTGGGTGATCTGCCCTCTTCGGCCTCCCAAAGCACTGAGATTACGGTCATGAGCCACCGCGCCTGGCTCAGAGTTTTGCTCTTGTTGCCCAGGCTGAAGTGCAATGGCGCAATCTCCGCTCACTGCAACCCCTGCCTCCCAGGTTTAAGCAATTCTCCTGCCTCAGCCTCCCTAGTAGCTGGAATTACAGGCATGCACCACCATGCCCAGCTAATTTTGTATTTTTAGTAGAGATGGGGTTTCACCATGTTGTTCAGGCCAGTCTTGAACTCCTGAACGGAGGTGATCTGCCCACCTTGGCCTCCAAAAGTGCTGGGATTACAGGCGTGAGCCACCACACCCAGCCCAAATCTTATATGGTTCTTAAGGGAGCCTAGAATTCAGAATTCTCTAAAATGAGTGTGAACAAAAGATGGCTTTTCCTGTGTTTAGGGTCCATGTTATAATGTATAGAAGGGGTCAAGAGTAATGTATCCTGTATACTGACATTTAGCCACTTTTTTTTATTTTGAGACAGAGTCTTGCTCTTGTCACCTAGGCTGGAGTGCAATGGCACGATCTCAGCTCACTGCAACCTCTGCCTCCCAGGTTCAAGTGATTCTCCTGCCTCAGCCTCCTGAGTAGCTGGGATTACAGGCTCCCACCACCATGCCTGGCTGTTATTTGTACTTTTAGTAGAAACAAGTTTTCGCCATGTTGGCCAGGCTGGTCTCGATCTCCTGACCTTGTGATCTGCCCGCCTTGGCTTCCCAAAGTGCTGGGATTACAGGCATGAGCCACAGCTTCCGGGGCCACTTTTTCTTATAACGGCAGAATGTAGGGGGGAACCAAGGGACTTTTCTCTTCCTTGAAGACTTGAAGATGTTTTTAAGATTTTTTTTTTTTTTTTTTTTTTTTGAGATGGAGTCTTGCTCTGTCACGCAGGCTGGAGTGCAGCGGCTTGATCTCGGCTCACTGCAAGCTGCGCCTCCCGGGTTCATGCCAGTCTCCTGCCTCAGACTCCCAAGTAGCTGGGACTACAGGCACCCGCCACCATACCCGGCTAATTTTTTTGTATTTTTAGTAGAGACGGGGTTTCACCATGTTAGCCAGGATGGTCTCGATCTCCTGACCTCATGATCCGCCCGCCTCGGCCTTCCAAAGTACTGGGATTACAGGCGTGAGCCACTGCGCCCGGCCTAGGTTTTTAAGATTAATTCTTAATTCAGATCTCTGGTGCTATAGAAAGTGGGGATTCCTAGTGTTATCAGGAGGAAATTTTGATAGATTCTTCTATTTGTTTCTGAAAAATTTCTTCTTGATTCAAATCAAGTTATTCCACTAGTAGATCTCCACGATTTCCTTAGTATGAGTAGATATGCTCTATTTTGTTTCTCTGAGATTTTTCTCTTCATTACTCACAGTGAATCATCCTCTACAATTTCATCTAACCAGAGTCAGGAGTCTGGTTATCAGAGCGGCCCAATTCAGTCGACAACCTATACCTCCCAAAATAATGCTCAGGGCCCTCTTTATGAACAGAGATCCACACAGACTCGGCGGTACCCCAGCTCCATCTCTTCATCACCCCAAAAGGACCTGACTCAGGCAAAGGTAGTGGCTTCATGAACCCTTGGGAATTGGTTAGGAGAATAATGGGCAAAAATTCCTTAAATATTAGTGTTTTACTTTTCAGCAAATGGTGCTAAGAAACTTTGGAAGTAGTGATTGAGAATTTGAAAAAGGCACACATCTGTGGCTAGTGGATTAAAAGTTCTTATCAGCAAACCTGGAGACTGAAGAGCCAGGAAACCATTCTCTTTGTACTAAAAATTCATTGTCTCTAGTAGAATCAGTCTCAAGTGCCTGTCCTGTCTTCTGAGAAGATGTGATTGCCAGATTTCTGGGTGCATGTCAGTAGACCTCACCTTTCTAAGTCCTGGCATGGTGAGGGAGACAGCATGTGCCAGAGGTGATGCGGAGTGACTGTCAGATGCAGCCAGCAGAATAGGTGGTTGTGGCTGAACTGTTGTACTTATCCTTCCCCAAAAATCACTGGATGTGGACTTTGGGCCTTTCCTCTATCTGTTTTAGGTTTGGGGTGTCTTCAACAATTTGTGGGGTTTCCTTCTTTTGCGTTTGGTCACGCAGTGTTGGTTTATCTCAGTTTTGTTGTTTAATTTTTGTTTCTATTTTGGTTTTTTGGATAGTCTGTATTGTATTAATATTAATCCTTTTGGTTAATTTACAGAGTTTCTCCTAAAGATTTGTTGACCAAAATAAAGCTGAATCAGTGCTAACTTTCCTCATTCACATGAGTTTGTCTGTTTCTTGCTCTTCTGTTTTTTTTTTTTTGTTTTTTTTTTTTTTACCAGAACGGCTTCAGTTCTGTGCAGGCCACGCAGTTACAGACCACACAATCTGTTGAAGGTGAGTGTTCTTCAGGCTTTTCCCCTCCTAAGTTTCCGGTTTTCTATCTTAAAATGGTGATAATCCATTAGTTCCCTTCACTGGACAAATGAGACCCATGCTGTGTGATTCTCAGCATTAAAGAAAAAAGATTCTACCTAATATAGTCCATTGTTAAATAACTCATCCTTTTGTCTTTGGAGCTGCCTTGGACTGTAGTCACCTCTCTATAGACATTCCCTTTTTTCTGATGAGAGGAATTCCTTTCTTCTAAATTTCTAGGTGCTACAGGCTCTGCAGTGAAATCTGATTCACCTTCCACTTCTAGCATCCCCCCTCTCAATGAAACGGTATCTGCAGCTTCCTTACTGACAACAACCAATCAGCATTCATCCTCCTTGGGTGGCTTGAGCCACAGTGAGGAGATTCCAAATACTACCACCACACAACACAGCAGGTGATTTGGGGTGAGGATGGAGGTTGGGGTTGTTGAATAGCAATAACAGAGCTCTCTGGTTCTTATTATTCCCTTGACCTGGCAGAGACCACATTAGCCCTGCTTTTGTGGTAAGTGGGTGACCTAAGAACTGTTGGGAAGTGAAGACAGAGGAGGCTTGTTTTAATTTTCCCCTTTCAACATCCACTTTTGCTTTAACTGCTCTCTACCCCTGGCTGGCCATTGTGCTTAGCATACGATCTCAGACCTCCTTGGTGTCCCATATTATGTCTTATTTCCTTGTTATGTTCTTGACTGAAGCTCCAGGTCACGTAACTATAGCACTATGGCTGATGGCAGCCTCTTTTTTTCTGACAGCACGTTATCTACGCAGCAGAATACCCTTTCATCATCAACATCTTCTGGTCGCACTTCAACATCCACTCTTTTGGTAAGTGTGATGCTGAGAGGGATGTGTGGTTTTCTTACACTTAGAACTGTCCAATCCTAAGATTGTCCCAAGAGAGAATTATTGAAAATTTCTTCATGAGGTGGCAAAATGATTGATTTGAGGTTGCAGGAAAAGGAGTAAAGGGATGTTAGGAAGCCAAGAGAGGCAGAAGAATCCCTAAACATTGAGCTCTGGGTCATTCCTAAAAGCCCTGAAAGTGACTTTCTGACTTTTTTCCCCTACTGAATATATAGTTGGGCTTTGTATGCTTTAATAAATTCTGGAAGAACATACCTTTCCAACTGGTAGAGCTGTTCTCTTTCCTTGTTCTTGGGTATGCCCAGGTTCTGAAAAGAATCAGTGCAAGGCTGGACATTTTTGTGAAAGTAGATGCCAGGTGAGAGCTTTTGGTCCAAGAGTCAATTTTATTGTTTTGATTTGTAACAACTATTAATAGAATTAAGCTGAGCCTGTAAAGGGAAGGACCCATTTTGGACAAAGTGTCAGATTTGCCAGAAGCCTGGGGAGATATGAGGGCTAAGGCTCCTTTAGGAGTCGCTATTCAAATACACAGTTTCAGGTTGAAAGTCAGAATTGTGGTCAGGTGCAGTGGCTCACCTCTGTGATTCCAACACTTTGGGAGGCCAAGGCAGGAGGATTGCTTGAGCCCAGGAGTTTGAGACCAACCTGAGCAATGTAGTGACACCTCATCTCCACAAAAATTTTTTGAAGATTGGCCAAGCATGGTGGTACATTCGTAGAGTCCTAGCTACTCCGGAGGCTGAAGTGAGAGGATTGTTTGAGCCCAGGAGGCCAAGGTTGCAGTGAGCCAAGATTGCACCACTGCACCTCAACGTGGGCAACAGGATGGGACCCTGTCTCAAAAAAAATGTAAAATAAGAATTTTTGCTCTTTCTTAGTCCACAAACTGGGCTCAACTAGTAAAGAAAAGTTGGGGAGAGAAAGCTGTGATACATTTTTTACGTTTCAACTCTCTCTGTTCCTTTATCAACCAGTGTTAGTCTCTGGGGAATCTGTCTCCATTTGCTTTACTGTCTTTCTGAATAGGATGATGATGTGCAGTGAGTCTGTTACCATTCTTGCCAGATGAGTCTTGAGGAGTATTTAGCTGGAGATTATTTCTAACTACTTTAGCAGAATGTACTTTGGTACCTTGCCTACTTGGCCTCTTTAATTAGGAAGTTGACATAATAATATATTCAGCAGGAGGGATTGTCTTATTTTTCCTGACCTATGATGCTGATCTCTTTTCTTCTTCTCTCTTCCACTGCTCCCCGTTTTGAAGCACACAAGTGTGGAGAGTGAGGCGAATCTCCATTCTTCCTCCAGCACTTTTTCCACCACATCCAGCACAGTCTCTGCACCTCCCCCAGTGGTCAGTGTCTCCTCCAGTCTCAATAGTGGCAGTAGCCTGGGCCTCAGCCTAGGCAGCAACTCCACTGTCACAGCCTCGACTCGAAGCTCAGTTGCTACGACTTCAGGTAGCCTTGCATAAGCAGATGGCATTCCTCTGGGATGGAAGAGGTAAGTAATTGTGTGATGGGATAAAAATGTAATTTCTCTTTTAGGAAAAGCTCCTCCCAACCTCCCTCCTGGGGTCCCGCCGTTGTTGCCTAATCCGTATATTATGGCTCCAGGGCTGTTACATGCCTACCCGGTAAGTGGGACTAAAGGATCTTCTTCAAAAGGTGAGGATGTTGTGGCTACTCTTTTTATAGCTCTGGCTTCAGATGGACCCCTGTGAATACCAAAACTTGCACATACTCAAGCCCTGCAGTTGGCTCTGTGGAATCCATGTATATGGGTTTTGCATTCTGTAAATGTGACCGTATTTTTGATCTGTGTGTCTGGTTGGAAAAAATTCACATATAAACAGCGTGCAGTTCAAACCTGTGTTAAGGGTCAACTGTAATTAAAATATAAAATAAATGAGGGATTGCCACATGTAATCAAACTGGTTTTTAATCTTTGCAGTTTTGGAAAAAATACTAAACTGAGGCCAACCCATCTATTGTATATCTGCTTTGGTTTATGGTGCACACATGTATGCATGTGTGTGTGTGTACAATGTGTATGTATATGTGTGATGAGACTATCTGCCCTGTTTGAAACACAACTTCTGGGCCTCAGAAGCCAAAGGCCAGAATGTTCATCTGGAATCCTTTTTAGTTTCTTAGATAATTATGACTATTATTTTATTTTTTGAGGCAGATCTTGCTCTTTTACCCAGGCTGGAGTACAGTGGAACGATTATAGCTAGCTCACTGAAGCCTTGAACTCCTGGGCTCAAGCAATCCTCTCACCTCAGACTCCCCAAATAGCTAGGACTACAGGTGTGCATCCCCATGCCTGGCTAAGTTTTAAAAATTTTTTTAAAGACAGGGTCTTCCTATGTTGCCTAGGCTGGTCTCAAAATCCCAGGTTCAGACAGTCCTCCTGCCTCAGCCTCTCAAATAACTGGGGTTATATATAGGCCTGAGCCACTACTCCTGGCCCCAAGAATTATTTTCTCTGATTTGATTAAATCTCTAACTCTGAGTGTGTTTGCTGGTCTGGCCTGGTTGGAGGAAAGTTTCCTGACTCAATCTGGGACTTTGAGAATAAGTGGCTGACATTAGCAGCTTTTTGCCCTAGTGTATCTTCTGTGACCTTCAAGTATTTGGTACCTATTAAGATGAAGGGTATATGAAAACGTTTTAGAAGATACCTGTTCCTGCCCTCATAGACAAAGTCTAGATAAATTTCATACCGATGACACATCCAAATAACACAGTTACACATGTTTAATTTGTGGTCACTACCTTAAAACCCTGAAATTGGAGAAAAGTAAAATATTCTTTCTGGAGGAGATTATTTTTAAGCCAGATTTTGAAGAGTATAAGAGACAGTAGAATAGAGAGTAAAACTGGTTGTTCGTGTATATTTTGTGTCTGCTCTATTGGTATCAAGAAGCCAGCCTACTAGAATCAGTAGTATTTAGCTCAAGGAAAGCTTCAAGACCTTTCATGAATCATTTAATCTCTTTGTACTTTACTGCTTTTTCCTTAAATAAAATTGAAGGAAATAATCCGTGTCCTGTTCTAACCCAAAATGAGGATGAATGTTCTGTTGAATTAGCTTGTCTCTTGGCTCCTTGTTTTGCTAACATCATGACCAGTTCCTTTTATTGCTATATGTCTGTATCTTTCAGCCACAAGTATATGGTTACGATGACTTGCAGATGCTTCAGACAAGATTTCCATTGGTGAGTATGTGGGATAGAGCTTTGGAAAAGAAAGTAGTCTTAAAATTAGTGTTGGGAGAATTATCTCAGTCACAGACATAGTTCTTTCCCATCCCAGCCCTCCATACACTCTGATTTAAGGCATATTAGAATATAGTGATTTAGGGGAGGGTTTCCAACAGAAGATAACTTTTTTTTTTGAGACAAAGTCTCACTCTGTCGCTCAAGCTGGAGTGCAGTGGCGTGATCTTGGCTCATTGCAACCTCTGCCACCTGGGTTAAAGCAATTGTCTGCCTCAGCCTCCCGAGTAGCTGGGATTAAAGGTGCCCACCACCACCCCCGGCTAATTTTTTTTTTTTTTTTTTTTTTTTTGGTATTTTTAGTAGAGATGGGGTTTCTCCATCTTGGCCAGGCTGGTCTTGAACTCCTGACCTCATGATCCACCCGCCTCTGCCTCCCTAAGTGCTGAGCTTACAGGCGTGAGCCGCCGCACCCAGCCTTTTTTTTTTCTTTTTTTAAATCAGAGTTGTGGCATCTTAGTAAATACATTTTAACCTAATCTATAGCCCAGTAAAGTACTCTGGAGCGCTCAGGGTGCTTTTTGTTTGTCCCAGACACTTTAAATTATCGAATGATCTGTTTTCTCAGTAGAATAAGCTTGGTATAAACTGATAGGGATGACACCTAGAGGGTTGAAAATATTGGTCCTTATGGACTTTGATATATTCTCAAGTGGGCATACCCGTAGACCTTGCCTGACTGTGCTTATGGCCAGGCAGAGGGGACAGTGTATGCAAGAGTAATGTGGAGTTTGTGCTAACTCTAGCCAGCTTAATTAGTGACTGGATAAATTACACAACTCTCACATTCTTCTGTTTTTTCCTCTGTGGAAATAATACTTATGCTGGGGAATGAGTGACATTGAATCTCTGCTCTTTTTTTTCCCTCTTTTCTAGGATTACTACAGCATCCCATTTCCCACACCCACTACTCCGCTGACTGGGAGGGATGGTAGCCTGGCCAGCAACCCTTATTCTGGTAGGATTGGGATGGGACTAAATAAATAAAAAGGGAGATAGTGTTGGGATTAATGGCAGAAACCTGATTGGTAGCAAGAAGGGATGTAATAAATCAGGATTGGTAGATTCAAAATCCTGCTAAAGTTGGGCATGTCATGGCTTTTCCTATTCATCCCACTTTCTGTTGTCTCCCTGTGATTTCTAGATGATATCTTAGCCAGGCATGGTAACACACCTGTAGTCTCAGCTACTTGGGAGGCCAAGGTGGGAGAATTGCTTGAGCCCAGGAGTTCAAGACCAGCCTGGGCAACATAGCAAGACCCCATCTCCAAAAAAGTGATATCTTGACTTAGTTTCAAGCCATTTGCTAGCTTTTTCCAGGAAATACAGTGGTCGATGTGGTCTTCTCTGCTCATCTCTGCCCCTTTATGCTACTACTCACAGTGGCAATCTCACTGCCTTGCTAGGCCTGGGGCCGCCTTCTTTTACCTGACCTATCATTGTCCTCATTGACTTATACCATTTTCCCTGATCGATCATTGTCCTTCAAGTCCAGCATGGGGTATTCCCCATGGAGGAGAAGAGGGGAGGGAAGAAGGGGGAAGATGACAGAGAACACGAGTGGGCAGAGAAATTGTGCAGGTGCCTTATTCCAAGAGCCTGTCCCTGCCATAGCATTGCACAGTTATTCAACATTAGTCCTTGACTTGCAGCAACTGTGCTAAGTGTATGCTGAGCAACAATAATTGGAGCCACTAAGAAATGTAATTCAAGGAATTGAACTTTAATAGTCTTTGAACAGGATCTCCTGGAATCATGTGAAACCAGAAGAGGTAATTCTGTATTGGTATTGGGGTGAAAGAGGCAGGTACATTTAGCTTCTCCTGTCACAGGTGACCTCACAAAGTTCGGCCGTGGGGATGCCTCCTCCCCAGCCCCGGCCACAACCTTGGCCCAACCCCAACAGAACCAGACGCAGACTCACCATACCACGCAGCAGACATTCCTGAACCCGGCGCTGCCTCCTGGCTACAGTTACACCAGCCTGCCATACTATACAGGGGTCCCGGGCCTCCCCAGCACCTTCCAGTATGGGCCTGCTGTGTTCCCTGTGAGTACCTGGCTTTGGTCACTCCTTGTGGTGAAGGATCCTAGCCCTGGACGCTATCCTAGCTGCTTTTAAGGGTCAATGACTTTAATAATGGATGAGGAGGAACAGTTTCCACCTCTGGCCTGTTTTTGGCCTGGTGCAGGATGGTGGGGGAATGGGGCTGGAATTGGTGGAATTAGGATAGGGATTGCCTAGTCTTAGAATCTTGCCAAAGGGAGAATATACCATACAGCTTTGCTTCACTCAGATTCATTCATTCCCTGCTGCCATTGTCCCTTTTTCTTCCTCCAAACTACCATTTCTTGACTTCATTAGTAGATTCTAGAACAGTTAGTAAGGAGCTAATTTCACTAAGCAAACTGTAGTCAACTTGCATCAGGATAGGTAGCCATCTGAATGGCCAGTACCTGGGGCAGGACAAGTGGGACAGATGGTATTCTGCTGCCAAGTCACTGCAAATCTGGCCTTTTTGCTCTTTAGGTGGCTCCTACCTCTTCCAAGCAGCATGGTGTGAATGTCAGTGTGAATGCATCGGCCACCCCTTTCCAACAGCCGAGTGGATATGGGTCTCATGGATACAACACTGGTAAGCTGACCTTGTCCCTGGCTTGGTGGTATCTGTGGGGTGTTATTGGATAAATTTCAGGGAGGAAGACTTGGTGCCTGAGAAAATGGGGTTGGTGAGGGTGTGCCGCTGCCCCAGGTATGATTGTTAATGCTTGGCTGACTTGGGTATCTGTGGGAGCAGCACCAACAGAGGAGCTTGATACTAGGACATGTGTCCACTATTTGTGACGGGAATGCCCAAGAGTATGTGTTGGTTTTTAGAATATGTTGGTTGGCCAAAAGTGTGGGTGGAAGTAGGGCAAGGAGCCCCAAGATTTTGCTGAAATGTCAGTGGAGGCAAGTGTTAATAGTATGTATGGCACTGCTAGTACAAAAGGGGGTATATTCACTGAGTAGAAGGATTAAATGGGTTCATAGCTAGCAGCCTACGATAGGTTTGGCTTAAATCACTTTGTAGAACTACTTTTCTTATGTGTCCTTTTTTATTCCCTAGCTAGAAGACCTAAACTGTGGAGAAAAAGGAGTAGGTGTGACCATACTCAATAGAGTGGGAATTGGACTGGGAGAGTTGGGCCTTTAGGTTCCTTCATTTGTATGGCTGGTCTCTTTGCAAGTCTGTTTGCATATGTGATGGCAGGGCGGGAATTGTAGGAATCCTCTGGATGGGTACTTATCTAAAAGATACTCAACCTCTCCCTTGCTTCCATACCTGACATCTGTGCTCTACTTTTGGAGGACAGAGAGCGAGAAGGAATCTTTGAATAATATAATTGTACTTTTTCAGCGAGTTGTAGATGAATAGGGGAGGAGCAAGTTTCTGTGATTGCTTAGGGTTGGGGATGGGGGTTGTCCTTCAAAGCTGTCAGCTCAGTTACAGTTTCATAGTGATTTGGATAGAGCAGCATGTGTTCTTCACCCTTATGTGGGCTCTGGGTGGGTCAATTGCCCACAGTTTTCAATAATTGGGAAGAGCACAGAAGGCAGTAAAGGCTAGGAACTGATAGCCAGGTGGAGCTTTGAACTGTGCTGTATGAGTTAGAGCGGGTCATGAGTTAAATTAAACAAATCCTGAGAAGCCCCATTGAGATTTAATACAGAGACTCCTTGTGGCCACCCCTATCATCGAACAAGGTTCACCCTAAATCTTGGTGGGGAGGATTATAAGCTTTTTGACTTGGAGTGGTGGCCCCATTCTGAGGACATTAGGTTGAAGTATTAGTTGGACTAGGTTCACGAATTTTAAGAGGTAGGTGATGGATAATATAAGAGAATTGGCATACCTGATTCTAGAAATCCCAGCTTCTTGCCTCCCTTCAGAATTCAGAAACGTATATCAGCCCTTGAGAACCCCCAGTTCCCAACCCCACAAAGGGCTTTTGTCATTCCATTCATTTATTTTTATGTATTTGATTCCTTTTAGGAAGAAAATATCCACCCCCTTACAAGCATTTCTGGACGGCTGAGAGCTAATTTGGCCCAAGGCTGGGGGCTATGTTTTGTGTGTGTGTATAAATTTGCACTGAAGTCTTGTTTCAGAAACCAGACCACTGAGGAGAGCCTGCTGAGCTGAGGCCATGGCCTGCGTGGCTTGGGGAAATGAGTTGGTGGATACCTTCTGGGCTTTTGAACTTGCCCCTCCCCCATTTCCCTCTCCCCCATGTGTCTGACCCTGTCTTACCCATTTCAAGTTCAAGCGGTGCAGCACCTTCGAAGCATCAATGCACACACCTGCTGTTGCTTTTGATTTCTGGAAGGCATGTAGTTTCAACTTGTAACAAAAATATTTGTAGTCTTCAATAAACTGTGGTATTTCTTTAGCTAACTCTGGCGTTCTTTCCGTGCATGTCTTTCTGGACACTAGGAACCAATGCTGTGCTGTGGATGAAGGGTGGAGGGTGGCCTTTTTAATCAAACCCCAGCATAGCCAAAGAACTATTAATTTTTCAGTATGGTGGTTTTATGAAGGTGGGGGGAGGGGAAACAGCCTCAGTTTCCTGCCTGTTGTTTAGTTGGTAAAGGAAACTATTTGTAGAAATACCTGATTCTCCATGCTTATGTTGCTTCATTTTTCCATTTGGATCTTTCCTTTGCCTCTTACATAAGCAGTGGGGGAAAGGACAAAAAAGTTTGGAGTGTCATGTTATGGTGAAAGGCAAAAGAGAGAGTGTTCAGAGCTTGTTAGAGAAGTATCTTTCAAGGCTCAATTCCCACATCTATCTGGTTCCTCAAGGCCAAGTGGCTAAGATCTGATAAAGTCATTAGTGATAAGCTAGTTGATGACTCAGGCTCTGTGGAGACTGTGCTATCCTGGAACATTGTTCTTAGTCCCTTGATGGCTTTTCAGAGATCGTGGATTATCAGTTTTGCATTTGTGGGTATAAGCTAAGGATGTGTGGGAGCGGTTTGGTCAGACATCTCCTTGACTATGGAAATTCTAATTCCCTCCTAGTCCAGCTAGCATACAACATTAGCCCTTTGTTTATAAAGTTAACGTGGACAGTGAGATCACCACCCGGGGTTAACTAGAAACCAAAGTATTCAGCTTTCCTTGTATTTGTTCCCAGCCCTTTGGAGTAATTTTGCTCTGTGGAGTGTGACCACCTTTCCCAGGGGCTGCCATGGTGGGAGAGATAGATTCATGTGTCTCTGCGCTGCTGCCCACGTGATACTGGTATTGTCACTGTTTGGGGATAAATAGGGGGTGTTGATGTTGGAAGGAAAGCAAGAGAACTCTGTAGTCTGAAGATCTTCCTGATAACTGGTGAGGGGTAGTGAAATCAGTACCCATTATTTTCTAGGTCTCTAATACTGTAATTGAGATTATTATGGCTACTACAGAGTATTATGGTTCCTGCATTCCCGGTCCCTTCAACCTCATATCCAAGATAAGGCCTCTGGACTAGAAGCTGTTTTTAGCCTAAACTCTGGAAAGAATGAGATCAGGTAGGGGCACACTGGAGCTGAATTCCTCCCTACCACTCGGCTTGAGAATCCAGTTAGTCATTTCTTCCATCCAATATAGGCAGCCTAGCCTCACTGCAGAAGGTGACCAAGCATGCTATTTTTTATTTTTTTATTTTTTTTGCCTTTGCAGTAAAGATAAATTGTCTCTTTTGGTTTGACTTAAAAATGTTCTACTTATATCCTGTTTATTCTACCTTTACTCTCAACCCTTCCACACGAACTTACTAGCTTAAGCCTTTTCCATAACTGAACTTCCTGTTCTTAAAAGTTATGCCTGTTACCCAGTGATTTGCCAGATGGGCACCTCGAGTTTGAGAAGGGAATGGAAAAAATACCCCATTAGCCCCTTAAGATACTCCTGTATCGTTCCCTTCTTTTACTTCAGTGTCTTTAGACAGTTGATGCTTTGGAGATGAGGAAGTATTTTCTCTTGCTTGGTTTTCTGTAGTTCCGTTATTTTTCCTAGTTAGTGTTTGCCCCTTCCAGGAACTATCTGGACTTAAGATGTTGGGAAGGTTTTCCAGATTAAGATACCACTTCAAAAGTGACTGTTCAAGGTGGGCTTAACTTTGGAAGGCTGCCTTTGTCTGAGGCATTGGGAGGATTTGGGTTCTAGAGTTTGAATTGTGGGTGAATGGAGGATTCCTTATTTGTGATTTGGCCACTCTAGTACAGTGCTTCTAAAACACTTTTCCATCAGTGTTCCTGACAGCAGAGGAGAAGGAGATGTGTACCTCTGATGGGAAGGATCCAAGGGCATAGACAGAAAGGCAAAGTTTTTCTGAAGCTTCATTTTATTTTTATAAAAACTAATATATCTTTTTAAAATCATGCTTTATATTCCTAGTTAAATTACTTACTTTTCTTCAAATCTTTGTTTAAAAATGGAAAGTATAAAAGATGTTAGGTTATTTATTTCATGGCTTTTCCTATCTTCTTGACACAATGCCTTATACCCCAGGTGATGGAATATGGTATGAGTATTTATTTGTTTGAGGAGTACAAATTAAAATGACAAGTTGTACTACTCTGGTTTCTTTAAAGTTGTAGTGGTTAGTAGGGAGTTTTTTTCAACAGGAAATACGAGAGTTGGGGTATGAGAGCTTTTATCTTACGGAGAAGCTGAAGTTGTATACTGAAAATGACATGTGGTTTTTGTGTTCCACCTAGGCTATAGGAGATGGCCTACTCCTGTCTACCTATCCCTCCCCACCCCACTACACTTAGGCTTAAATTGTGTACATGGAAATTGATCTTGATGCCAGGACTTTACATCTTAAGTTTAAAGATTTAGCCTAGATGCTCCAAGACTAAAGAAGCTGGACTAATTGAGCTGAGGCTCTGAGAATGAGAGTGCCCTTGGGGATTAAAGTGGACTGCTCCTCTAGCACTTACGCAGTGGAGGCATGGATTTTGAGCCCAGAAATGTCACTTCAGGAAGAGAGAGGGCCAGACTGCCCCAGTCTCCAGAAATAAAACTGAGTGGCGTTTGGGTGGATTGATTTGAAATGGACATTAAAATTAAAAGTTTATTATATTCCTGCTAGACTTTGGCACAGAAGTGTTTTGAAAACAGTATATGCTAGTGAGGTTTGGTCATATCCCCTTGCCCACCAAAAAACAACTTACCTCACTCTCTCTCACGTATACTCAACACACACCTGGGAAGGGCCAAAGAACCCTTAGGGAGCTTTTGTTTCATGAACTCTTACCTCTCAGGACTAACTTGAAGCTGGAAAACCGACCAAAATTCCCTTGCATTGGTACGGCTAGAAAGGCTACAGATATCACCTCGTCTCAGGAATAAGGGCCAGGTAGCTAGCTGAGCTAATCCTCCTGTCTGTTTCCTCCTCCCCCAGGTGTTTCAGTCACCTCCAGTAACACGGGCGTGCCAGATATCTCGGGTTCTGTGTACTCCAAAACCCAGGTAGGTGCCTGGCTCTGGACAGAAGTGGAAAAGAGATAGACATAGAGGAGGTGGAGTTGCAATAGTAGAAATACAGTGGACAAGAAGAACCCTAGGAGAGGTGGCAGGAAACCCATCCTACTTTTTCTAAATGAAAGGTCTTCTGTAGACTTCACTTCCTTAGAAGTTAAAATTTAGCCCTTTGAGAAAAAAAGAGAAACGTAATAGGAAGGTAAAGCGTGGCAAATTGTTTAATGTGTCATGTGATTTACTGTGCAACTCTCCTGGCCCCCTTTCCTACCTACTCCCAACCTTTTTCATAACTTTTCAAGAGAATAAGTATGAGAGTGACAGGAAACTAGTTCATTCCATTCTTTGAGTAAATCTATAACAGTGGGAGTGGGAAAGGAGACTGCCTAGTAACTAATGAAGCATTTGAGTGATCCACAGGTTTGTTATGTTGCTTTTATCCCCCATCACTATAAATACTTAAAGTTTGGTATAAAGCACTGGGGGCCGGGGGGGGCACTTCATGCACAAGACCTTCAACACTTCAAATATCTCAATATGTGTTTATTTCTTTTGAAATATCCAACCAGTTTTTTTTGTTGTTGTTGTTGAGATGGACTCTTGCCTTGTCGCCCAGGCTAGAGTACGGTGGTGCATCTCGGCTCACTGCACACTCTGCCTCCTGGGTTCAAGTGATTCTCCTGCCTCAGCCTCCTGAGTAGCTGGGATTACAGGTGCCCACCACCGCGCCTGCTAATTTTTGTATTTTTTAGTAGAGACGGGGTTTTGCCATCTTTCTTGGCTAGGCTGGTCTCGAACTCCTGACATCATGATCCGCCCACCTCGGCCTCCTAAAGTGCTGGGATTACAAGTGTGAGCCACTGCATCTGGCGGAGTTATTATTATTATTTTTGTAAGGAATATTGGAAGGGGTGGGGGACACTATTGGTTTGCTTTTTTTTTTGCTTTTTTTGCTTTTTTTTTTTTTTTTTTTTTTTTGGGGGAGACAGTCTCAAGAAGTCACCCAGGCTGGAGTGCAGTGGTGGAATCTCAGCCTTCTGAGTAGCTGGGGCTATAGATGTGTGCACCACCAGGCCTGGCTAATTTTTGTATTTTTGTTTTTTGTTTGTTTTGTGTTTTGTATTTTTATTTTTTGGTAGATACAGGGTTTTGCCATGTTGCCCAGGCTCGTCTCGAACTTCTGGGCTCAAGCAATCCACCCGCCTTAGCCTCCCAAAAGTGCTGGGATTACAGATGTGAGCCACCATGCCCAGCCTGGAGTTCTAAGTTCAGATTTCATGATGTTCAAATATGACATTCAGTTTTACAAAGTGCTTCCACATTTCATCCTCTTATTTGGTCTTTTTTTTTTTTTTTTTTTTTGAGACGGAGTTTCATTCTTGTTGCCCAGGCTGGAGTGCAATGGTGCGATCTGGGCTCACCATAACCTCCGCGTCTTGGGTTCAAGCGATTCTCCTGCCTCAGCCTCCCGAGTAGCTGGGATTACAGGCATGTGCCACCATGCCTGGGTAATTTTGTGTTTTTAGTAGAGACGGGGTTTCTTCATGTTTGTCAGGCTGGTCTCAAACTCCTGACCTCAGGTGATCTGCCTGCCTTGGCCTCCTAAAATGCTGGGATTACAGGCGTGGGCCACTGCGCCCAGCCTTTTTTTTTTTTTTTTTTTTTTCTTGAGATGGAGTCTCCCTCTGTCTCCCGGGCTGGAGTGCAGTGGCACAGTCTTGACTCACTGCAACCTCCACCTCCCAGGTTCAAGTGATTCTCCTGTCTCAGACTCCCAAGTAGCTGGGATTACAGGCGCCTACCACCATGCCCGGCTAATTTTTGTATTTTTAGTAGAGATGGGGTTTCACCATATTGGCCAGGCTGGTATTGAACTCCTGACCTTGTGTGATCCGCCCATCTTGTCCTCCCAAAGTGCTGGGATTACAGATGTGAGCCACCATGCCCAGCCTATTTGGTCTTTACAACAGGTTTGTAGCATCCCTGTTTTATATCTGAGGAAACTGAGGCTAAGAGATTGAGTAGTATGCCCAGGTTCACACAGTTCTTAAATAAGAGCAGAGCTGAGACTGAGACCTGAATATGTGCCTTCTGTGACACCATGCTGCTTTCTGAGGGTCGGGGAGCTTGAGCTCAGGAAAAATCCCAAGATTAGTTTGCTGATCCCTTTTACTCTGTCTCCTCCTGGCCTCCTGGATAGCAGTCCTTTGAGAAACAAGGTTTTCATTCCGGTACTCCTGCTGCTTCCTTCAACTTGCCTTCAGCCCTAGGAAGTGGGGGCCCCATCAATCCGGCCACAGCTGCTGCCTACCCACCTGCCCCCTTTATGCACATTCTGACCCCCCATCAGCAGCCGCATTCTCAGATCCTTCACCATCACCTGCAGCAGGATGGCCAGGTAATAGCCCTTCCCCTTCTCTCCTTTCCCTTCCTCTTCCTTCCTATCCCTTAAAACTGCCTTCCCTTTCCTTTTCTTACCCTTCCTCACCACTACCTTCACCCAATCCCTCCCCAGCGCCAGTCATGGGCACACAGCACATACAGACACAAGCGCACATAACACGAGCGGCCGGCAAAGGAAATCTCAGAGAAGGGGCCAGGTTGAAACCTTTTTTGCCCAATTCCTTTGGTGCCCTTCTCCTCCTGTGCCACAGTTGTCCTTATCCCATCAGACCTGGGTCACACCTTCCCTCTTTCCTCTCCCAGCCTTCCCTCTTCCCTGACATTTTAGCTTTCCCTTCTAATTATGGAGTTCTATTGTCAAAGTTTGTCCCTTTATTTTCCATATATCCTGGTTCTGCCTCAGCTACCATATTTGCAGATGATTCTCTGTTGCCAGCGCCAGCAGGAGGAGCAGGTAATTAAATTGAATGATCATATGCTTGAACCCACTCCTTTTCAGTCCCCATTTCACCTTCACAGCCTCAGGGAACTTGAAAAGACTGCGCGGTCACAAATCGGGATACACAAACACAAACACCTTGCTGAGCTCTCTGGCCTCCCCTTCCTCTCTCCTCCTCCCCTCCCCAACACCCTCTTTATCTTTGTACCCTTCCCCAACTGTGGAAAACATTCGGTTACCAGAATGGAAAAGATTCTTGGGGCAGCATCTGGAGCCTGAGGCCTCAGACTGCCTCTCATACTTGCCTGAAATGGGCTCACAGATGTGATGTGTGGTGGGGGTGGGGATCTGTGGGGCGATGCAAGTGGCCTCTTGAGAGCTCCATTATAGGTGGCTGGAGCTAGAATAAGGGCTTCCTTCCTCAAAGACATCTTTCCAAATTGAGGCATTAATGGGGATCAAGGGAAATGAAATTGCCTTGTGATCACCCATCTCCAAGAGCAGGGGAGATAGGGGGTAGTGCGAGAATGTAGAATTGAAAATGAGTAGAACTGACTCACTACCTTGTCTCTAAAGGTATCTTGCCCTCTTCATCTTTTCCCTATTTAAAAGTCAAAAATGCCTTCCTGCTTGTAAGAAAGGGGCTTTAGCAGCTATGCAGACCAAATTTTCTATGGTTATAGTAGTGAGGGGAATGGGAGAGCAAGACAGTTTGCACATCTCCACCTGAAGATGTTACAAATTTGTACCACTAACTAGACACCTTTTTCCTCCTCATGATCCTCCCATTCCCCTGCAGACGGGCAGCGGGCAACGTAGCCAGACCAGCTCCATCCCGCAGAAGCCCCAGACCAACAAGTCTGCCTACAACAGCTACAGCTGGGGGGCCAACTGAGGCCCTGACCCTCTTCTCCCGGTCCCATCTTCTGAGAGGGCTTCTCAGCCTGGAAACTATGGAAACAGCATCAAAGAGAAAGGAATGTGGGGGGTTTCCGCTGCCCCCCACCCCCAGCGGCCCACCCCATGCCTCAGCTTCATGTCTGTCCCATTCCTATACCATCCCCACCCTGTTGTATGTATTATAGGATTTGTATTTTCTCCTTTTTTTTCCCCCTTCCATTCCTTCTCCCCTCTTGCATTCAAGATTATGAAACTTTGCTATGGGCCCTGCACTTCTTTTGCTTCCTCCTGTTCACCCTGGTGGTGTACGGATGAGGTGGGGAGGTGGGACCCCCAAATATATATCAGCCCAACAGCCCTAAGTCTCCTTCTTTATTATTAGGAAAACAACAACAACACAACAAACAAAAAAATGGCGTCATGAATATGAACAGCATTGTCAGATGAATTAGTTGAAGTGGTTTTTTTTTTTTTTTTTTTTTTTTTTTGTACTGTGTCCTCAAATTTAATGGATTAATGTGTCTTGTATATATAAAAAGAAAACCTCTACCTTCAGCCTCTGCCTATTCTTGCTCCGTCTAGGACATCCTCAATTTCGTCGATGACCAGCTTGGTGAATAAGTATTACTGTACCAACTGGGCCTCCTCTAGCAGGCCCCTGAAGGCAGTGGAATAAAATGAAATCTTCGCCCTTTAAGAACTCCTGACCTTAATGTGGTAGTAGTATCTTGTCCTTGAGGGGATTTCCTTCCCCTCACCCCTAAGACTTTCACAACCTGGTGACTGGAAAGAACCACCACAAATCTTCATTTCCTCCAGAAACTGCTACATCTACAGCCGATTTCAGGCAGTAAAGGGAAAGGGATAGAGGAGATTGGGTGGAAAATGGAGAGGATCAAGAAGGAGCTGAGAGCATTTCAAAGAAAAAAAAATTGCTTTATAGAGTTCTAAGCATGACTTAGATGGGTCCAGGCAAATAAACTAAAAAGAAGTGTGAAGGCAACATGTATCGTCTGGCAGAACTAAATCTTGGAGTGGGGTGAGGGATGAAAGACTACATATTGGGTACAGTGTACACTGCTCGGGTGATGGGTGCACTAAAGTCGCAGAAATCACTAAAGAACTCATCCATGTAACCAAACACCACCTGTACCCCAAAAACGAAATAAAAAAAAAAAAACCTTGGGGCCCATTCCCCCTAGGAATGGACTACTGTAGTAGTTGCTTCTTGGATGCTTCTCTGTGACATAGCTATACACAATTCTTTGACAAAGAATCTAGAGCAAGGTCTGGCTTGGGGATGGGGTACAGAGAGAGACAGGTCTTGGAGAGGTTTTGAACAAAACACTTAAAAAAAGGAATGAAGACAGGCGCTTTGGGAGGCCGAGGTGGGCGGATCACCTGAGGTCAGGAGTTCGAGACCAGCCTGGTCAACATGGTGAAACCCCGTCTCTACAAAAAATACAAAAGTAGCCAGGCGTGGAGGCACATGACTGTAATCCCAGCTACTCGGGAGGCTGAGACAGGAGAGAACCTGCGAAGGTTGCAGAGAGCCGACATGGTGCCACTACACTCCAGCCTGGGAAACATGAGAGAAAACTTTGTCTCAAAAAAAAAAAGATACCAAAGGGATACTTCTTTATAGCCCCCAATCTGTTCCTTCTCAGGACTCAACTAGCTTCCCTTCCCTTGCTTTCTTAAAAATCCTTTGTCTTGCTGGTTGCAGAGCCTGCTTAGAAAAAAGAATCCTATATGGTTATAACAAACTCCCTAGTAGCTAGAGATGTGGAGGAAGTTAAGTCCATGCGTCTCTTATGTCTTGATCTCTTCTCTGGGGAATTCAATACTAGAAGGAGCTTGGAAAAGCATTTTGTTCATCCCTCTAACAACAGACATCGCCCAGGTCAGTCAAAAAGAACGCCCGAGTAAGGGGCGAGGTGGCTTCTGCTGTGAGGCTGGCCAGCCCCGCGGGTGGGGAGGTTGAGGGACGCCCTCAAGCCGGCCCATTTGTGCGGCTGGGCTGCCCTCTGGCGGCTTTATCCGGGTGCCATCCAGAGTCAAACCCTCGAAATCGCTTTTCGGACTGAGCTGGTCTGCAGAAAGAACAGATTTAGGAGGAAGGCGGTCATAGGAAACTGAAAGCGCGTCACGCCCACTCCCGTCATGGAAACTGGTCTCTGAAAGGTGGGGTAAAGATAAAGCCTTTCAAATTTGAGGAAGCCCTTCGGTCCCGCCTCCATTTCACGTCCGGCTTACCGTCGTTTACGACAGTGTCAGGATCGCGGGCTTGCTTTCCGGTAGCGTGGGCTGACGCCTCGCTCAATTTCCCACAGGGCTGCGCAGGTTTCCCCCTTCTGCGAATGGACCACTGGAGGAGTTCAAAGGTTCGCGTCCCAGTACGGGAATGAGCCTCTTTGATCTCTTCCGGGGCTTCTTCGGCTTTCCTGGACCTCGGAGGTGAGAGTAGGTCCGGCTCGGACAAGGGTGGGGGTCGTCTGAGGGGAGCTTGACCCCTACGTCTTATTTTTGGAAAAACATCCTCTGTCCCACTCCTTCAGCTCCTGCAGAGAGGACAGAAGTCGCAACATTGAACACTCACCCCGCCACAGTAACCAAGGCGGTCATTAAGAGGAGAAACAGCAAACTAAGCTTTTCTCCAACCTGGGGTGATGCAACAGGGACCCGGGCGGGGAAGACAATGGGGGTCTGGGGAATAGGACAGTGAGCAAGTGAGCAGGACCTTGGGAGAGAGAGGAGGGACTGGGGCACACTGAAGAAAAACTGGGGGAAGGTGTATGAAGGGAGCTGCGAGCTGAGGTCTGACTTTGAAAAAATAAAAATTAAAAAAAAACCTGTCAGCCATTGTATTAATGTTTTGATGTGGCAGCCAGTCCTTCGACTCTCTCCCTAGCTTCCCAGACCCCTTGCTCTTGTCCCACTTTGCCACCCATGAGTTGATTTAATAGCTTAAATCGTGCTGAAATATTGGTGGCCAATCTGCCTCCACTCTCAGCCACAGAGATCCCTTTTTTGGAGGGATGACTCGAGATGAAGATGATGATGAGGAAGAAGAGGAAGAAGGGGGCTCATGGGGCCGTGGGAACCCAAGGTTCCATAGTCCTCAGCACCCCCCTGAGGAATTTGGCTTCGGCTTCAGCTTCAGCCCGGGAGGAGGGATACGTTTCCACGATAACTTCGGCTTTGATGACCTAGTACGAGATTTCAATAGCATCTTCAGCGATATGGGGGCCTGGACCTTGCCTTCCCATCCTCCTGGTGTGTGGCTTTCCCTGAGGGGCAACCTGTGGTTTCTGGCGGGTTGGTGGGTGAAATAAAGAGCCTGCAGGGAGTAGCTGGGGGATGGGAAGTGTGAGAATACTGAGGATTTCAGGGAGATTAATAGAGCCCAAGTCCTTTCCCATCCCAGCAAACACCTGCCACCTTTCTGCAGAACTTCCAGGTCCTGAGTCAGAGACACCTGGTGAGAGACTACGGGAGGGACAGACACTTCGGGACTCAATGCTTAAGTATCCAGATAGTCACCAGCCCAGGATCTTTGGGGGGGTCTTGGAGAGTGATGCAAGAAGTGAATCCCCCCCACCAGCACCAGACTGGGGCTCCCAGAGGCCATTTCATAGGGTGAGTATCCCATCTGGTCCTGAAGTGAGAGCTTGTGAGAGACCACTAATAAAGTGCAAAGACTGGCTAGATGCGGTGGCTCACTCCTGTAATCCCAGCACTTTGGGAGGCTGAGGTGGGCGGATCACCTGAGGTCAGGAGTTGGAGACCAGCCTGGTCAACATGGTGAAACCCCGTCTCTACTAAAAATACAAAAAATTAGCCAGGCATGGTGGCAGGTGCCTGTAATGCCAGGTACTCAGGAGGCTGAGGCAGGAGAATTGGTTGAACCCAGGAGGTGGAGACTCCATCTCAAAAATTGTTTGAGACTCAGCCTTGCTCTGTTGCCCAGGCTGTAGTGCAGTGGCACAATCTCAGCTCACTGCAACCTCCAATTCCCAGGTTCAAGTGATTCTCCTGCCTCAGCCTCCTGAGCAGCTGGGATTACAGTCGCCTGCCCAAACAGCCAGTTAATTTTTGTGTTTTTAGTAGAGATGGCGTTTCACCATGTTGGCCAGGTTGCTTTCAAGCTCCTGACCTCAGGTGATCCACCCACCTCGGCCTCCCAAAGCGCTGGAATTACAAGTGTGAGCCATCATGCCTGGCCAAAGATTGCAATTCTTGTTCGAATCTGATAGCCTTGGGTTGGAATCCTAAGCCCTCCATTTAGTGTTTTGTGTTTTCTATATTAAGCTTGTGGGATTTTCTCTGGGGGTAGATGGGTGTTCTGTTTCTTAAAAAAAACAAAAAAACAAAAAAAACACCACTGGTCTAGATAATTCTTGGATAAGGCAGGATTGTGCACAGAGGATAGGAATATATCAGTTCAGGAAGTCTTTCTGGTAGAAGGATACATAAAACAGCCAGGAAGGAGTGTGTAAATAAGGCTATTCTGAATGGAATTATCTCTTCTGCGGAAGGGGGTTTTGGAGGTCGGGAGTAGTTTGAGGTCTATGACCTTTCAAGTTTCAGATTGGAAGGTGTCTTTTCACTTACTATAGTTTCTTCTGCAGTTTGATGATGTATGGCCTATGGACGCCCATCCTAGAACCAGAGAGGACAATGGTAAGTCTGGAGGAAGGGGAAGTTTACCAGCCTTTTGTTACTCTTCTGAAGTTCTGTGTGTTCTCCCTCCCTGAAGTTTCTTCCTGTACACTTGTCTCCTTTTTTCCTTTGGACTCTTTCTCTCCTGCTTCTTCATCTCTCTGCTCTTCCAGATCTTGATTCCCAGGTTTCTCAGGAGGGTCTTGGCCCGGTTCTACAACCCCAGCCCAAATCCTATTTCAAGAGCATCTCTGTGACCAAGATCACTAAACCAGATGGGGTGAGTTGAAAGAAAGAGGTAAAGGAAATTATGGCCAGGGAACGAATGCCCTGAAACAGGGAACTGTGTAAAGAAACTGCTGGGCGTAACCCTTAGTGACGTTAGGAATATGGTGGGGACTTCTCTTTGTAGATAGTGGAGGAGCGCCGGACTGTGGTGGACAGTGAGGGCCGGACAGAGACTACAGTAACCCGACACGAAGCAGATAGCAGTCCTAGGGGTGGTAAGTTAAAAGACAAAGGGGTTCATCTCAAGATTCCTTGGGGAAGGGAAATCTTACTCTTCTACCCTTGTCCTTTGCTTCTGCCTAGTCTCTTTCATTTAGCCCTATTTACGTGTATGACTTTCTTCCTTAGATCCAGAATCACCAAGACCTCCAGCCCTGGATGATGCCTTTTCCATCCTGGACTTATTCCTAGGACGTTGGTTCCGGTCCCGGTAGCCTTGTTAACCCTCAGAGGCCTTCAAGTCCTTTCCACCTCTCACCCATTGCCCACCATTAATAAGCTTAGCTTCTCCTCTTGCCACCTCAGGGGCTTGGATATGTGGAATAGTGAATTGGGGGCATGTCAGTTTGTCACTCACCCAAACTGACCAATAAAACCTTTATTTATGCTAATTATTTGTCTTGGTTTTGTCAAGGCTATTTCAGTTTCTAGAACCATCCAACACTTCCGAAATTATCTTGGTCCTCTACCTTCTCCTTATTCCTTAATTTTTTATTCTACATCTAAAACTTGATTTCATAAGTAAGGGTCAGGCACAAGTAGAAAATGATTTTTCTTTCTCAAGCAAGAAGGAAAAAAAAGAGGCTGGGCTGATTGGCTCACGCCTGTGATCCCAGCACTTTGGGAGGCTGAGACAGGCAGATAACCTGAGGTCAGGAGTTCAAGACCAGCCTGGCCAATGTGGTGAAACTCCGTCTCTACTAAAAATACAAAAATTAGCTGGGCATGGTGGCGGGTGCCTGTAATCCCAGGCTAGGGCAGGAGAATCGCTTGAACCTGGTAGGCGGAGGTTGCAGTGAGCTGAGATCACGCCATTGCACTCCAGCGTGGGCGACAAGAGTGAAACTTCATCTCCAAAAAAGAAAAGAAAAAGAAAAATGATTTTTCTTACTGAGGAGATAACTAGGAATAATTTCAGGGAAATTTCTAGAGAGGGATACATCAGATTCCCAAAAAGGTGTGGGTGTGGAAGTAGGGGTTAACTGCTTCCCTGAGTGTGAGATCACTGACTGGAGAGTTCATGAGGTAACCGAGGAAGTACATGGGTAAATTTTCCTTACTTTACTGGCCTTAAAAAGTTATGTGGCTGGGCATGGTGGCTCACGCCTGTAATCCCAGCACTTTAGGAGGCCGAGGTAGATGGATCACATGAAGTCAGGAGTTCGAGATTAGCCTGACCAATATGGTGAAACCCCGTCCCTACTAAAAATACAAAAATTAGCCAGGTGTGGTGGCACATGTTTGTAATCCCAGCTACTTGGGAGGCTGAGGTAGGAGAATTGCTGGAACTCAGGAGGTGGAGAATTGCTGGAACTCAGGAGGTGGAGGTTGCAGTGAGCCATGATCATGCCATTGCACTCCAACTTGAGCAACAAGAACAAAATTCCATCTCAAAAAAAAAAATTGTTATGTATGTTAGAGAAAATACACCTGGCACAAACGTTACTAGGTCCTTTTTTCTTTTTGAGGCAGGGTCTCATTCTGTCACACAGGCTGGAGTGTAGGGGGCTATGTTGGCTCACTGTAGCCTCGACCTGGGCTCAGTCCTCCCACCTCAGCCTCCTGAGTAGCTGGGACTACAGGCATACACCACCATGCCTAGCTAATTTTTTTTCTTGTTTTTTTTCCTTTTATTATCATGATTATTTTGTATTTTTTGTAGAGATGGAGTTTTGCCATGTTGCCCAGGCTTCCTTTTCTCATTATAAAAGTTTTTAACCAGGTGTGTTAGACTGCACCTATCATCCTAGCTACTTGGGAGGCTGAGATAGGAGGATTACTTGAGCCCAGGAGGCGGAGGCAACATAGCAAGATCCTATTTCTAAAAAAAAAAAAAATATATATATATATATTGAGATGGACTCTCACTTTGTCACCCAGGCTGGAGTGCAGTGGCGCGATCTTGGCTCACTGCAACCTCTGCCTCCCGGGTTCAAGCGATTCTCCTGCCTCAGCCTCCCGAGTAGCTGGGACTACAGGCACGTGCTACCACGCCCAGCTAATTTTTGTATTTGTAGTAGAGACAGGGTTTCACCATGTTGGCCAGGCTGGTCCTGATCTCTTGACCTCGTGATCTGCCTGCCTCAGCCTCCCAAAGTGCTGGGATTACAGGTGTGAGCCACCGCGCCCTGCAGAATATTTTTAAAAAATTAGCTGAGCAGGCTGGGCATCGTTGCTCACACCTATAATCCCAGCACTTTGGGAGGCTGAGGCGGGCGGATCACTTGAGGTCAGGAGTTCAAGCAGGCTGGGCACTGTGGTTCACACTTGTAATCCCAACACTTTGGGAGGCCAAGGTGGGCAGATCACTTGACGTCAGGACTTCGAGACCAGCCTGGCCAACATGGTGAAACCCCAACTCTACTAAAAATACAAAAATTAGCTGGGTGGGATGGTGCACACTTGTAATCCCAGCTACTTAGGAGGCTGAGGCAGGGGGATCACTTGAACCCAGGAGGCGGAAGTTGCAGTGAGCTGAGATTGTGCTGCTGCACTCCAGCCTGGGTGACAAAGCGAGACTCCATCTCAAAAAACATAAATAAATAAATTAGCTGAGCATGGTGGCCCACATCTGTAGTCTCAGCTATTCAGGAGGCTAAAACAGGAGGATCCCTGGAGGCTGGAGTTCGAGGCTGCAGTGATCTATGATCACACCACTGCATTCCAGCCTGGGCGACAGAGTGAGACCCGATCACAACAACAAAAGCTTTTAGTACTATGGTTAAGAGGGGCAAATCTGGGGCCAGTGACAGTGGCTCACACCTGTAATCTCAACACTTTGGGAAGCTGAGTGGAGAGGATCTATTGAGACCAGCCTGGGCAACATAGGGAAACCCTGTCTCTACAAAAAAATTTTAAAATTAGCTGGGCATGGTGGTGCATGCCTGTAGTCCCAGCTACTCAGGAGTCTGAGGTGGGACGATGTCGAGCCCATGAGGTCACAGATGCACTGAGCCATGACCATGCTGCTGCACTCCAGCCTGGGCAACAAAGTGAGACTCTCTCAAAAAAAAAGGCCAAGAGTGGTGGCTCGCACCTGTAATCCCAGTACTTTGGGAGGCCAAGATGGGCGGATAACTTGCTGTCTCTGCTAAAAATACAAAAATTAGCCAGGCATGGTAGTACGGGCCTGTAATCTCAGCTACTCGGGAGGCTGTGGCATGAGAATCGCTTGAACCCAGGAGGCAGAGGTTACAGTGAGCCGAGATTGCACCATACACTCCAGCCTGGGTAACAGAGCAAGACTCCGTCTCAAAATATAAAATAAAAAATAAATATTAAAAAAAAAAAAGAGTGGTGGTCGGGCGTGGTGGCTTACGCCTGTAATCCCAGCACTTTGGGAGGCTGAGGCAGGTGGATCGCCTGAGGTGAGGAGTTCGAGGCCAGCCTGGCCAATACAGTGAAATCCCGTCTCTACTAAAAATACAAAAAATTAGCTGGGTGTGGGGGCGGGCACCTGTAATCCCAGCTACTCGGGAGGCTAAGGCAGGAGACCCTCCTGAACCCAGGAGGTGGAGGTTGCAGTGAGCAGAGATTGTGCCACTGCACTTCAGCCTGGGCAACAAGAGTGAAATTCTGTCTCAAAAAAAAAAAAAAGAGAGTGGCAAATCTTACATATTTATTTACTTCTGTTTCCTCTGGAAATCCCACTAAATTATGACAAAGGGATTTCTCTAAAGAGGTATATCACAAGAACAAAGGACAGGAGATGATAGTAATGAAACTCTGTCTTTTAATTCTCTATTATATCTTTTGGTGAACAGAAGTTGATTTATTGTAGCCTAATTTATCTTTATAGGTTTGTGTTTTACGTTTAGGTTTTTAGACCTACTTGGAATTTTTGTTTGTATATGGTATTAATTGGGTCCAATTTGGAAAAGATACGCACAAATATATAAATATTTGTTTTTAAAAACCAAGGTTGGGCACTGTGTCTCCCGCTGGTAATTCCAGCACTTTGGGAGGGATAGGTGGGAGGATTGCTTGAGCACGGGAGTTCAAGACCAGCCTGGGCAACAAAGTGAGACCCCCTCATCTGTACAAAATAAAAATTTAAAAATTAGTGGGGCACGGTGGCATGTGCCTGTAATCCCAGCCACTGGGGAGGTTAGGACAGGAGAATCACTTGAGCCCAGGAGTTTGAGGCTGCAGTGAGCCATGATCATGCCACTGCACTCCAGGGTGTCAGAGCAAGACCCTATCTCAAAAAATAAATAGGCTGGGCACGGTGGCTCATGCCTGTAATCCCAGCACTTTCGGAGGCTAAGGCAGGTGGATCACGAGGTTAGGAGTTCGAGACCAGCCTGACCAACATGGCGAAACCTCGTCTCTACTAAAAATACAAAAATTAGCCGGGTGTGGTGGTGCACACCTGTAATCCCAGCTACTCAGGAGGCTGAGGCAGGAGAATCGCCTGAACCCAGGAGGCAGAGGTTGCAGTAAGCAGAGATCATGCCACTGCACTCCAGCCTGGGCGAGAGAGTGAGACTCTGCCTCAAAAATAAATAAATAAATAAATAAATAAATAGGCCGGGCACGGTGGGTCACGCCTGTAATCTCAGCACTTTGGGAGGCTGAGGCAGGTGGATTACCTGAGGTCAGGAGTTCAAAACCAGCCTGGCCAGCACGGTGAACCCCCGTCTCTACTAAAAATACAAAATTAGCCAGGCGTGGTGGTGGGCACCTGTAATCCCAGGTAAAAATAAATAAATAAATAAATAAATAAAACAAAAAAAGCCCCAAAACAATAGCAACAACAACACACACAGATGCACACACACAACTGCAACTGTGCTGGGTCTTTCTATTCTATTAATCTATTTGTCTATATTTGTGCCCATATCATACCTTAAAACACTATAGTTTTATTTAGTAAAACCAGTCTTCCTGCCTTTTTATTATTTTTTAACCCATCTAGTGTATAAAAATACAATTGGTTTTTCTAATCAGCTTTTTAGAGTTCCATCACAAATATAAATGGAGCTAAAAATCACCAGATATATGAAGAAAGCATTTAACATGAGTGGTAGAGACAAACGAAACAACTTGAAAGAAACAGAGACTATGCAGAGAGATTAAAAACTTTACACAATTTTTTTTTTTAGATGGAGTCTTGCTCTGTTTCCCAGGCTGGAGTGCAGTGGTACAATCTCATCTCACTGCAACCTCCACCTCTAGGTGGAGGCTCAGGCGATTCTCCTGCCTGAGCCTCCCGAGTAGCTGGGACTACAGGCTCAAGCCACCGCACCCGGCAATTTTTTTTTTTTTTTGAGACAGTCTCACTCTGTTGCCCAAGCTGGAGTGTAATAGCACGATCTTGGCTCACTGCAACCTCCACCTCCCGAGTTCAAGTCATTCTCCTGCCTCAGCTTCCCAAGTAGCTGGGATTACAGGTGCATGCCACCACGCCCGGCTAATTTTTGTATTTTTAGTAGAGACGGGGTTTCACCATGTTGGCCAGGCTGGTCTTGAAGTAATCCTGACCTCAAGTAATACACTCACCTCGGCCTCCCAAAGTGCTGGGATTACAGGCATGAGCCACTGCACCTGGCCTATTGCTTCATATTTCTAAGCAGTATAAAGATTTACGTACTTGGCCGGGCGCAGTGGCTCACGCCTGTAATCCCAACAGTTTGGAAGGCTGAAGGGAGAGAATGGCTTTAGCCCAGGAGCTGGAGACAGTCTGGGCAACATAGTGAGACCCGTCTCTACAAAAAATTAAAGATTAGCCAGGCAGGGTGGTGCACACTGTAGTCCCTGCTACTGCGAAGGCTGAGGTGGGAGGATCGCTTGAGTCCAGGAGTTCAAAACTGCAATGAGCTATGATTGTGCCACTGCACTCCAGCCTGGGTGACAGAGTGAGACTCTGTCTCTAAAAACAGAAAAAAAACCCACAAATGTGATAGAGTTCAACTCTCCAAAGTTGAACTCTCCAAAAAGTAAACAAAATAACTGATCAAAAAATAAGAGAAAAAAGGCTGGGCTCAGTGGCTCACGCCTGTAATCCCAGCACTTTGGGAGGCCGAGGTGGGCGGTTCACGAGGTCAGGAGATCGAGACCATCCTGGATAACACGGCGAAACCCCATCTCTACTAAATATACAAAAAATTAGCCGGGCGTGGTGGCGAGTGCCTGTAGTCCCAACTACTTGGGAGGCTGAGGCAGGAGAATGGCGTGAACCCGGGAGGCGGAGTTTGCAGTAAGCCAAGATCACGCCACTGCACTCCAGCCTGGGAGACAGAGCGAGACTCCATCTCAAAAAAAAAAAGAAAAGAAAGAAAAATAAAACTAGAACGGCATAAATTATCAATGAAATAAGTCATGAAAATATTCCAAAATTGAAGAATATTACTTAATTTTTTTTGAGACAGAATCTCACTCTGTCACCCAGATTGGAGTGCAGTGGCACAATCATAGCTCATTGCAGCCTCGAATTCCTGGGCTCAAGCAATCCTCCTGCCTCAGCCTGAGTTGCTGGGACCATAGGTATGCACCACCACCCCCGACTAATTTTTGTTTTTTGTTTTTTTGTTTTGTTTTGTTTTGTTTTTGGTAGAGACTGTGGTCTTGCCATGTTGCCCTGGCTGGTCTCCAACTCCTGGGCTCAAGTGATCCTCCCACCTCGACCTCCCGAAGTGCTGGAATTACAGGAATGAGCCACTGCGCCCGGCCTGAAGGATATTACTTTCTAACCTGAAAGGACTTGCCACATGCCAGACACCAAGGGTGAAAATAAACCCACTCTAAGACATGCCATATGAAATTTTAGAACACTGGAGACAACAGAGTTTAAAAGACTCTAGAGGGAGAGAGAAAAAAAAATGGGGCACATGTTCTCAGGATCTCCTGAGGGCTGTGTCAGTGGATAACAAAAAAACCTAAAGGATCAAGAATCATGATGTTCTCAAACTTTATCAGCAACACGAAGTATAAGACAATGGAGATCCAGCAATCCAACTACTAGGTATATATTCAAGGCAACTGAAATCAGTATGTTGAAGAGATACCTGCACTGCCATGTTCATTGCAGTACTGTTCACAATAGCCAAGAGTAGGAATCAACCCAAGTCTCCTTCAGTGGATTAATGGATAAAGAAAATGTGGCATATATACACAATGCAGTACTATTCAGCCTTACAAAGGAATGAAGCCTGGCTCGGTGGCATGCTCATGTTGTCTCAGCTACTCAGGAGGCTGAGGCAGGAAGATTGCTTGAGCCAGGGAGTTCAAGGTCAGCCTGGGCAACATAGCGAGACGTCGTCTCTAAAACAAAGACGTTCTTTACAGGGAAAACAGAAAACAAAGAATGAGATCCTGTCATTTACAACATCGATGAACCTAGAGCACATTACGTTAAGTGAAGTAAGCCAGGCACAGAAAGACAAACACCACATGATCTCACTTATATATGGAATCTTAAAAAAACCTCATGCATGTAGAGAGTAGAATGGTGGCTACCAGAGACTAGGGGGTGGTGAATGTTGGGGAGACATTGGTCAATGGATACCAAATTTCAGTTGGACAGGAGAATAAGTTCAAGAGATCTATTGTACATCATGGTGACTACAGTTAATAACAATGTAGTTGGTCGGGCACGGTGGCTCATGCCTGTAATTCCAACACTTTGGGAGGCCAAGGCAGGAGGATCATCTGAGGTCAGGAGTTTGAAACCAGCCTGGCCAACAAAGTGAAACCCCATCTCGGCCGGGCGCGGTGGCTCACACCTGTAATCCCAGCACTTTGGGAGGCCGAGGCAGGCGGATCACGAGGTCAGGAGATCTAGACCATCCTGGGTAACACGGTGAAACCCCATCTCTACTAAAAATACAAAAAATTAGCCAGGTGTGGTGGCAGGCGCCTGTAGTCCCAGCTACTCGGGAGGCTGAGGCAGGAGAATGGCGTGAACCTGGGAGGCGGAGCTTGCAGTGAGCCGAGATCGCGCCACTGCACTCCAGCCTGGGCGACAGAGCAAGACTCCATCTCAAAAAAAAAAAAAGAAAACCCATCTCTACAAAAAAATTAGCCAGGCTTGGTGGCACGTGCCTGTAATCCCAGCTACTCGGGAGGTTGAGGCAGGAGAATCACTTGAACCCGGGAGTTGGAGGTTGTAGTGAGCCGAGATTGCAACACTGCACTCCAGCCTGGGCGACACAGTGAGACTCCATCTCAAAAAAAATAAATAAATAAAATAAAATAAAATAAAAATAAAAAGTACATGTCTACACTGGGAAGATGGAGGAACAAATGCATATATTTGTTGTGGGCAGTGCAATATGTAACTAAATTCTTGTCTTCCATACTGTAAACACAATAATTAGTTTCTTTTTTTTCTTTTTTTTTGAGACGGAGCCTCATGCTCTGTCCCCCAGGCTGGAGTGCAGTGGCACGATCTTGGCTCACTACAAGCTCTGCCTCCCAGGTTCACGCCATTCTCCTGCCTCAGCCTCCCGGGTAGCTGGGACTACAGGCACCCGCCACCACGCCCAGCTAATTTTTTGTATTTTTAGTAGAGACGGGGTTTCACCATGTTAGCCAGGATGGTCTAGATCTCCTGACATCGTGATCCGCCCGCCTCAGCCTCCCAAAGTTCTGGGATTACAGGCGTAAGCCACCGTGCCTGGCCAATAGTTAGTTTCTAAAACAAAAAATAAGTATCACTGTAAGCATATTTAGGTATACAATGGTAAATATTAAAGAAAACATTTTAAAAGTTGGTAATGGTTGGCTGGGCCTAGTGGCTCACACCTGTAATCCCAGCACTTTGGGAGGCCAAGGCAGATGGATCACCTGAGGCCAGGCGTTCAAGATCAGTCTAGCCAACATGAAGAAACCCCATCTCTACTAAAAATACAAAAATTAGCCGGGTGTGGTGGTGCACACCTGGAGTTCCAGTTATTCAGGAGGCTGAGGCACGAGAATCAATTGAACCCAGGAAATGGAGGTTGCAGTGAGCCGAGATCACACCACTGCACTTCAGCCCAGGCCACCGAAGGAGACTCTGTCTCAAAAAAAAAAAAAAAAAAGGTTCGTAATGGTTGCCTCTGGGGATTGGAAAAGGATGGACCATATTGACACTGAAGTCAGGAAGCTGCTATTTTTCACGTGTTGTAGAATTATTTGACTTTGTCCTGGTACAGTGGCTCATGCTTATAATCCCAGCCCTTTTAGAGCCCTGTCTAAACAAAAAATATTAGCTGGGCGTGGTGGCATATGCCTGTAGTTCCAGCTACTGGGGAGGCTGAAGCAAGAGGATCACTTGATCCCAGGAGACTGAGGCTGCTATTATTAGACCACTGTACTGCAGCCTGGATGACAGAGCAAGATCCTGTCCCAAAAAAAGAAAGAAAGAAAGAAAGAAACAGAAAAGAAAAATGTTTAATTATTTCACTCTTGATATATCCATGTAGCCGGGCACAGTGGCTCACACCTGTAATCCCAGCACTTTGGGAGGCCATGGCAGGTGGATCACCTGAGGTCAGGAGTTTGAGACCAGCTTGGCCAACATGGTGAAACCCTGTCTCTACTAAAAATACAAAAATCAGCCAGGCACAGTGGCGCAAGCCTGTAGTCCCAGCTACTTGGGAGGCTGAGGCTGGGGAACTGTTGAACCTGGGAGGCGGAGGTTGCAGTGAGCAGAGATGTGCCATTGTACTACAGCCTGGGTGAGAGAGCGAGACTCCATCTCAAAAAAAAAAAAAAAAAATCCATGTATTAGCAATAAATTAAAATTTTAAATTTATAAATGTAATGCAAAAAAAGTGAGTTAATGTAAAGAAAATACATTTATAGCAGTCTTGACATTTGACAGGGTTGATACAACAGACCAGTGGAGGAAGAATGGATTGTTTTTTTTTCTTTTCGAGACAGAGTCTTGCTCTGTCACCCAGGCTGGAGTGCAGTGGCGTGATCTTGGCTCACTGCAACCTCTGCCTCCCGAATTCAAGCAATTCTCCTGCCTCAGCCTCTCAAGTAGCTGGGATTGCAGGTGTGCACCACCATGCCCGGTTAATTTTTTTTTTTTTTTTTTTTTTGGTATTTTTAGTAGAGATGAAGTTTCACCATGTTGGCCAGGCTAGTCTCAAACTCCTGCCCTTGTGATCCACCCATCTCGGCCTCCCAAAGTGCTGAGATTACAGGCGTGAGCCACCGTGCCCAGCCTGGATGGATTGTTTTAAGAGATGATTTTGGAAAAACTGGAAGAAAAGAAAAGTACCTGCATGCCAGTTCAGATGGATTGGAAATACAAAAGTTATAGGTGAAACTGTTAATGGTGGAGGGTGTCCAGGTTCTTGGCGTCTTGAACGAAGAATTGGACTAAATGCACAAACAAAGCAAGGAAGGAATATAGGGGCTTATTGAAAATGAAAGTACACTCCACAGTGTGGGAGCAGGCCCGAACATAGGGGCTCAAAGGCCCTGTTACAGAATATTTGGGAGCTTAAATACCATTCTAGAGGATTCCATTGGTTATGTGGTGTACACCCTATGTAAATGGAGAGGATGAAGTAAAGTTACAAAGTCATTTACTTGGCCTAGGCCTTATGGAGAGGTTATTTCTTGTCATAGCTGAAGTGTGAATTGGCCTTATGTTCCCTGCCTCCAGACCCTATTTTCCTCCCTCAAATCTATAGTGGTAATAGAAGAACCTGTGTTCTTTCTGACTTTGAGGCAAAGGAGGGCTTCTTAAATAAGACCCCAAAATACAAACCATAAGTCAGACAATGGGTTAATTTTTTATATCAAAATTAAGGGGCCAGGTGCGGTGGCTCACACCTGTAATCCCAGCCCTTTGGGAGGCCTAGACAGGAAGATGACCTGAGGTCAGGAGTTCGAGACCAGCCTGACCAACATGCAGAAACCCCGTCTCTACTAAAAATACAAAATTAACCAGGCATGGTGGCACATGCCTGTAATCCCAGCTACTCGGGAGGCTGAGGCAAGAGAATCGCTTGAACCTGGGAGGTGGAGGTTGTGGTGAACCGAGATCGCGCCATTGCACTCTAGCCTGGAAAACAAGAGCGGAACTCTTGACTCAAAAAAAAACAAAAAAATTAAGGGCTGAGTGTGGTGGCTTACATCTGTAATCTCAGCATTTTGGGAGGCTGAGGTGGGCAGATTGCTTAAGCTCAGGAGTTTGAGACCAGCCTGGGCAACATGGTGAAACCCCATCTCTACCAAAAATACAAAAAATTAGCTGGGCATGGTGGCACGTGCCTGTGGTCCCAGCTACTTGGGAGGCTGAGGCAGGAGGATCACTTGAGCCAGGGAGGTGGAGGTTGCAGTGAGCCAAGAACGTGCCATTGCACTCCAGCCTGGGTGATGAAACCCTGTATATATAATATAAAATTAAATAATCCTGCTCAATAATGGAAACTATAATCAAAGGTAATAGTGAATAGACCTAGGGGGGAATTTGCAAAATTTAAAGCAAGCAATTGGTTAATATCTAGACCACACAACCCACTCCTCAAATCAATAAGGCAATAAACTAAAAGCAAGAAAATAGGTAAAAAACATGATTAAGCACTCACTGATGAGTAGCTTCTGACTTTCATTCTTCTGAGTTTGCTGAACCCAGATGCCATTCCTGGGAAGGAAAAAAAAAAGGAAAAAAAAAACATGGTAAGCAATCACAGAAGGGGAAATCTGAATACCAACAGTATAAATTAATCCTCTACCTTGAACACAATCAGAAAAATGCACATTAAAATAATAATAAGATACCACTTTACACCCATCAGGTAGGCAAAAATTAGTCTGGTAATACCAAATATTAGCAAGATCCAAGATGTGAGGAAACAAATCCCTGCTGTACTCCTGGAGTGTGAGACATGCAGCCGTTTCCATTTTTGTAGTAAAGAATCTGGCAGCGCTTTGTGAAATTAAATAAGCACATACTCTATGACCCAGCAATTCTACTCTGTCGACCAAAAGAGTGGAACTCTGTAAAATATTTGAGGAGATTTATTCTAACTCTAAGATGACTGACCATGGCCTGTGACACAACCCTCAGGAAGTCCTGAGAACCTGTGTGCAGGGTGGTGGGAGTGCAGCTTGGTTTTACACACTTTAGAGAGGAATGACACGCCAATCAAATACACTTAAGACATACATTGGTTTGGTCTAGAAAGATGGAACAACTCAAAGTGGGGGCTTCGAGGCTATAGGTGAATTTAAATGTTTTCTGGTTGACAATTGGTTAAGTTTGTCTAAAAACCTGGGATAGATAGAAAGGGAATGTTCAGGTTAAGATAAAGATTGTGGAGACCAAAGTTCTTTTGAAGTCTCATAATGGCTGCCTTGGAGACAATAGGTGACAAGTGTTTCCTATTCAGATCTTAGTTAGTCTCTTTAGGATTGGGAGTGTCTGGAAGAAAAAGATGTATACATATATATATATATATATAAAATAAATTTTTTATTTTTTGAGATGGAGCCTCACTCTGTCTCCCAAGCTGGAGTGCAATGGCATGATCTCCACTCACTGCAGCCTCCAACTCTTGGGTTCAAGTGATTTTCCTGCCTCGGCCTCCCGAAGTGCTGGGATTACAAGCGTGAGCCACCGTGCCCAGCCCTGGCTATGTTAATAGAAATTCTTTATGGATGTAGATTTTCCCCACAAAGAACAGCTTTGCAGGGGCATTTTAAAATATGACAAAAGAAACATGTTTTGGGGTAAAATATTTTGATTTTCTTCTTTGTCTCGTAATGTTATACCAGAGTCAGGTTGGAAAGGAAATCATGATATATAGGGTTAAATAAAACCTATCTGATGAGAATTTGTGATTTGTAGGGCATGACTCCCCAGATCCCTTAGATAGGAATTTGGACAAGATAAAAAAAATCAGAGTTTAGTCCTCAACTCCTTCATATATGTTACAGAGAAACTTGTGTTTCGATTCATAAGGGGTCACATGCAAGAATATTTATCACAGCATTATTTGTGGAAGCTCAGTGTTAGAACTCAGTTTTAGGTGACTTTCATTAGCAAAGTAGAAAGGTTAAATATAGGCCCGGTGCCGTGGCTCACGTCTGTAATCCCAGCACTTTGGGAGGCTAAGGAGAGCAGATCACCTGAGGTCTGGAGTTCGAGACCAGCCTGGCCAACACGGTGAAACCCTGTCCCTACTAAAAATACAAAAATTAGCTGGGCATGGTGGCAGGCGCCTGTAGTCCCAGCTGCTTGGGAGGCTGAGGCAGGAGAATCGCTAGAACCTGGGAGATGGAGGTTGCAGTGAGCTGAGATCGCACCATTGCACTCCAGCCTGGGCAACAGAGCGAGACTCCATCTCAAAAAAAAAAAGAAAGAAAGAAAAAGAAAGGTTAAATATGGGAGTTGCATAGTATAGAATGCTACTCAGCAGATACACAAAATATTCAAAAGACAACATGGAGAGATCTTAAAAATAGTAATGAGTGAAAAAACAAAACCATATTGTTGGCACAGTAACACTCATGTTAATTTAAAACTACACCAAGGACCGTGCGCAGTGGCTCATGCCTGTAATCCCAGCACTTTGGGAGGCCGAGGCAGCAGATCACCTGAGGTCCGGAGTTTGAGACCAGCCGGGCCAACATGGTGAAACCCCATCTCTACTAAAAATACAAAATTACCTGGGCATGGTGGCAGGCGCCTGTAATCCTAGCCACTTGGGAGGCTGAGGCAGGAGAATCGCTTGAACCTTGAAGGAAGAGGTTGTGGTGAGCCAAGATCACACCATTGCACTCCAGCCTGGGCAACACAGCGAGACTCCGTCTCAAAAAAAATAAAAATAAAAATAAATAAGATACATTAAAATAAATAAATAAATAAAAACTACACCAAGGAACTTCTGGCTATAGCAGTGTAAAGGGGTCTGTGAATCTTCACAAAAAAAAACCTATGAAATTAAATAAAATTGCCCCAAACAATGATTTCAAGTCTCTGGAAACTGAGCAAGGCAGAAAACAAATTAAGGAGCTTTTATTCTTGAAAAACTGCTACAGCTTCAAGCAAAAGCAATGTGAGTTTGCAGCCTTCTTGCCTGAGGCTGCTCCCATCCAACTTCCTTGGTGGCTGGGAACTGCAGTTTTACCAGTGTGGAACTGGCTGTGAAAACCAGCAGTATTTGCTATCACAGTGGGTAGACTGAAATTGCAGGAGTTAGTTAGGTGGAGGCGGACAAAAGCCTGCAATATTCTCAGCTGAATGATATGAAGTTGGTAGGAAATAAACAGGCAAAAAACCCTCTAGCTGTGCTAGCTCAAAGTAGCACTCCTAGTTGTGTTCAATGGTGGAAAAGCCAGAAATTTAGCTGGAAAATAGGGAACTACAAAAGGGCTGAGATAAGCTCTCCCACATCCCTGGCTCACTGGGAAACTATCATATGCGTGGAGGATAGCTCAGAGAGCTCCCTGAAAAATAAAAGACAGGGAAGACTTGAACACTGCTGCACATTTTAATACACTTCTCATCCTTCAAACAGATATACTGGCAGAAGTGGATGCTATATGGGCTTGAGGTATTGGAACACAATGCTTATTCTAATCATTGGCTGAACACTGTGCTATGTAATCATAGGGGTGATACTGCTGCGGGATAATTAAGGAATCAGAGACCGAGGGATTGAGGAGGAATTATTTAATTATTTAGGTTCACTGACCCATTTGGATTAACATCCAAAGGACTGAGCCCGGAGCAAAGAGTCAAGCTACCTTTTAAGCATTTTGTGGGGCGGGGGGAGATCTGTGCAGGGGGAAGCGTATTATAGAAGCGAGAGACAAAGACAGTTATTCAATTAAGACATGCATTACATTATTTCTTACTTTTCAAGGAACAACATGTTTTATGACTTGAGATTATCTGTCTAGTGACCTTGCAGCTGCACAGCTAGAGAAACAGAGTCTTCACAATGCCTGGTAAATGAAGAGATAAGGCTCACTAGCCACAGAGAGAAAAACAGGCAGTTAATTTTAAAGGACTCCAGCTCTTTCTCTTCCTCAAGGGGAATTGGGTTTTCTTACATACAACTGAGTTTTGCTTACACAGTCTTTAATTTTTTTTCTTTTTTTTTTTTTTTTTTTTTTTTTTTTTTGAGACGGAGTCTCAGTCTGTTGCCCAGGCTGGAGTGCAGTGGTGCCATCTTGGCTCACTGCAAGCTCTGCTTCCCGGGTTCATGCCGTTCTCCTGCCTCAGCCTCCCAAGTAGCTGGGACTACAGGTGCCCGCCACCATGCCTGGCTAATTTTTTTGTATTTTTAGTAGAGATGGAGTTTCACCGTGTTAGCCAGGCTGGTCTCGAACTCCTGACCTTGTGATCCACCCACCTCAGCCTCCCAAAGTGCTGAGATTACAGGCGTGAGCCACTGCGCCCAGCCTACAGTCTTTAATTTCTTTTAATTCCTGTTCTAATACCTGAGGGAACTTTTTTTTTTTTTTTTTTTTTGAGACAGAGTCTAACTCTGTCGCCCAGGCTGGAGTGCAATGGCTCTATCTTGGCTCACTGCAACCTCCACTTCCCAGGTTCAAGCGATTCTCCTACCTCAGCTTCCCGAGTAGCTGAGAGTATAGCTGGGTGCCACCATGCCCGGCTAAATTTTGTATTCTTAGTAGAGATGGGGTATCGCCATGTTAGCCAGGATGGCCTCAAACTCCTGACCTCAGGTGATCCATCCACCTCAGCCTCCCAAAGTGCTGGGATTATAGGCATGAGCCGCTGCACCTGGCTGGAAAAATTTATTATTATTATTATTTGAGATAAGGTCTCACTCTGTCACCCAGGCTGAAGTATAGTGGCATGATCTCAGTTCACTGCAACCTCTGCCTCCTGGTCGCAAGAAATCTTCCTACTTCAGCTCATGAGTAGCTGGGACCACAGGTACATGCCACCACTACCTGCTAAGTTTTTGTATTTTTAGTAGAGATCGGGTCTTGGTATGTTGTCCAGGCTGGTTTCAAACTCCTGAGCTCAAGCCACTTTGGCCTCCCAAAAGTGCTGGGATTAAAGGTGAGCCACCATGCCTGACCCCTGTGGGAAAATTTTAAAAACAAGAATAAATGGCCGGGCATGGTGGCTCATGCCTGTAATCCCAGCACTTTCGGAGGCCGAGGTGGGAAGATCACCTGAGGTCGGGAGTTGAAGACCAGCCTGACCAACACGGAGAAACCCCGTCTCTACTAAAAATACAGAATTAGCCGGGCATGGTAGCGCATGCCTGTAATCCCAGCTACTCACTACTCAGGAGGCTGAGGCAGGAGAATCACTTGACCCCAGGAGGCGGAGGTTGCAGTGAGCAAAGATCATGCCATTGCACTCCAGCCTGGGCAACAAGAGCAAAACTCCATCTCAAAAAACAAAACAAAACAAAACAAACAAACAAACAAAAACAAGAATAAAAAACTGAGCAGACACAGTAGCAGCTGCACACTGTGGAATGATAGACTCTACAGTTTAACTCCAGACAAATGACACACACACACACATCAGCATCACCAGCATCACCACCATTCAGAAAAATATAATAGAATCCAGACTCTATAGTTGAATTCCAAACTACACACACACACACACACACACCCCATCAGCATCACCAGCATCACCACCATTCAGAAAAATACAACAGAATCCAGAGTTATTACAGTCTATTATCTAAAATGACCAGTTTTTTAGAGGAGGAAGAGGAGGATAAAATGATCAGTTTTCAAGAAAAAATTATGACACATTCAAAGAAACCTAAAAAACAGTAACTCATATCCTGATTTTAAAAGTCAATGAAAACTAGCAGGCGCAGTGGCTCACGCCTGTAATCCCAGCACTTTGAGAGGCCGAGGTGGGTGGATCACCTGAGGTCAGGTGTTTGAGACCAGCCTGGCCAACATGATGAAACCCTGTCACTACTAAAAATACAAAAATTAGCCGGGCATGGTGGTGGGCGCCTATAATCCTAGCTACTGGGGAGGCTGAGGCAGGAGAACTGCTTGAACCTGGGAGGCAGAGGTTGCAGTGAGCTGAGATCATTCCACTGTACTCCAGCCTGGGTGACAGAGCAACACTCTGTCTCCAAAAAAAAAAAAAAACAATAAAAAACAAAATAAAAACTGAGTCCAGGCGCAGTAGCTCACGCCTGTAATCCCAGCACTTTGGGAGGCTGAGGCCGGCAGATCACGAGCTCAGGAGATCAAGACCATCCTGGCTAACATGTTGAAACCCTGTCTCTACTAAAAATACAAAAAAATTAGCCGGGCGTTGTGGCGGGTGCCTGTAGTCCCAGCTACTTGGGAGGCTGAGGCAGGAGAATGGTGTGAACCCGGGAAGCAGGGCTTACAGTGAGCCGAGATGGCACCACTGCACTCCAGCCTGGGTGATAGAGCGAGACTCCGTCTCAAAAAAAAAAAAAAATAAAATAAAAATAAAAACTGACTCTGAGTAGTCCCAGAAGTTGAATTTGGCAGACAAAGACTTTAAAGCACATATTATAAATATGTTCAAGGAATTAAATAAAAATGTTTAACAATGACTCAATAAATATGGAATCTCAATAGAGAAATAGAAGCTATAAAAAAAGAATCAAACAGAAATCCTAGAATTATAAAGTATAATAACTGAAATGAAAATTTTACTAAATGAACCCAATAGCAGATTTAAGACAGCAGAGGAAAAATTTAATAAACTTGAAGATAGATCAATAATAATAATCTAATCTGAATGATAGAGACAAAAATGATTGCAGGAAAGTGAACAGCTGGGTACAGTGGCTCACACCTGTAATCCTAGCACTTTGGGAGGCTGAGGCAGATGGATTGCTTGAGCCCAGGAGTTCAAGACCAGCCTGGGTAACATGATGAAACCCTATCTCTACAAAACATACAAAAGTAAGCTGGATATGGTGGTGTGCCCCTGTAGTCCCAACTACTTGGGAGGCTGAGGCAGAAGAATCGCTTGAGCCTGGGCGGTCAAGGCTGCAGTGACCATGTTCATGTCACTGCACTCCAGCCTGGGTAACAAAGCAAGACTGTCTCAAAAAAAGAAACAAAAAAAACAAAAAACAAAAACAAAAAAGCACCGAAAACAAAAAGCCTTAGAGGCCAGTGGTACATCAAGCATGCCGATATATACATGTAATACATGTCCAAAGGAGAGGAGACAAAGGGTCAGAAAAAAGTAGTTGAAAAAATAATAGCCAAAGGCCAGGTGCGTGGCTCATGCCTGTAATCCCAGTACTTTGGGAGGCCGAGGCAGGCAGATCACGAGGTCAAGAGATTGAGACCATCCTGGCCAACACGGTGAAACCCCATCTCTACTAAAAATACAAAAATTAGCCGGGTGTAGTGGTGCGTGCCCGTAGTCCCAGCTACTCAGGAGGCTGAGGCAGGAGAATCGCTTGAACCTGGGAGGCAGAGATTGCAGTGAACCGAGATTTTGCCACTGAACTCGAGCCTGGCGACAGAGTGAGACTCCATCTCAAAAAACAAAAAATAATAATAGTAGCCAACAACTTTTCAAATTTGATGAAAAACATTACACATCTAAGAATCTAAATAAACCTCAAATACCTAGACACATCACGGTCAACTTGTTTAAAGACAATTGGCTACCACATATACTAAAATTTGAACAATTCAGAGATTAGCCAGTCTCCTGTACAAGAATGGCATGCAAATTTGTGAAGCATTCCATATTTTTACACGTAAATAAAAGAAAAAATAAAAGCAAATGTACTATATATATAGAGTAATACTACTGTGTTAAATACACAGATGAATATAAAAAAGTCTGAGCATGGAAGAATGAATTTAAAAATAAGTGATTACAATAAAAAGACAAAAAAGATCTTTAAAGCAGCAAGAAAAAAAGACTCATCAAATATGGGGGAAGAAGTACACAATTAACGGCAGACTTCTCATCAGAAACAAGGGAGACCAGGAGGCAATGGAATGAGGTATTTTAAGAGCTGAAAGAAAATTACGGCCATGTGTGGTGGCTCATGCCTGTAATCTTGGCACTTTGGGAAGCCAAGGCAGGTGGATCACTTGAGCCCAGGAGTTTGAGACTAGCCTGGACAACATGGCAAGGCACCACCACTACGTAAAAATTTTTAAAAATTATCCAGTTCCAGCCTGGCCAACATGGCAAAACCCTGACTGTAATAAAAATACAAAAAAAAAAAAAAAATTAGCTGGGCGTGGTGGCTAACACCAGTAATCCCAGAAATTTGGGAGGCCGAGGCGAGTGGATCACTTGAAGTCAGGAGTTTGAGACCAGCCTGGCCAACATGGCAAAACCCCGTCTCTACTAAAACTACAAAAAAATCAGCTGGGTGTGGTGGCGGGTGCCTGTAATGCCAGCTACTCAGGAGGCTGAGGTGGGAGAATCACTTGAAGCTGGGAGGCGGAGGTTGCAGTGAGCCAAGATCATGCCACTGCACTCCAGCCTGGATGACAGAGCAAGACTCCATGTCAAAATAAATAACAAGGCTAGGCACGGTGGCTCACGCCTGTAATCCCAGCACTTTGGGAGGCCAAGGCAGGCAGATCACGAGGTCAGGAGATCGAGACCATCCTGGCTAACATGGTGAAAAACCGTTTCTACTAAAAATACAAAAAATTAGCCAGGTGTGGTGGTGGGCGCCTGTAGTCCCAGCTACTTGGGAGGCTGAGGCAGGAGAATGGCGTGAACCCAGGAGGCGGAGCTTGCAGTGAGCCAAGATCTTGCCACTGCGCTCCAGCCTGGGCGACAGAGCGAGACTCCCATCTCTAAATAAATAAATAAATAACAAAATACAAAAAATTAGCTGGGCATGATGGTGCATACCTGTAGTCCCAGCTACTCAGGAGCCTGAGGTATGAGAATTACTTGAACCCGGGAGGCAGAGGTTGCAGTGAGCCAAATTGGCACCACTGCACTCCATCCTCCAGCCTGGGCAACACACTGAGACTCTGTCTCAAAAAAAAGAAAAAAAAAAAAAAGAGGTAAGGGATAATAAAGCTAAAGCAATGCTTAGAAGAAGATTTGTAGCTTAAATGCCTTTAGTAGAAAGAAAGAAAGGTCTACAATCAATAATCTAGGCTGGGCATGGTGGCTCACGCCTGTAATCCCAGCACTTTGGGAGGCCAAGGCAGGTGGATCACCTGAGGTCAGGGGTTTGAGATCAGCCAGGCCAACATGATGAAACCCCGTCTCTACTAAAAATACAAAAACTAGCTGGGTGTGGTGGCACATGCCTGTAATCCCAGCTACTTGGGAGGCTGAGACAGAGAATTGCTTGAACCTGGGAGGTGGAGGTTGCAGCTGGCCGACATTGTACCACTGCACTCCAGCCTGAGTGACAGAGCAAGACTCTATCTCAAAAAAATAAAAAACAAAATAAAATAAAATAAATAATCCAATCTTTCACTTCAAGAAGCTGGAAAAATAAGAGTAAACCAAACATAAAGTAAATAAAAGAAAGAACATGATAAATGCCAGACTGAAAAATCAATGAAATAGAAAACAAAAACTTTAGAGGCAGGAGAATCGCTTGAACCTGGGAGGCAGAGATTGCAGTGAACCGAGATTTTGCCACTGAACTCCAGCCTGGCAACAGAGTGAGACTCCATCTCAAAAAACAAAAAATAATAATAGTAGCCAACAACTTTTCAAATTTGATGAAAAACATTACACATCTAAGAATCTAAATAAACCTCAAATACCTAGACACATCACGGTCAACTTGTTTAAAGACAATTGGCTACCACATATACTAAAATTTGAACAATTCAGAGATTAGCCAGTCTCCTGTACAAGAATGGCATGCAAATTTGTGAAGCACTCCATATTTTTACATGTAAATAAAAGAAAAAATAAGGCCGGGCACGGTGGCTCACGCTTGTAATCCCAGCACTTTGGGAGGCCGAGGCGGGCAGATCACGAGGTCAGGAGATCGAGACCACGGTGAAACCCTGTCTCTACTAAAAATACAAAAAATTAGCCGGGCGTGGTGGCGGGCGCCTGTAGTCCCAGCTACTCGGAGAGGCTGAGGCAGGAGAATGGCCTGAACCCGGGAGGCGGAGCTTGCAGTGAGCTGAGATTGCGCCATTGCACTCCAGCCTGGGTGACAGAGTGAGACTCCGTCTCAAAAAATAAAAAAAAAAAAAGAACTTGGCTGGGTACAGTGGCTTATGCCTGTAATCCCAGCATTTTGGGGGCAGGCAGGTCACCTGAGGTCAAGAGTTCAAGACTAGCCTCGCCAACATTGTGAAACCCTGTCTCTACTAAAAATACAAAAATTAGCCAGGCATGGTGGCGGGTGCCTGTAATCCCAGCTACTTGAGAGGCTGAGGCAGGAGAATTGTTTGAACCTGGGAGGTGGAGGTAGCAGGTCAGTTGAGATTGTGCCACTGCACTCCAGCCTGGGCAACAGAGTGAGACTCCATCTCAAAAAAAAGAAAGATCAGTAGATCCTTTTGTCACATGCCCACTGCCATAACCCCACTGCTGTAATGTTGATCTTTTAGAGTAAAGTAATGTAATTCAGATATCATGGGGTTTTTTTTTGTTGTTGTTATTGTTGTTGGAGTCTCACTGTGTGGCCTCGGCTGGAGTGCATTGGCATGATCTTGGCTCACTGCAACCTCTGCCTCTCAAGTTCGAGCAAATCTCCTGCCTCAGCCTCCCAAGTAACTGGGATTACAAGTGCGCACCACCATGCCCTGCTAATTTTTGTATTTTTAGTAGGGACGGGGTTTCACTACATTGGCCAGGCTGATCTCAAACTCTTAGCCTCAAGTGATCCAACTGTCTCAGCCTCCCAAAGTGCTGGGATTACAGGTGTGAGCCATCGTGCCCGGCCAGACTTCATGTTGATGGATCAAACACTCTGTAAGTCCTTGGAGAGTGGTACTTGTTATAGGCAGAACCTATGGGCAGGAAAGGCAAGCCTATACTCAGAATACGTGTCAATTTCAGTCAAAGGTGGTGGGGTGTAATGTCATCAACTTGTCCCCGAACGGCTGCTTGTTCTTCTCGTGGGATAGAGCCATATGGGGGCTTAGCCCTGGCATTTATTAATGGCAGATTGAACACTGGCAGCAGCCATAGCTATTTCAGCCTTGGTGAGTAGGAGTTTGTATTAGTCAGGGTTCTCCAGAGAGACAGAACCAATAGGATATGCTGGAGGGAGAGAGAGAGAGAGAGAAGAGGGGATTTTAAAGCTCAGTCTACTGACTCATATGTCAGTCTCCCCTGGAAACACCCTCATAGACATATCCAGAAACAATGCTTCACCAGCCATGGAGGCGTCCCTCAATCCAGTCAAGTTGACACCTAAAATTAGTCATCACAGAGCTCATGCTGGTGGGCCCATGCATCACCTCCATCTCTACGACCAGTTACTCCATTCATTGTACCCATTGTTCAGAGCTGGGGTGGCTGATAACAATGGCTGAGTCATTCTGTCTACTTGTCTGTTGAATGCCTCCTTTGTAATGGATGCTCTCTGGTGGGCATAACATGTTACACAAAGATCGTACACTTCAAGACCACTCTGTTGTCCAGACTGGAGTGCAGGGATGCAATCATAGCTCACTGCAGCCTTGAATTCCTGGGCTCAAGCAATCCTCTTACCTCAGCCTCCCAAGCTGGACCACAGGTGTGCACCACCATGCCCTGGCTCTCAGACCTTTTTGTCCTTGATCTTTCACTCTTTCTTCTCAAGCCCCTGATGAAACAACCGGGGCATTTGCCACTGACTATGTGACTGTGTGAATATTCCGCCCATGTGAATATTCTCATGTAGGGCTACTTCTCTTTCCACACAAAGGGGATGACCAGATATACTGTCCAAATCTTTGTCCCTGGAAGGATTTCCCCTCACCACTATCTTCCAGAGCTGCTTCTGAGTGAGGCTGCAATGCAGCAGGATTCTCTTTTTTGGCTTTTCCCCATTTACCATGCCAATCCATCTGTGAGTGAAGCTTGGGCTTTTGCCTTCCCTGTCAGCAAGTCACAGGGATCCCTGACAGGGCCATAGGTGAGAGCTGAAGAGAGATGTCAGTGCAACACTGCTGAGTGACCTGGGAGTCTGGGCCACTTGCTTTGAAGCTTGCTTTGCCCTCTGATCCTGCTTATGCCTGATATCAAAGATGCCACCTCTATCTTACAATGTTTTTGTTGTTGTTGTTGCTTTGTTTTGTTTTTTGAGACAGGGTCTCACTCTGTCGCCACAATATGTTCTTGCTGGGCCCACTCTTCCTAATGACGTGGAGGATCTGACAGAGCCCAGCTTCTGATGGTTAGTTCTGGCCACTTGGTTACTTGATGTCCTGTAGTCAGGTTCTGTGTCTCTACCGGAGCCCAGGAGCATTTCAAGAGCTGCTTTTCAAGTGGTGGGTATTTTCCTGCTGCAGATGGCATGGATTTGCTCCAGAGCTTCAGGGGCCTACATTATGATTCTCCTCTGAGAGCTTGCCAAACCAAAACCAACATCTTCTCCAACCACAGACATTCCAGTCTCTTAGGTTCTGCTAGGTCACAAGGCTGCAGAGGCCTTTTCTGCTTTTGGCCCCACTCAAAGTTGATGTCTTTCAGTGTCATCTAGTAAACTGGTCAGGGTTGTATTCCTAACTGTGAAATATTGCTCCAGAGTCCTAAGAAGATTGGTATTGCACTTCTTTTTTTTCTTAGTGGTGGGAGGCATGAGATGCAATATCTGATCTTGACTTTGGATAGATATCCCAGCATGTCTCAGACCACTGGACCTCTAAAAACTTAACCAATGTAGAAATTTCCTGAATCTTTGCGGGGTTTTATTTCCCACTCTCTGAATACATGTATCTTTCCAAGGCCTCCAATATACTTCTTGCTCTTCCCGTATGATTAGCATGATGTTATACATATATAGTAGACTGGGCCACTTGCTTTGAAGCTTGCTTTGGAGCTAATATGATGTTCTTCAGAATGTTCATATAGTCAAGATGCCTTCAGAGTATATTATGACAGAGGGCCAGAGAGTTAACATAATCCTGGAGTCAGGCATGGTGGCTCACGCCTGTAATCCCAGCACTTTGGGAGGCCGAGGCAGGCAGATCATTTGAGGTCAGGAGTTCAAGACCAGCCTGACTAACATGGTGAAACCTTGTCTCTACTAAAAATACAAAATTAGCTGGGCATGGTGATATACACCTGTAATCCCAGCTACTTGGGAGGCTGAGGCAGGAGAATTGCTTGAACCTGGGAGGCGGAGGTTGCAATGAGCTGAGATTGCGCCATTGCACTCCAGCCTGGGCAACAAGAGCGAAACTCCATCTCAAAAACAAAAAACAAAAAACGTTAAGAAGGCAGAACTGGCCAGACATGGTGGCTCATGCCTGTAATCCCTACACTTTGGGAGGCCAAGGTGGGCAGATCACTTGAGGTTAGGAGTTCAAGACCAGCCTGACCAACATGACTAAATCCCATCTCTACTAAAATTACAAAAATTAGCCGGGCATGGTGGCGTGCACCTGTTATCCCCCTACTCAAGAGGCTGAGGCAGGAGAATTGCTTGAACCCAGGAAGCGGAGGTTGCAGTGAGCTGAGATCGTGCCACTGCACCCCAGGCTGGGCGACAGAGTGAGACTATCTCAAGAACAAAACAAAACAAAAAAACATAATCTTGGGACAAGCCCATAAATAAACATTGTTGTCCTTCCCATGTGGAAGCAAATGATCCTGCTTCTGATTCTCCTTCTGATCTATTTGGGATGGAAAATAACATTCACCAACCAAATTAATTGCGTACACCAACACCCGGAGGCTATATTAAACTGTTTTACAAAGTTACCATGTGGGACACAGCAACTGCAATGGGGGTTGTTGTTTGGTTAAGTTTGGGGTACACTGCTGCCATCTGCCATGATCTAACCAATTTTTACAGGTGAGGCAGGAGAATCACTTGAACCCAGGAGGTGGATGTTGCATTAAGCTGAGATTGCCCCACTACACTCCAGCCTGGGTGACAGAGCAAGACTCAAAAAAAGAAAAAAAGATTAGCAATTATGGTTCAGGAGTCATGCAGCTGGAGCCTACAAGATTCTGACCCTCTCTAAACTGCTCCTAAGATCAGTGCTTGAGATATTTTTCAGACTCTGCACTTGATGGATCAGCTAGCACCACCCAGATCGATTAACTGGCTCATCTGATCTTGTGGCCCCCACCCAGGAACTGACTCAGCACAAGAAGACAGCTTCGACTCCCTGTGATTTCATCTCTGACCTGACCTATCAGCACTCCTGGCTCACTGACTTCCCCCACTCACTAAGATGCCCTTAAAAACTCTGATCCCCTCATGTTTGGGGAGACGGATTTGAGTAATAATAAAACTCCGGTCTCCTGCACAGCCAGCTCTGTGTGAATTATGCTTTCTTTTTCGGAATTCCCCTGCCTTGATAAATCTTCTCTGTCTAGGCAGTGGGCAAGGCAAACCCACTGGGTGGTTACACCAGAGTGTTAAATCCTATGTCACAGGCGAGTGCTCCCATATCAATAAATTCTTCCATATCTATCCCTTTCATATCTAACTTTATGTTCCACCTCCCTTGATCCAACATTCTCAGTATCCAGTTCCATGTGTCTCTCCCAAATTCTGCAGGTACATATTAGCCAGATCCTGAAGTTCCTTTACCATATATTTTCTCCCTTCTCTTAGTAGGCCAGAACATTCTCTTTGGGTCTTTGCTAGAATTCAATCCTTGTTATTTGTCTTGTTGCCAGAAGAGGAGGTGGCAATAGATCCTGGAGAGGATGAGTATCATCTTGTAAATCACCTGCTTCCTTTGAAGCCTTTGTATGATCATTTTGCAAGTGAAGAGTGAGCCAACTGGGAGTGGTGGCACATGCCTGTAGTCCCAGCTACTCTGGAGGTTGAGGCACAAGAATTGCTTTAGCCCAGGAAATGGAGGTTGCAGTGAGCTAAGATTGCACTACTGCACTCCGGCCTGGGCAACAGAGTGAGACCCCGATATGGTTTGGCTCTTTCCCCACCCAAATCTCATCTTGAATTCCCTCGTGTTGTGGGAGTGACCTGGCAGGAGGTAATTAAATCATGGAGGTAGGCCTTTTCCGTGCTGTTCTTGTGATAGTGAGTAAGTCTCACGAGATCTGATAGTTTTGTTGTTGTTGTTGTTTTTTGAGACAGAGTTTTGGTCTTGTTGCCCAGGCTGGAGTGCAATGGTGCCATCTAGGCTCTCTGCAGCCTCTGCCTCCCGGGTTCAAGAGATCCTCCTACCTCAGCCTCCCAAGTAGCTGGGACTACAGGTGCCTGTCACCATGCCTGGCTAATTTTTTGTATTTTTAGTAGAGACAAGTTTTCACCATGTTCGTCAGGTTGGTCTTGAACTCCAGGCCTCGGGTGATCTGCCCGCCTACGCCTCCCAAAATGCCGCAATTACAGGCATGAGCCACTGTGCCTGGCCTGAGATCTGATGGTTTTATAAGAAGGAGTTTCCTGCACAAGCTCTCTTTGCCTGCTGCCATCCATGTAAGATGTGACTTGCTCCTCCTTGCCTTCTGCCATGATTGTGAGGCATCCCCAGCCATGTGGAACTGTGAGTCCATTAAACCTTTTTGCTGTAATAAATTACACAGTCTCGGTATGTTTTTACTAGCAGCATGAAAATGGACTAATATAGATGCTGTCTCAAAAAAACATATATATATATATAGTGAGCTAACTCTGCAGGCTTGGACAGAGGTTTCAGAGGAATCTGGGGACTCAAGATTCTGTTGTATCTACTTAGATGTCTCTATCCCAAGTCTCAAGATCCTACAGTTTTTCTTTTTTGACCCTAACCTTGGCATAGGAGATCTACAGGGGCTGAGAATTCAACCTTCTGTAGAGATCTACTACTTATATAATTAACACTTGAGCTGCTCCTTCACTCTAATGCCCAATGGATACAAGGGATTAGGTTTTCCTTAAATGCTGTCAAAAAGGCCAGATGGCTTTTATAGTCTGCCTTGATGTGGTGATTAGTTTTTTTGTTTGTTTGTTTTTGTTTTTTTTTGAGGGAGTCTTGCTCTTGTCACCTAGGCTGGAGTGTAGTGGCGCGATCTCTGCTCACTTCAACCTCTGCCTCCTGGATTTGAGTGATTCTCCTGCCTCAGCCTCCAGAGTAGCCAGGCTGACTAAAAATGATCCGCCTGCCTCAGCCTCCCAAAGTGCTAGATTTATAAGCTTGTGCCACCGCACCTGGCCTGTATATGGTATTTTTTAAAACTGCATATTGGCTGGGCGCAGTGGCTCACACCTGTAATCCCAGCACTTTGGGAGGCCGAGGCTGGCGGATCACCTGAGGTTGGGAGTTTGAGACCAGCCTGACCAACATGGAGAAACCCCGTCTCTAATAAATACAAAATTAGCCAAGCTTGGTGGCGCATGTCTATAATCCCAGCTACTTGGGAGGCTGAGGCAGGAGAATCACTTGAACCTGGGTGGCAGAGGTTGCGGTGAGACGAGATTGCATCACTGCACTCCAGCCTGGGCAACAAGAGCGAAACTCCATCTCAAGAGAAAAAAAACCTGCATATTGTCTGTTTCCACCTACTAGAACGTAAGTGCTAGGAGGGCAGAGACTATGTTTTGTTCACCACTGTTTCTCCAGTGTCTAGAAGTAGATTCTTTGAATGCATTTAATTGGAGGCTTGAGATATGAAGAAGTAGGATGCGGTTACTTCATTCAGAGCAAGAGTGGCATGCACCCAGAGAAGTCCAGGTGGAGCTCAGCATGAGTGTGAAGGCCTCATGTCAAGCCATGTCAGGGGACACAAAGATGGAGTATTGTCTTTTTTTTTTTTTTTTTTTTTTTTTTTGTGAGATGGAGTCTCGTTCCGTTGCCCAGGCTGGAGTGCAGTGGTGCGATCTCAGCTCACCACAACCTCTGCCTCCTGGGTTCAAGCGATTCTCCTGCCTCAGCCTCCCAAGTAGCTGGGACTACAGGCACCCGCCACCATGCTCAGGTAATTTTTGTATTTTTAGTAGAGACGGGGTTTCACCATGTTAGCCAGGATGGTCTCGATTTCCTGACCACGTGATCCGCCCGCCTCGGCCTCCCAAAGTGTTGGGATTACAGGCTGAGCCACCGTGCCCCACCAAAGATGGAGTATTCTCTAACCTATGTGACACTTGGCATAAGGGAAGTACAAGCACTCAATGTGTGAGTTTCAATCCCACAGTCTATGGTCTTTAGCCCAGTCTCTCCAGATGCCTATTGAGTTCTTCAAGCACCCAAATGGTTTGGGGAAAGGCTTCAGGTTCTAAATGAGAGGCTTTGTGGGTTACCAGATGGAGAGTCAGAAGATCTGGATTTGAATTCACTCAGCCATGAAATAATTGTGTGATCTTGGGCCAGACATGGTGGCTCAAGCTTGTAATCCCAGCACTTTGGGAGGCCAAGGAAGGTGGATCACTAGAGGTCAGGAGTTTGAGACCAGCCTGTCCAACATGGTGAAACCCCGTTTTTACTAAAAAGTATAAAAATTAGCTGGGCATGCTGGTGCACACCAGTAGTCCCAGCTACTTGGGAGGCTGAGGCAGGAGAATCGCTTGAACCTGGGAAGTGGAGGTTGTAGTGAGCTGAGATGCTGCCACTGCACTCTTGCCTGGGGGACAGAGCAAGACTGTCTGAAAAAAAAAAAAAAAAAAAAAACCAGAAACAAAAAAATTGTATGATCTTGGGGAGTTCTAAGGCCCACTAGCCTCATCTGTAGAATGGAAGCAATAGTACTATTTTGCAGAGCTGACTTCAGGACCAAGAGATCTAATGTATAGGAAGCAGGGTACTTCCTTTGATTTGTCAGGATGGGGGAGGCTAGTCCTGTGATGAATGGGAATGAAGGATAGAAGAGACAGAGGTTGGGCAAACTTCAGGCTCTGTGCTCATAGCCTGCTCCCAGACATTCTCCTGTTATCTCTCTGTTTCCTAGCCTACACACGTGCACAGACAGTAGCTGCTGTTCAGGAATTGAGCTAATGGGTTTTTGTTTGTTTTGAGATGGAGTCTCGCTCTGTCACCCAGGCTGGAGTGCAATGGCGCTATCTCAGCTCACTGCAACCTCCGCCTCCTGGGTTCAAGAGATTCTCCTGCCTCAGCCTCCTGAGTAGCTGGGATTACAGGTGCACACCACCATGCCCAGCTAATTTTTGTATTTTTAGTAGAGACAGGGTTTCAGCATGTTAGTCAGGCTGGTCTCGAACTCCTGACCTCAGGTGATCCGCCCACCTCGGCCTCCCAAAGTGCTGGGATTATAGGTGTGAACCAACGTGCAAAATCTTCACAATTTATATTTAAATATTACAGTAAAGACAGGCATAACAAATTATAAAAGTATTAATTTAGGGAACTAATAAATGTCCATAAAATCTTCACAATCCATGTTCTTCTGCCATGGCTTCAGCCGGTCCCTCTTGTTTGGGGTCCCTAACTTCCTGCAACAGTCTGTTCCTTATCTTTGCTGGGGGCGGGCAGTAGCTGTGCAGTGGCAGTGTGCCTATGCAGACAGAGGGAGCAGTGAACAGCGATAGGGCGTTTCCACCATGGTCTTCACTCAGGCCCCGGCTGAAATCATGGGCCACCTCCGGATACGCAGCCTCCTGGCCCGGCAGTGCCTGGCAGAGTTTCTGGGTGTGTTTGTACTCATGGTAGGTAGGGTCAATGGGGGAAGGAAAAAAGGGGGGTGGGCAAAAGTTCCTGGCTCCTTCTGGTGTCCTTATTTCTTTCTCTTGGTGTCCCCCTTCCTCTCAACTCCCTATCAGTTTTCATTTTCATCCTCTCGTCTCTCCTAATCTCCTTTCCTCTCCTACTTCATCATTTTTATTCTTGTCACTTTTCTTCCTTTTTTTCCCACATTCTTTCCCTTTCTTCTTCCTCCACTTTCCCCATTTCTTTTCCCTTCCCTCCTTCTGCTTTTCTCCTTCCCTTGCTTGTCTTCCGTGCCGATTCATCTCCTTGGCTGCTCCCCTGGCCTTCCCAACCTTTCTCTCTGTTGGTCTCCTGGGCTCCCTGTTCCTCATCTCTCCTCTTCTCAGCAGCTCCTCACCCAAGGAGCTGTGGCCCAGGCTGTCACCAGTGGAGAAACCAAAGGCAACTTCTTTACCATGTTTTTGGCTGGCTCTCTGGCCATTACGATAGCCATCTACGTGGGTGGTAATGTCTCAGGTGAGGAGGGTGGGGTCTGGTCATCAGAGCAGATGGGACGTGCATGTGAGTGTGTCTGTCTGGCGATGGTGGAAACACAAATCCTTCTGTGACTCATGGACATTATCTCCTTGAGCTTGACCAGTGCCCCGGACTGAGATAAGCCTTTGGCCCCACCAGCCCGTCCCCTTTCTGTATCTTTCCATCCCGCTTCCTCCACTAATACTTGGCTCACCTAGACAGAAATCGATGGCAGGGCACGAAGGGCAGGTGCTATCCTCTTGTATCCCCCACCCGAAGTCCTCTGGGAGCTTATCTCCACTCAGGACCTCTCCTGCTTTTCCCCCAGACATCGGTGTGCCTGGCTGGAGCCTTGAGACATAGTGTGTTGCTGTGGAAAAAGCAGACAGACTTAGGGTGTTTGCTTGTTCGTTTGTTTTTTGAGACGGAGTCTTGCTCTGTTTCCTAGGCTGGAATGCAGTGGCACTATCTCGACTCACTGCAACCTCTGCCTCCCGGATTCAAGCCGATTCTCCTGCCTCAGCCTCCTGAGTAGCTGGAATTACAGACGCATGTCACCACACCCGGCTGACTTTTTGTATTTTTAGTGGAGACGGAGTTTCACCATGTTGGCCAGGCTGGTCTCGAACTCCTGACCTCAGGTGATCCACCTGCCTCGGCCTCCCAAAGTGTTGGGGTTACAGGCGTGAGCCACTGCGCCCGGCCCAGACCTAGGTCCTAACCTTGGATTCACGGTGTGACTTTGACAAGTTGCCTAACATCCTGGAGCCTCAATTTCCTAAGCTGTGTGTTGGGAACAATACTATTTGCCTTAAGAGCTGTAGGAAGAACAGCTGGGTGCGGTGGCTCACCCCTGTAACCCCAGCACTTTGGGAGGCTGAGGCAGATGGATCACCTGAGGTCAGGAGTTAGAGACCAGCCTGGCCAACATGGCGAAACCCCGTCTCTACTAAAAATACAAAAACTAGCTGGGCATGGTGACACGTGCCTATAGTCTCAGCTACTCGGTAGTCTCAGACAGGAGAATTGCTTGGACCCAGGAGACGGAGGTTGCAGTAAGCCAAGATTGCACCACTGCATTCCCACCTGGGTGAGAGAGTGAGACTCCGTCTCAAAAAAAGAGAAAGTCATAGGATTAAGTAGGAGGTTGTCACAAGATACAGGTCATAAAGACCTTGCTGATAAAAAAGGTTGCAGTAAAGAAGCCGGCTAAAACTCACCAAGACCAAGATGACCACACTGACCCCTGGTCTTCCTCACTGCTACACTCCCACCAGTGCCATGACAGTTTACAAATGCCATGGCAACAACAGGAAGTTATGCTATATGGTCTAAAAGGGGAGGCATGAATAATCCACCCCTTGTTTAACATGTAATCAAGATACAACCATAAAAATAGGCAACCAGTGGCCCTCAGGGCTGCTCTATCTGTGGAATAGCCATTCTTTCATTCCTTTACTTTCCTAATAAACTTGCTTTCACTTTACTGTATGGACTCGCCCTGAATTCTTTCTTGCATGAGCTCCAAATGCTTTCACATTTCATCCTATTTGTTTTTGTTGTTGTTATTGTTGTTGTTGTTTGTGTGTTTTTTTTTTTTTTTTTTTTTGAGACACAGTTTCGCTCTTGTTGCCCAGGCTAGAGTGCAATGGCGCAATCTCAGCTCACTGCAACCTCCGCCTCCCAGTTCAAGCAATTCTCCTGCCTTAGCCTCCTGAGTAGCTGGGACTACAGGCATGCGCCACCGCACCCAGCTAATTTTGTATTTTTAGCAGAGATGAGGTTTCTCCATGTTGGTCAGACTGGTCTCGAACTCCCGACCTCAGGTGATCCGCCCACCTTGGCCTCCCAAAGTGCTGGGATTACAGGCGTGAGCCACCATGCCCGGCCTCCTTCTTGTCTTGTATGTCCTTAGCAGCTTGACCTTGTAACCATGTGGCCATGCTTTCTCTTTTCACAATGGCAGCCCTGGTTTAAAGTCCAGTTCCCAGTTTAGGGGATGATCCTTATCTTCTGTCTGTCTGTGTATTTATATGTATTATGTGTGTAATGTTTATATATGAAAAAGCTTTAGTTAATTGGTTTAACAGTAAGAATTGCTTAAATCAAACATTTTATCAGAAAAGTAAAAAGTGGAATGCCCTTTATTTAGTTCATGTGACTTAAGTAATCTTTGGGAAATAAATACAGTTTTAAAGATTATTGGTAAAATAAAAAATCTACAAAAATGTAAACATTTTGTCCAGGTGTGGTGGCTCATGCTTGTAACCCCAGCACTTTGGGAGGCCAAGGCGGGCAGATCACTTGAGGTCAGGATTTCGAGACCAGCCTGGCCAATATGGTGAAACCCCATCTCTACTAAAAATACAAAAATTAGGTGTAGTGGTGCAAGCCTGTAGTCCCAGCTACTTGGGAGGCTGAGGGAGGAGAATCGCTTGAACCCGGGAGGCAGAGGTTGCAGTGAGCCAAGATTGAGCAACTGTGCTCCAGCCTGGGTGACAGAGCAAGACTCTGACTAAAAAGAAACAAATAAACAAAAAAAAAAACAAATAAAAAATGTAAACATTGGGTCTAAATTATACAGGTCAGATATTAAGTTTGCTAAATTCTTTAAGGTCATAAGCTGCTTCTTTGACTGTTAAAAATTGTTCAATTTTAGGCTGGGTGCAGTAGCTCACACCTGTAATCCCAGCACTTTGGGAGGCTGAGGCAGGCAGATCACGAGGTCAGGAGTTCAAGACTAGCCTGGCCAACATGGTGAAACCCCGTCTCTACTTAAAATACCAAAAAATTAGCCAGGCATGGTGGTGTGTGCCTGTAATTTCAGCTACTCAGGAGGCTGAGGCAGTAGAATCACTTGAACCCAGGAGGCAGAGGTTGCAGTGAGCCGAGATCATGCCATTGCACTCCAGCCTGGGCAACAGAGGGAGACTCTGTCTTAAAAAAAACAAAAAACAAAAAACAAAAAAAACCCCAAAGCAAAAAACAACAACAACAAAAAAAATTGTTCAGTTTACCTACTCTGGAGAGTTAGATTAAATGTGTTATTGGTACATGTTCCAAAATTATGAGAAATTCCCATAATTCTAATATGACTTAGCGTATGTTATTAATAATTGTTACATAAAATTTTGTATGCCACAGAAGTAACCAAAATTTCCTAGTCAATTGTGGCTTTACTAGTGGCTCTCCTAAGACTTTTTTATTTTTTTGAGACGAAGTCTTGCTCTGTCACCCAGGCTGGAGTGCAGTGGCACGATCTCAGCTCACTGCAACCTCTGCCTCCCGGGAAGCACTTCCTCTGCTTCAGCCTCCTGAGTAGCTGGGATTATGGGCATCTGCCCTATGCCTGGCTAATATTTGGATTTTTGATGGTGATGGGGTTTCACCATGTTGGCCAGGCTGGTCTCAAACTCCTGACCTCAAATGTTCCACCCACCTTGGCCTCCCAAAGTGCTGGGATTACAGATGTGAACCACTGCGCCCGGCCTTAAGACTTTTTATCATCCACAGACAATTGTTGTCTTGTTTTGATCTTCTTTAGAAGGTAGTTTATAATCAGCCATAGGACTTTAACAGGTGCACTTAAATGCAGGTTTCTGATAACTGTGGAGATTGTGACATTAGAATAGAGGAAACAACTTTCAGAACTCTCATGGAGAGCTGATATCAAACAAAAGTTAACTGCATAAACTAAAGAAGACTAAAGCAATCTTTTTGCCTTTGCTTAAAACATTGCTGATCCTTTGTTTTATTTTTTAGAGTCAAGGCAACTTTTCTTTTCAGATGTTTACAGCTTTTAACAATTGAGTAAAGTATACTCCTGTGAACAAAATTTGGAGTATATTCCTCTCTCTACCTGATTTCTCCAGAATTTGGAAATTATTTGTGTGTATTCTTAATTTATGGCAATGCAGTTATTTGCATAAGGGTAATAAGAATCTGTTTTCTTTTGCAACAGGATACAATTGGAGAAATTGGTTATTTTATGAAGGGTTTGACTGGAATGGTGTGCTTTCCATTAAGGAATCAAACTTGACTTGTAAAGCCTACAAAAGCCACTTAGCAACCTGGGCTCATAACGTTGCCTACAAAGTCCCTGTACAGGGTTTCTGACCTGCGGTAAGTAAAGAATGTCACCTTCTAAAAGGTCCAGGAGCCCCAAGTTATCTGGGGACCTCAAAAGGAGAGGAAGAATTTACATGGCAGGGCTCAGCTTTAAAAAAGTCTTATCTAAGATTCTTTCTATGGAACAGAGTTCCATCAAAGCCAATTTTAAAAGCCTATGTGAAAAATAATTATTCTTGCTGCTCTTTATACAATCATCAGGCCAAGTATAATAAAGCACATTGGTCTTACCATAAAAATGGTCTTTCATAAAAATGGGAAACCGGAGAGAGAAAAATTATGTTTCAAGAACTATGATACACTTGTTATTAAATTCCAGTCTCATCAGTTGTCTTTAAGTTTGTTTCTGCAATTTAGGCTAACCCTGCTTAGTCCTGTGAACCAACCAGTGGCCTCTGACTGCTGCTCAGAAGAAACAAGAGGGATGGGTAATGTAAAAATCTGCATCAATAGTCTAATTCTAGGCATTCTAATTCTGCATCAATATTCTAATTCTGGGCAATATTCTAATTCTGGGCATGTACTGGAACCTCATATCAGCATGGTTCCAACAGTTCCTCAGTTCCTCAGTTCATGGAAAGCCTTCTAGTTTAGTTTACTTGGGATAATTTTACTCATTTTGCTTTACGGTTGTGGAATGTATAGCTGTTGTAATCTTTGTATAGGAATGGAGGACAAGCTTACTGAATGTTTCCTTAAACTGAACACTTATGAATCTTCCAGAATATCACCTTTTGTCAGAACTCATGAGTTATGAAGGGCCCTCACCATACCAATGCTTTTTCTTCCCTTCCCTTCCCTTCTTTTCTTTTCTTTCAGATGGAGTTTTATTCTTGTTGCCCAGGCTGGAGTGCAATGGCACGGTCTTGGCTCACTGCAACCTCTGCCTCCCAGGTTCAAGAGATTTTCCTGCCTCAGCCTCCTGAGTAGCTAGGGTTACAGGCACCCGCCACCACATCTGGCTAATTTTTCTGTATTTTTTAGTAGAGACAGGGTTGCACCATGTTGGCCAGGCTGGTCTGAACTCCTGACCTCAGGTGATCTGCCTGCCTCAGCCTCCCAAAGTGTTGGGATTACAGGTGTGAGCCACCCCGCCTGGCCCATACCAACACTTTCCAACTGAGCTCCTCTCTACCACGAATATGAGAGATTCTAAGAGTTAGGCAAAAATATCTTTGCCCCTATTCACCCTGAAGAACTTACAGAAGATGGATCTTCGTCCCTCTGCAACCCTTAGGATTAGTGGTTCTCTTATAAAAGGAAGGGGGAAAATGTCAGAGGCACGTGAACCAGAGCAAGTCTATTTTGAACAAGAGCTGAGTAAAATGAGAATGAGACTTACTGGGCTGCATTCCCAGATGGTTAAGGCATTCTAAGTTACAGAATGAGATAGGAGATTGCCATAAGATACAGGTCATGGCTGGGCATGGTGGCTTATGCCATGACAGTTTATAAATGCCATGACAATGACAGGAAGTTACCCTATATGGTCTAAAAAAGGGAGGCATGAATAATCCACCTCTTGTTTAGCATATCATCAAGAAACAACCATAAAAATGGGCAATTAGCAGCCCTCGGAACTGCTCTGTCTATGGAGTAGCCATTCTTTTATTCCTTTACTTTCCTAATAAACCTGCTTTCACTTTACTCTATGGACTCGCCCTGAATTCTTTTTTTTTTTTTTTTTGAGGCAGAGTCTTGCTCTGTCGCCCAGGCTGGAGTGTAGTGGCGTGATCTCGGCTCACTGCAACCTCCACCTCCCGGGTTCATGCCATTCTCCTGCCTCAGCCTCCCAAGTAGCTGGGACTACAGGCGCCCACCATCATGCCCAGCTAATTTTTTTGTATTTTTAATGGAGACGGGGTTTCACCATGTTAGCCAGGATGGTCTCGATCTCCTGACCTTGTCATCCGCCTGCCTCGGCCTCCCAAAGTGCTAGGATTACAGGCATGAGCCACCGCACTCAGCCTGAATTATTTCTGGTGTGAGATCCAAGAGCCCTCTCTTGGGATCTGGATTCAGACCCCTTTCCTGTAACAAGATTAGGCATCAGGAGAAATTGACACACATGGATGATATAACAGATGCCTAAACGGATCCTATGAGGGAAATGGGGCTGGAACAGCCCTTTAGAGTTGTCGCAAAGTGAGGCAAAGCGGCTAGACTTTTATATCCCTGCATCGATCAGTGTTTGACATGGGCCCCATAGGAGGGCATGTAACCTTCGGTAAGGCATCTTTCTGACTTGAAGGGCATTGCCCAATGAGGGAGGTAGCTATGTGGTATCAGCAGCTGGTATTTCCTACAGCTAGCAAATGGGCATATTGGCTCCCAAGGGGGAATCTGGGTGGAGCACTATAATGTCCATTAAACCTAGTAAAGAAATATTATTTCTTTACTAGTCACACAGATGTGCCCAGGACAGTGGTAGAGCCCACAGGGTTACATAAATCATAATGGTAGCCCTCAAGAACCTCATAAACTGTATATAGTATTTTTAAAAATTTGCATATTGTTTGTTTCCACCTACTAGACCATAAGCTCTAGGAGGGCAGAGACTATGTTTTGTTCACCACTGTTTCTCCAGTGTCTAGAAGTAGATTCTTTGAATGCATTTAATTGGAGGCTTGAGATATGAAGAAGTAGGATGCGGTTACTTCATGCAGAGCAAGAGTGGCATGCACCCAGAGAAGGCCAGGTGGAGCTCAGCATGAGTGTGAAGGCCTCATGTCAAGCCATGTCAGGGGACACAAAGATAGAGTATTCTCTAACCTATGTGACATTTGGCATAAGGGAAGTACAAGCACTCAATGTGTGAGTTTCATTCCCACAGTCTGTGGTCTTTAGCCCAGTCTCTCCAGATGCCTATTGAGTTCTTCAAGCATCCAAATGGTTTGGGGAAAGGCTTCAGGTTCTAAATGAGAGGCTTTGTGGGTTACCAATTGGAGAATCAGAAGATCTGGATTTGAATTCACTCAGCCATGAAATAGTTGTGTGATCTTGGGCCGGGCACGGTGGCTCAAGCTTGTAACCCCAGCACTTTGGGAGGCCAAGGAAGGTGGATCACTAGAGGTCAGGAGTTTGAAACCAACCTGGCCAACACGGTGAAACCCCGTCTTTTTTTTTTTTTTTTTTTTTTTGAAACAAAGTCTCGCTCTGTCGCCAGGCTGGAGTGCAGTGGCACAATCTAGGCTTACTGCAACCTCTGCCTCCCTGGTTCAAGTGATTCCCCTGCCTCAGCCTCCCGAGTAGCTGGGACTAGAGGCGCGCACCACCACGGTAATTTTTTTGTATTTTAGTAGAGATGGAGTTTCACCATGTTGGCCAGGATAGTCTCGATCTCCTGACCTCGTGATCTGCCTGCCTTGGCCTCTGGAGAAACCAAGTCTTTACTAAAAAATATCAAAATTAGCCAGGTGTGGTGGACCTGTAGTCCCATCTACTCGGGAGGCTGAGGCAGGAGAATTGCTTGAACCTGGGAGGCGGAGGTTGCAGTGAGCTGAGATGGTGCCACTGCACTCCAGCCTGGGGGACAGAGCAAGACTCTCTCTCAAAAAAAAAAAAAAAAAAAAAAAAGTGTGATCTTGGGGAGTTCTAAGGCCCACCAGCCTCATCTGTAGAATGGAAGCAATAGTACTACTTTGCAGAGCTGACTTCAGGACCAGGAGATCTAATGTATATGAAGCGGGATACTTCCTTCTATTTGTCAGGATGGGGGAGGCTAGTCCTGTGATGACTGAGAATGAAGGGTAGAAGAGACAGAGGTTGGGTAAACTCCAGGCTCTGCGCTCATAGCCTGCTCCCAGACATTCTCCTGTTATCTCTCTGTTTCCTAGCCTACACACGTGCACAGACACGTAGCTGCTGTTTAGGAATTGAGCTAATGGTTTTAAAGTCTGTTCCTTATCTTTGCTGGGGGCGGGCAGTAGCTGTGCAGTGGCAGTGTGCCTATGCAGACAGAAGGAGCAGTGAACAGCGATAGGGCATTTCCACCATGGTCTTCACTCAGGCCCCGGCTGAAATCATGGGCCACCTCCGGATACGCAGCCTCCTGGCCCGGCAGTGCCTGGCAGAGTTTCTGGGTGTGTTTGTACTCATGGTAGGTAGAGTCAATGGGGGAAGGAAAAAAGGGGGGTGGGCAAAAGTTCCTGGCTTCTTCTGGTGTCCTTATCTCTTTCTCTTGGTGTCCCCCTTCCTCTCAATTCCCTATCACTTTTCGTTTTTATCCTCTTGTCTCTCCTAATCTCCTTTCCTTTCCTACTTCATCATTTTTATTCTTGTCATTTTTATTATTTCTTTAATAACAAGTGTATCATAGTTCTTGAAACATAATTTTTCTCTCTCCAGTTTCCCATTTTTATGAAAGACCATTTTCATGATAAGACCAATGTACTTTATTATACTTGGCCTGATGATTGTATAAAGAGCAGCAAGAATAAATATTTTTCACATAGGCTTTTAAAATTGGCTTTGATGGAACTCTGTTCCATAGAAAGAATCTTAGATAAGACTTTTTTAAAGCTGAGCCCTGCCATGGGTTTGTACCCTCAAATACCTATGAGTTCGGTAAATTCTTTTCTTTTTTCCCACATTCTTTCCCTTCTTCTTCCTCCACTTTCCCCATTTCTTTTCCCTTCCCTCCTTCTGCTTTTCTCCTTCCCTTGCTTCTCTTCCGTGCCCATTCATTTCCTTGGCTGCTCCCCTGGCCTTCCCAACCTTTCTCTCTGTTGGTCTCCTGGGCTCCCTGTTCCTCATCTCTCCTCTTCTCAGCAGCTCCTCACCCAAGGAGCTGTGGCCCAGGCTGTCACCAGTGGAGAAACCAAAGGCAACTTCTTCACCATGTTTCTGGCTGGCTCTCTGGCCGTTACGATAGCCATCTACGTGGGTGGTAATGTCTCAGGTGAGGAGGGTGGGGTCTGGTCATCAGAGCAGGTGGGATGTGCATGCCAGTTTGTCTGTCTGGTGATGGTGGAAACGCAAATCCTTCTGTGACTCGTGGACATTATCCCCTTGAACAGTGCCCCAGACTGAAATAAGCCTTTGGCCCCACCAGCCCGTCCCCTTTCTGTATCTCTCCATCCCGCTTCCTCACACTAATGCTTGGCTCACCTAGACAGAAATCAATGGCAGGGCACGAAGGGCAGGTGCTATCCTCTTGTATCCCCCACCCGAAGTCCTCTGGGGGCTCATCTCCACTCAGGACCTCTCCTGTTTGTCCCCCAGATACACACTGCATCGGTGTGCCTGGCTGGAGCCTTGAGACATAGTGTGTTGCTGTGGAAAAAGCAGACAGACCTAGGTTCCAACTTTGGATTCACAGTGTCTTCTTCTTCTTTTTTTTTTTTTTTTTTTTGAGATGCAGTTTCACTCTGTTGCCCAGGCTGGAGAGCAGTGGTGTCATGTCTGTTCACTGCAACCTCTGCCCCCTGGGTTCACGCGATTCTCCTGCCTCAGCCTCCCGAATAGCTGATTTTACAGGCACCTGCCACCATGCCTGGCTAATATTTGTGTTTTTAGTGGAAACAGGGTTTCACCATGTTGGCCAGGCTGCTCTGGAATTCCTGACCTCAAGTGATCCACTGCCTCGGCCTCCCAAAGTGCTGGGATTACAGGCGTGAGCCACTGTGCCCAGCCTACAGTGTGACTTTGCTAAGTCGCTTAACATCTGTAACATCTGGAGCCTCAATTTCCTAAGCTGTGTGATGGGAATTACACTATCTGCCTTAAGAGCTGTAGGAAGGAGCAGTAGTGTTGTCTGGTGACAATGCCTGGCAGTGACACTTAATAGATGCTGTTTTTCTTTCCTTGATCCTTGAAGGGGCCCACCTGAATCCAGCCTTCTCCCTGGCCATGTGCATCGTTGGACGCCTCCCCTGGGTCAAGCTCCCCATTTACATCTTGGTGCAGTTGCTGTCTGCTTTCTGTGCTTCAGGAGCCACCTATGTTCTCTACTATGGTGACAGAGGGAACAGAGGGAGCCGTGCCTTGAGAGCACCTGTGGGTGGGCAGGGGTGCCTCAGAATGGTTTTGGATGAATGAGCAAAGAGGGAAATCCTGGGTGTTCCCTTCCTCCACAGATGCCCTACAGAACTATACAGGTGGGAACCTGACAGTGACTGGCCCCAAGGAGACAGCCTCCATTTTTGCTACCTATCCTGCCCCCTATCTGTCCCTGAACAATGGCTTCCTGGATCAGGTGGGTGTGAAGGGGAGACCTGGGGACACAACTTTTGCCCTGTTCCTCGGCACCCCAGCCTATTGTTCAGTCTCTGGGTGGAGTGTGGGTTGAGTCTATCTTGGCACCCCCCACCATCCCCAACTGCCTGTGTTGCACAAAGCCAGATGACATGGAATATTTGGATGAGAGAGGGCAGACAGAGCACCTGGCAGCTGACAGGGAACCCTCTGCCTCTGTTGACTCCAAGGTTCTGGGCACCGGGATGCTGATTGTGGGGCTCTTGGCCATCCTGGACAGACGGAACAAGGGAGTCCCTGCGGGTCTGGAGCCTGTGGTGGTGGGGATGCTGATCCTGGCCCTTGGGTTATCCATGGGTGCCAACTGTGGGATTCCACTCAACCCTGCCCGGGACCTGGGCCCACGTCTCTTCACCTACGTGGCTGGCTGGGGTCCTGAAGTCTTCAGGTGGGAGACAGACTCCCCTGGTGCTGGCCTCCACTCACCTTCCTCTGCTAAGGGCTCTGTCCCTGGGTCCACAGCACTCTGCCTTTAAAATAGCTCTCTTGGCCTCTTAGGACAGTGTTCTTTCCCCAAGTCAAATTCTCCCCCTTTCTCCCTTGCTTCCCTCCCAACTTTTCACCGAAACACTAAGATTTAGACGTTGCATTCTTAGGCATGCCACATTACCTCCATGCACATTAGTGACTTCATCAGCAAAATTAATATATTCAGATAATTCCCTAAGGCAAGAGGCTGGACCAAGCTCTCCTGAGGTTCCCTCTTCTAAATACTATGCTTTGGTGACAAGGCAGTCCTCTTCCTAGTGTCTACCACCCTGGGAACAACTTTAGGGCACTCTTGTTACTGCCTCCCGTCCTTGGAGAGGGGAAAGCTAAGGGAGTCACTCCTGATACCTTCCCATTGTCCTTCTTTTGCAGTGCTGGTAATGGCTGGTGGTGGGTGCCTGTGGTGGCCCCTCTGGTGGGGGCCACCGTTGGCACAGCCACTTACCAGCTGTTGGTGGCTCTGCACCACCCTGAGGACCCAGAGCCAGCTCAGGATCTGGTGTCTGCTCAACACAAAGCCTCAGAGTTGGAAACTCCTGCCTCAGCTCAGATGCTGGAGTGTAAGCTATGATTAGGACAACCCTCACTTCACTCATGGACCCTGGAGCCAGCCACTGACCCCGCCTGGGAACAACAGTCATTCTTCCTCTTTGTTAATGTGCCAGAACCTGGGAGGCTTCTCTGTTTACCCGTTTGGCATCCCTTCCTCCTAAACTAAGAAGGATCCTGGACAGGGAGAAGTGGAGGAGGATAAGGTACCAGGACTCAGGCTTCTCATCCCCTCCTCCCGCAAAGCGGTTTTCTGACCCTCAGGGCCTCTCGGAATGTAGTTGCTCCAGGTAACCGCTAGAGGGTGCGCACCTGGACGCTGTATGGGGACGGCTGCGGGCATCTGCAGGGTGGAGGGGGCCACCATCCAGTATAGGGCACAACACCGGGGGCCGCCCTCCATAGCCTGTCCCGACTGCCGACTCCTAGCTCTCATCGCCTCGGCGCCTCCCACCTTCACCCTCTCGGGGATGCCTCCCCAAGAGCGTAGTTAGGGGTGGGGAAGCCGTCTCCACCCAGGGGGCGTGGTGGGGGCGGAGGGACGGAGGGCGGCGGGGCACGGAGACAGAGAGCAAGGCTGGGAAACTGAGGCACCGTTCCTAGACATCTCGGTGCTGTGTCGTTCATTCAAGGAGAGTTGAGATACAGTGAAATGAGCCAGGGCGAGGAGGGAGGATGAAGGAACGGAGGGCGGATGGCTCCGAGGAGCGAGAGTCGGGCTGAGGGCAACCTGGCGCCAGGGAAAATTCTGGTTATTCACCACTTCTACAGCTCTCCTGCCGCTCCCTGCAGAGGATGCTCGTTTTGCAGAGAAGGCAGTGTTCCTCTATTCCCTTCTTCCGAATTAAAAATACCCCTCAGAGCGATCTAGCCTCCCGAATTGTTTTTTCTTTTAAGATGCAGATGGACGTACGTGTAGGGTGATCCCAGCCCAGCCACGCCGAGCCTCGGAAGGGCTAAGACCCTCCCAGTGCCCCGCACAAAGATGGCTGCTCCCTCCTCCCCGCTCCTTCTCCCCTCCCCAAAACCCCCTCCCGCCCCCCGGCCCCCGCCGCCGGCTCCGTCACTTCCGCCCTGCCGTGGCCGAAACTGACACAAAGTAGCGGGCCGAGGCCCCGGGGGAGCGGGGCCGCAGCTGGGGGGGGCGGGAGCCCGCGGGGAGCCGAGCCGAGCGCCCCCCGCCCCAGCCCCCGGCATGGGCAGTACGGGGCCGCCGGGGCGGGCGCCGAGCGCTGAGCGCTGAGGTGAGGCGAGGAGAGGCGGGGGCGCCCGGGAGCGCGGGGCCGGGAGGGCAGAGGGAGATGCGGCCGCAGCCGCGGGGCTGGAGGGGCCGGCGAGCGGGTGTAGACTGGGGAGCACCGGGGGCCGAGATTTGGGAGCTGCGGCCAGACGGGGCGGGGATGGCGGCCGACTGGAGAGGAGGGGCTGTCGGGTGCCCGGGGACGGGGCAGAACGGGGGGGCTGTGTGCAGGATGGGAGGATGGGGTGCTGAAGGGGCGCGTGGAGAGCAGGAGAGCGGCGCGAGTGCCAAGGAGAAGCTCGTGCAGCCTTGGCCAGAGGAGACCCGCCCAGAGAGTTGTTGGGCGAGAGGAGTAACCGGGACCCGAGGGTTTGGTGCCTGGAGAAGGGAGTTTGGGCTGGTAGGCTTTGTCTCAGTAAGGTGGAGGTCTATGCCTGAAGAAAACTGAGGGTGTCAGGAAGGGGCAGTAGCTCTGGGAGATGATAGCTGTGCCGGGAGCCCTGAGTTCTGTCCTTGGTGAGGGAAGGTGGCTCGAGCTCGTGTTGGTGGCCAGTGAGCTGGAGGTCTCGAGTTCCATTTTCTCCTGTTTCCCTGACCTGCCAGCCTCCTCTGAAAGAAGTGGCCAGCCTTTGGGTCTCTTGCTTGTAAGGGAGCAGGGACCGGACCTATAGGAGGAGCTGTTTTCCTCCTTGGAGCATTGCCTGCTTGCCGGGGCTGGCTATTTTTATCCCAAATGTGGCCGAGAGGGGGCTGGGGCTGGGTGACGGGGCAGGGCAACGTGGCTGATGGGCCTGACCTGCTCAGAAAACCCAGGCTGTGTGAGACTAAGAAGGAAAAGTGAGAGGGGATCCCTGTTCCCAGGTCTCTCCTCCCTTCCCCTTGGAATGATGGCCCCCTCAGAGGGGATGAGGTCTGGGGCCAAGCCTGCTTCCAGTCTCCCCAGGGTCTCAGAGGTAAAACAACTTTCCTGGTCCATATCCAGACTCCTGACTCCTGATGGTGTGTGCAGCTCCTACATTAACTCTTTCATGGGACTCAAACTCAGATCTTTAGGCTGATAGTGTTTCTTGATCCCTTCCTCCCCAAGGGCGGGGCTGCCTGTAGAACTTGTGATGCCCACTCTTGCATCCTTTAACTTCTCCCTGTGCTCCCCACCCTCCCGTGACTCATACTCAGACTGGGTGGAAACCCTGGCTGGGGGCCCTGGAGGAGGGCTTGGCATCTCTAAAATATGGATGAGGTTTTTCTTCCTGAGCCAGGCACCCTGGACTGCCATAGTTGGAGAAGGTCAGGGATGAAAAGGACTTCTGGCTTTCAGGATTGCCTGACTTGGCGTAAGGGCGGGATCTGAGCTAGCGAAGGGAGAACTGGTGTCGGTGACTGGGTCGTGGCCAGAGTCTGTAATTATAGAGGTTGGCCAGACAGGCAATTAGTATCTCTTGGGGCTGACAGGTTGGTGGGGTGTGCCTGGTAGGCTAAAGGCAGAGGGAACCAAAGAGGATGAGGAGGTGAAAGGCCTTCCACCCAGACAAGGAAAGAGGAGGTGACTGACTGGCAGTTTCCTTTGGGCCAGGCTGGGGAGTAAGGATGAGGCTCTGCCTTGTAAGGCCAGGCCTTGAACCTTTTAGGAGAAAGAAAGGACGTGGGAAGGCGGAAGCAGACAGGTGTCTCACTGGTGCTCCCTGAGCCTGCACCCTGTGCCATACTGACTGGACTAGGCTCGGGGTGGGAGGGAAGGAGGGGCAAACTCCCCACCAGGGTTGGGAAGACCCCTCTGCCAGCCCAGAAGGGTGGCTGACCCAGGCTGAGGGGAAGCTGTTTAGGGACTGTCTGTGCAGAAAGTGAGGGCCATGCCTCTAATGTGAGCTCCCCTGGAGGAGGTGATAATGGAAGCCCTAGTAATGGGGGGTGGGGATGGCAGGGAACTTATAAGCCTTTCGAGAAGGGTGGAGCCTGCCCACCCTGTTTCCTGATGCCCTGCCAGGTGTTTCCTGGCTTATGTTCCCTCCACCCCACCCTCTGGGGAAACTGCTTTCTAGTAAGCACAAGTACTACTCATCGCCGCCAGAACACATGAGAGCTTCCATTGTCCCTGGGATGGATACCTTGAGAGCTGTTCCCCTTTTTTCAATATCTGGCCTCTGAGAAGAGAGCTTTCCCTACAGGCATGGGCTTCTGTAAAGTCTCAGCCCCCCCATGTCACCCAAGGCAGGGGCATGATGGGAGGTGGTGGGGAAGTGCCCTCTTTCCCAGGGACCCATCATGGCAGTAAGAGGAGAGACTGGGAGGAGGAGGCTGGCGGAGGGGCAGGGTCAGAGCTGGAGAAGAGGGTCTTCAAAAGAGGTCTCATGAGGGGAGGGAAGGGTTATCTTCAGCTTCCTGACCTCATTCGTCTGTCACTTCTTGCAGGGTCTCCCATGGGATTGCTGGGACCTTGCTGGGTGAGATGGCACTGTGTGCAAAAAAGCGCCCCCCAGGTAAGACAGGCAAGGAGGGGAGATCCCGGGAACCATCAAGAGTGGGTGTTGTTATGGCTCAGGGAGCAAAAGGAAAAGGGACAACTGGTATGGGTCTGAGGGAGGGTAGCTTACAGCAGCCCCTATCCAGCTTGGGGGAGCCTAGGAAACCGAATTCTTCCGCTTGATCCCGAAGCTGGGTTATCTGCCAGGACAGCGCTGAGCACCAGCCCCACGCCCCGAAACACCTGCAGTCTTATCTTGGGGCACCTGCAGCTCCTGCTCTCTGGCCTAGGGAGCTGTGTTCTTATCTCTGCTTGGTCCTCTCACCCCCTCCCTGCTCCCCTCGTTTTTCCATCTACCGGTCCTCCTGGTTTTTCCGCGGGAGGGGGTGTGTGTGCGTGAAAGCCGTTGCCCCCGACAACGCCGGCAGTCCGCTCACCCGCATTGGCCGGGCCCGGGGGTGGGAGGGGAGGCGGGGCTCGCGCGCGAGCTTTCGCCTACGCGGCGCGCTGGGAGGCTGCTGCTCCTGCAGTCAGGGAGCGGGCGGGGGCGGAGCCCTGGGCGTGCTCGGCGTGTCCGGGGCCACTCAGCGCACGCTGGCATCCGCCGGGGGGAATGGGGGGCGGCGGCGGCGGCGGCGCAGCTGAGCTCGCGGTGTCCCCGAGCGCCGGCGGCTGGGAGGATGGCCTGGGCTGCGGGTGGGGCGCGCGCCCGACGGCCGGGGCTCCCCTCTGAGCGGCCGCGGCTCCTGCACCTCCCCGGGGGGCCGCCCCGTCGATGCCGCTAAGGCCAAGGACATATAGACGGTCTGCCCTCCCCCACTCAAACCGGGATCATGACGGTCCCCAAGGAGATGCCCGAGAAGTGGGCCCGGGCCCAGGCGCCTCCCTCTTGGAGCCGAAAGAAGCCCTCTTGGGGGACAGGTAACGGGAGGCAGCGCCTGGCAGCTCTCCCGCACCCATTATTTCCCCCCTCCAATCCCTACATTCACTTGTCCCCAGCCTCCCCCTACCTCCCCTGATCCTCTTTCCAGACCCAGAGATCCTGTCTCCGAAGGATCCAGTCCCTACCTTCTTCCTTTGCATGGTCTTTGGTGATTGCGCAGGGGACTCGGCCCAAGGGAGCCCCTCTAGGGAAGTTTATGGGAATGAAGTGGCTTGGTAGGCAGGGGGCACTGTGGCCTGGGGTTTTGTTACTGCAGTCTGCTCTGCAGGGGTCCTGGGGTGTGTAGAAAGGGTTCTGGAATGCTGTCTTTGGCTCCTGGACAGGCTTAAGGCTTTAGGTTTGCTGCCTAACCAAGTTACCCCTTTTTGCAGCATGAGGTCGTGGTGACCCCCGGGGAGATGGGCTGGGGAATCTATTATAGGACAGCTCCTTGTTCTGGGACATGAATTTGGTGCCTGCAGTCCCAGACCTGCAGAGGTTTCGGATAGGTTTAGCTAGATAGGTGTCACTAACTGAGTGACAAAATGAGCCCTTTAAAGCTAAATATGTGCAGATGGTACAAGGAAGGTCCAGTTAGAGAGCAACTGTTACAATTACATTTCATTCCTCCCCCCTCTATCTCAGTCTGCATGACCCATATCCCTGAAACGCCCCCCCCCACACACACACCTTTTTCTACTTGAAGATGAGCTTTGAAATAAGGTGATGTCATTGTGGGCCAGTCAGAAGCAGTTGCTGGTGACATGTGACAAGCAGAGGCTCCTGTAGGGGGGACTGCACGTGGGGCTGGGATGCTGCCGCAGAGCAGCTCCAGGGCACAGTGAGCCTCCTTCTTGCCACTTACCCCACCCTCCAAATAAGGGAGAGAGCAGTACCGCAACTAGATCTGCAGTGGTCCCCAGGGGAAGGAAGCTTTGCGTTTTCAGCGCTTCTCCTTGAATATGATGATGTATGCATTAATAATAGCAGCAAAAGGGGCTGGGGAATCCCAGGACTGTCAGTGGCTCAGATTCCTCTGGAGTGGGGGTGGGAGAGACAAACTGGGTGCTTCCAGTGGAAGACCTTGAAGGTTGGTGGTGAGGAAAAGAGAACATGTCCTGTCCTGTGAATGTAACCTGGAGAGCTGTGTGGTCAGGCTGCTGGTGAGAGGTGGACTGGAGAGAAGAATCTGATGACCCCCTCAGTTGTGGAGCTAACTCCTTAAAATGATATTCTGTGGAAAAAAACAGGGAACCCCCCAACAAAGTGTTGGTCCAGACCTCAGTTTGCTCCTCCTGACTGCAGCATCATTTTGTTGCAGAAGAAGAAAGGAGGGCGCGGGCTAATGACCGAGAATACAATGAGAAATTCCAGTATGCGGTAAGTGACTCTAGACCACCTGTTCCCTCTCTCTGTTTGGACAGGGGAAAGGGGCAAGGGCAACCTACCGTTGGGACTGAGGGCTGCCTGGGAAGAGTGCTTGGGGGAGGGGAGGCAACCTCCTCAGCCACTCTCCATCTGCTATCGTGCTGAATTTTTCATGCCTTCACCTGTCAGTGAAGCAGAATACATTGAATCCCTTGAGACTCCCTTCTCTCCTCCTCTTTCCCCCTCCCACACCTGTGTTTGCTGGCTTTTGGGGTAGAGGTCTGGGGAAGTATAAAGATGGGGGAGGCAGCCTCAGTCTGGTTCTGGATTGAGACTGGAGGCTGCTCATTATCTTCTCTCTTACTGCCATAGAGTAACTGCATCAAGACCTCCAAGTACAATATTCTCACCTTCCTGCCTGTCAACCTCTTTGAGCAGTTCCAGGAAGTTGCCAACACTTACTTCCTGTTCCTCCTCATTCTGCAGGTAGGTGACCCATAGTAGATTTTTTGCAGCTTCCCAAACTGAATAAAGCCAAGGAAGAGGAAAGGGAATGAAGGCATCAGATGGGGCCTCAGAGGCATACTTCTCTTTCTTTTTTTCAGTTGATCCCACAGATCTCTTCCCTGTCCTGGTTCACCACCATTGTGCCTTTGGTTCTTGTCCTCACCATCACAGCTGTTAAAGATGCCACTGATGACTATGTGGGTTGTTTTCATTCCTCTATTTTGTCCCAGTCACCCACCCCTACTCCCAGCCCCACCCCCAACTCACGGCCACCTTCATCCAGCACAATTTCTTGATGACCTTGATATCCCTTACCTGGTCCAGCCAGATCCATGATGTCTTTTTGCTGAGTGTGGGGAGAGGGAATCAGGGAGTGAATTGGTTTGTGATGGGGTGTGTATGAGGCGTTAACCAGCATGCTCTGAGTTCTACTGAGCAATGAATTCCTTCAAGGCAGGGGAAGGTGTCTTACCTTTCAGTTTTCTTCTTTTCAGTTCCGCCACAAGAGTGATAACCAGGTGAATAACCGCCAGTCTCAGGTGCTGATCAATGGAATGTGAGTGCCTGTTGGAGACAAGAGCTCTGGGGAGGAAGGGGGTCCCTTAGGAACCTCTTTAGCTCCTGACAGCCTCTTCACTGTCTTCTCATTGCCTCAGCCTCCAGCAGGAGCAGTGGATGAATGTCTGTGTTGGTGATATTATCAAGCTAGAAAATAACCAGTTTGTGGCGGTAAGGGACAGAGTACCCCTCTAGGCCTGTAGGGTTCTTCCTCTTCTTTTTGAGAAAAGGATGACTCTTTCCTGATTTACTGTTGCTTCTTAAACACCCATGGCAGGAAACTTTCTCACACCAGGGGCTTCTGTGTCATGCTGATATGCCTGGGACTAGCCATTTATGCACCTGGAACTAAGCAAACCAGGAATGCTTAGTGGAAGGAGCCATCATTACAGCCCACTGGGGGTGGAGGTTTGCATATTCAGATTTCTCATTAGTTTTTCTCTCTAGGCGGATCTCCTCCTCCTTTCCAGCAGTGAGCCCCATGGGCTGTGTTACATAGAGACAGCAGAACTTGATGGGTAAGTGGCATGCTCAGTGTCAGCCCTCTCCTTCTGTCTCTTTGGAGGTAAAAAGATTGTCTTTGAATGAGGTTCTGAGGCTTGGGCTCTGTCTGAATTTGGAAAAATTAGGGGTAAGAAAGGCTTTGGATGGGATGTGTGAAGTGTTATTCAACCAGTATTTGCTGGGCTGAGCAGTTATGTACCATGCTTAGGTGTCACCAGGTAGAATTTAGAGGATGGGGAAAGGTGGGCATGGTGACTCACTCCTGTAAATCCCAGCACTTTGGGAGGCCAATGTGGGAGGATTGCTTGAGGCCGGGAGTTTAAGACCAGCCTGGGCAAGATGGTGAGACCTTGTCTCTACAAAACAAACAAACAAACAAACAAAAAATTTAAAAAGTTTAAAAATTAGCTGGGTATGGTGGTTTTAACGCCTATAATCCCAGCCACTTGGGAGGCTGAGGCGGGAGGATTGTTTGAGCCCAGGAGTTCGGCTTTAGTGAGCTATGATTGTGCAACTGCACTTCAGCCTGGGCAGTAGAGCGAGACCCCATCTGTGAAAAAAAACATTTAGAGGATGAGGAGGGAGCGGGGACTCAGGGACACTGTCCTTCCAGAGAGACCAACATGAAAGTACGTCAGGCGATTCCAGTCACCTCAGAATTAGGAGACATCAGTAAGCTTGCCAAGTTTGATGGTGAGTAATTTTGGAGGAGCAGCCTGAAGGTAGAGGAAGGGGGTTGGGTTTTGTTTGGGGGCGTTAAATTATACATTTTCCTTTGGGCTTTTTGTTGTTATTATGCAACTCCCTGGACTGTTTTGGGGAGGGGAGTGTTCCTAATGTCATGTGGCTCCCTGTTGGTTTTGAGTTGATAATTATTTCAAGGGAACTTTGTGGCTGATAGCTCCCCACTTGCTATGCATGTTGAGAGAAATTCAGCTTATTCTTTTAGCTTATTAGCTCAGAATAATAATATATGTTCCTTATAAGGCAAACCATACAGAGTGTATAAGAAAAAGTGAATAGAGGTCGGTACCATGGCTCACGCCTGTAATCCCAGCACTTTGGGAGGCCGAGGTGGGCGGATTGCTTGAGGCCAGGAGTTCGAGACCAGTCTTGTCAACATGGTGAAACCCTGTCTCTATTAAAAATAGAAAAATTATTAGCTGGGCGTGGTGCTGTGTGCCTGTAATCCCAGCTATTCAGGAAACTGAGGCAGGTGAATCGCTTGAACCTGGGAGGTAGAGGTTTCAGGGAGGCAGAGGTTGCAGTGAGCTAAGATCGTGCCACTGCACTCCAGCCTGGGTGACGAGCGAAACTCCGTCTCAAAAAGAAAAAAAAAATACAAAAATTAGCCAGGCATCGTGGCGTGCATCTGTGGTCCCAGCTTCTTGAGAGGCTGAGGCATGAGAGTTGCTTGAACCTGGGAGGTGGAGGTTGAAGTGAGCCGAGATCGCACCACTGCAGTCCAGCCTGGGCAACACAGTGAGACTCTGTCTCAAAAAAAAGCAAACAAAAAAAAAAAAAAAGAAAGAAAATAGCTCTTCCTTCCTCTTCTACCCTGCTGAGGTAGCCACATTAATTGACAGTCAGTGTGTGCTCATCCACACTTTTCATATATGTTTGTACAAACAAATATTAGGTCATGCTGTTGCTTTTTTTTTTTTTGTAAATACTCTTGCCCAGGTTGGAGTGTAGCGGTACGATCTCGGCTCACTGCAACCTCTACCTCCCAGGTTCAAGTGACCCTCATGCCTCAGCCTCCCGATTAGCTAGAATTACAGGCGCCCGCCACCACGCCCGGCTAATTTTTGTATTTTTAGTAGAGACAGGGTTTTGCCATGTTGGCCAGGCTAGTCTCAAACTCCCGACCTCAGGTGATCCACCCGCCTCAGCCTCCCAAAGTGCTGGGATTACAGGCGTGAGCTACCATGCCCGGCCTGCTTCATTATTTTCCTGAAGAGTTGCATCAGCTCACACTCCTCCCAGCAGCATATGGATGGGCCCTTGCCCTTGCATCCTCTTGCCTCAGCTCATTTTCTCTTTGTTTTGATTGTCTTGTGGTCAGGCTGTAGACTGGACCTTGAGCAGTGGAATTCTTGTCTCCCGTTCAGGTGAAGTGATCTGTGAACCTCCCAACAACAAACTGGACAAATTCAGCGGAACCCTCTACTGGAAGGAAAACAAGTTCCCTCTGAGCAACCAGAACATGCTGCTGCGGGGCTGTGTGCTGCGAAACACCGAGTGGTGCTTCGGGCTGGTCATCTTTGCAGGTGAGCCTCCTAGCATCCAAAGAAAGAAGGGTAAGAGTGACTCAGCCAGCCCTCCCTCAGGAGTATGGGATGAGGTGGGAGAATACCTAAGGTAAAAAACCTCCAGCTGTGTATACAGGCCTCTTATCCAGCCAGTATCTCTATTCCACCCTGGTGTCCTGCTGTCTGGGGATCAGGGCAGAAGCCCAGAGGCAGATGTGTTATTTGGCTTTCCCAGCCCTTCCCATTCTTTTCCAGGTCCCGACACTAAGCTGATGCAAAACAGCGGCAGAACAAAGTTCAAAAGAACGAGTATCGATCGCCTAATGAATACCCTGGTGCTCTGGGTGAGGTGCCCACATCTGGCTCCCTGCCCCTGCCCTCTCTTCTCCCTGGGTGCTCCTTTTCCTTTCCTCTCTCTTCTTTGGTCAGTAGGCTTCAGGTTTGGCTTTAAAGCCGCTAGCAGGTCAGTTACACAAAGGCAGTGTTTATTTTAGGCCCCTTTTAGTTGGAAGATGTTATTTAAAAAAACTTTAGGAACATTCATGAATTAACAACTTAAAGCTAAAACAAATCATCCCTTCTCTGATTCCAGTTACGATGATGACTTTGTGAAGCATGTGACCTTCTGTTTGCTTTTGCCAGGGACAAGGAGGCCTTCATGGGGATGGAGAGGGAATTAAAAGAAAAATTTCCATTTGGAAGAGGTTGGCAGGGTCTTTTCCCCCCAGCTTCTAAGAACGAAGGATCCCCAAAGGAAAAGTTTCTGTTTTAGGTTTTGGCAATTCCTGAATCCTTCTCTTGTTTAGCTAGAAATCTGAACTCCTTGTTGGGCTCTCCTCCCCTTTCTGTGCCCCGACTGTCTGCTGTCTGCCCCCCACATGCCAGCTTGTGAAGGCTGGGGCTAGCCTCTGGTGAGCTTGTTTCCCCGCTGGCTTTAAAGGGTGTGCGGAAACCCAGCCTGGTGGGCGAGGTTGTCTATCACATCAGGGCTCCAGTCGCCCCCTGGTGGTCATTGGGCACCAATCTCTCATTTTGTTTCAAAGCCTAAACAGTGGAGGCAGCTTTGGAAATAGATGTAGGAAATTGGACAATGGTCTGGTTTTTTACCAGTCTCTCCAGAGACTCCAAAATTTATAAGATTTTTGACTAATCAAGAAATCTAGACCAGGAGTGGTGGCTCACACCTGTAATCCCAGCACTTTGGGAGGCCAAGGTGGGAGGATCATTTGAGCCTAGGAGTTCGAAAACAGCCTGGACGCCATAGTGAGACCCTGTCTTTACAAAAAATTGAAAAATTAGCCAGGTTTGGTGGCATGCACCTGTGGTCCCAGTTACTCTGGAGGCTGAGGCAGGGGGATTGCTTGGCCTGGGAGACTGAGGCTGCATTGAGCTAGGATCATGCCACTGCACTCCAGCCTGGGCAACAAAGCAAGACCCTGTTTCAAAAAAGAAATCTATGTTTATGAAGATACAGTTTGTTTCCCAAGTTTAAAAAAAAAAGGCAATCTCGGCCAGGTGCAGTGGCTCACGCCTGTAATCCCAGCACTTTGGGAGGCCGAGGTGGGTGGATCACGAGGTTAAGAGATCAAGACCATCCTGGCCAACATGGTGAAACCCTATCTCTACTAAAAATACAAAAAAATAGCCGGGCGTGGTGGCGGGCACCTGTAGTCCCAGCTACTCAGGAGGCTGAGGCAGGAGAATGGCGTGAACCCGGGAGGTGGAGCTTGCAGTGAGCTGAGATCACGCCACTGCATTCCAGCCTGGGCGACAGAGCAAGACTCCGTCTCAAAAAAAAAAAAAAGGCTATCTATGTGAGATAGTGAACATTACCGTGGCTTGGCATTTTTGTTGGCTTGTGGAGGCCTAGCCCAGGTGAATAGATTATTTACAGTAAGTTTTCTGGTATGTTAAAAGTAGCTCATCCCCACTCTTACCAACTTGGAGGACTCTGGAAGGTTTCAAGGTGCCAGATTGAGAGCTAATCAACTATTTCAGTTTCTTCATCATATAGATGAAATAATGGTCAGACAGAAGGCCACATGATAATTGGTGACAGACTAGAACCTGTCACCAGTTCTGAGCTTTTTCCACTAGAATAGTGGTGTCCAATATTTTGGCATCCTTGGGCCACATTGGAAGAAGAATTGTCTTGGGCCACGCATAAAATACACTAACATTAACAATAGCTGATGAGCTTAGAAAAAAAAATTGCAAAAAAAACCTCAAAATTTTTTTTTTCTTTTTTGAGACGGAGTCTCACTCTGTCACTAGGATGGAGTGTAGTGCAATGGCATGATCTCGGCTCACTGTAACCTTCGCCTCTCGGGTTCACGTGATTCTCCTGCCTCAGCCTCCCTAGTAGCTGGGATTACAGGTGCCCACCACCACACCCAGCTAATTTTTTTGTATTTTTAGTAGAGATGAGAGATGGGGGGTTTCACCATGTTGGCCAGACTGGTCTCGAACTCCTGACCTCATGATCTGCCTGCCTTGGCCTCCCAAAGTGCTAGGATTATAGGTGTGAGTCACTGCACCTGGCCTTTTTTTTTTTTTTTTTTTTTTTGAGACAGGTTCTCGCTCTGTTGCCCAGGCTGGGATGCAGTGGCACGATCTTGGCTCACTGCAACATCCACCTCCTAGGTTCAAGCAATTCTCATGCCTTGGACTCTTGAGTAGCTGAGACTACAGGCAAGTGCCACCAGGCCTGGCTAATTTTTTTATGTTTTTAGTAGAGATGGGGTTTCACCATGTTGGCCAGGCTGGTCTCAAACTCCTGACCTCAGGTGATCCATCTGCCTCAACCTCCCAAAATGCTGGGATTACAGGCGTGAGCCACTGCGCCCAGCCCATAATAGCTGTTTTTTTAAAAATTATTTTTCATTTAACATTCAGCTGTTACCAAAATCTCATAGTGTTTTAAGAAAGTTTATGAATCTGTGTTGGGCCACATGTGGCCCAGAGACCACGGGTTGGACAAGCTTGCACTAGAGCATCTGAGCTTTTGAGGGCTCAAGGGATGAATACATCACAGATGCACTTGGTTTTGAGGGCTTCCTACATGTCAGCCTCGCCTGTGCTTCTCATTCCTCCCCAGATTTTTGGATTCCTGGTTTGTATGGGGGTGATCCTGGCCATTGGCAATGCCATCTGGGAGCACGAGGTGGGGACGCGCTTCCAGGTCTACCTGCCGTGGGATGAGGCAGTGGACAGTGCCTTCTTCTCTGGCTTCCTCTCCTTCTGGTCCTACATCATCATCCTCAACACCGTTGTGCCCATTTCACTCTATGTCAGGTATGTGCCTTCTCTTACCTGGGGTCTCTCCAGGGAGTCAGGTGGTCCCATAGAACTTTTCTTTTCTATGAAGATGAAGTCCTTGAGAAGTAACTTGAAGTCCTCTTCTTCCTGTACTGTAAACATTTGATGTTATCTGTTTATCTTTGTGGGCAGAGCAAACTTTTTACCACAGTTTCCTGGTACTTGGGACTGTATTAGAGAAAAAAAATATATTGATTTATTCAGCACCTATTTATTACATGCCTACTGTGTACAAAGAATTGTGCTAGGTGCCATCACAAATAAAAGAGGAATTAGGAATGGATCTCCTTCCTTCTAGGAGCTTACGTCTAGTAAAGGAAGGAAAATCTAAACACATTATAAAACAAAATAGGAACCAGTGCTGTAGAATTCGACCTAGAGTCTTCTGTGTGAAGCATGGGAATACAGAGATGTATAAGGTGGCCTCTGCCTTTAGCAGCAGCAGATGGATGGGTCGAGGAGGTGAGATCTGGACAGTGTCAGACTGAGATACCATGTGGGAGGCACAGGGTGCCCGGGGACTGAGAGAGTGTTGCTGCCTAAGCAGGTAGGCAGGGAGGGAGAGATGGCATTTGCTCTGGGCTTTGAGTGGTGACTGGGCTGGGTGAAGGTGGAGCCACAATGGCGAGGAGGATGAGAGGGCTGGAAGCAAAGGTGTGGAGATGGGAGCCTGGGAATGGCCTATGGAAATAGTTGGCCAGGGTCTTGGGCCAAGAGCAAGAGCTGGAAACATAGCTTGCTCCTGATTGTGGAGGCTTTTGAATGTTTGCCTGTGGACTTTGTACTTACTAACCATTAAAAGTTATTGAAGAGACTGGGCATGGTGGCTCACACCTGTAATCTCAGCACTTTGGGAGGCAAAGGTGGGTGGATCACGAGGTCAGGAATTCGAGACCAGCCTGGCCAACATGTTGAAACCCCGTCTCTACTAAAAATACAAAAATTAGCCAGGTGTGGTGGCGGGTGCCTGTAATCCCAGCTACTCGGGAGGCTGAGGTAAGGAGAATCGCTTGAAACCAGAAGGTGGAGGTAGCAGTGAGCCAAGATCACGCCACTGCACTCTAGCCTGGGCAACAAGAGCAAAACTCTGTCTCAAAAAACAAAACAAAACAAACAAATAAAAAAGTTTTTGAAGAAAGTCAAAAGAATGTATTCTGTATTCTAAAAATGCATTCTAAGTGTTACAGCTCTTTTAGAATTTGTCTAGCAGGTTTTCCGGTTTTCACCGGAACCCCTCTGCCACAAAAAGAAAAAAATGCATTCTAAAAAAAATCTAAAGAATGCTTTAGGAAGTATTGACTGGCAGTAGTGTACAGCATGAACAGGATCAAGGCAACATGTAGGATGTTTGAGGTAAAGAGAATGTTAGCAGGGACAGGCCAGTGAGAATGAAGGGGAGGAGGAGGAAGAGGAGGCAGGAAGAATAGCCAGGGGAAAGGAACTTTCTTGCTTAGTGCCTTGCACTTGAGATAAGGGAACCTGTGAGATTTTTAAGGAAATGTTTTATGGAGGTGCTGAAAACTTGTCCTATCTCCCACCTTTTGTTCATACAGATTCCCCAAATAGCCCTCAACTCTCTCCCAGCCCCCAATCTTACTGCTGGTGATAATAAATAGAAGATACAGCATTTCTGTGCTGAGGGAATACAGTTTAGGCTTTTCCAGGGTGTGACGAGGAGAGTCGGAAGGTTCTGGGTTTAGTCCTGCCTCCTCACTGGCCATGTGACCTCAGGAAAATCCATGGTCATTCAGGGCCTCACTTGATCTTAGTTTTCCCATGTGAAACAGGAACAGGAATACTTGTCTCACGTTTTAATAGAATGTCTTGATATAAGATATTGGCTTAGAAGATACATTTTAAACTTAAATGACTACAGTTACTGGGTGGTAGCCTGCTCATCGTGACTGTTGCCACTCCCTTCTGCATTACTATTTAAATGCCTTTGTGCTTACAACCTAATTTTGTTTTCCCACCTATGGGCTTTCCTATCTGTGTTTTGTATCTCAGTTCACTTGAAGCCCTTGGGAGCAGCTAAAGCAGTTTTCTTTCTGAGTCTCATCAGGTCACAGTGTGTATGTTTGGGGGAGGCTGAGAGGGGGTTGAAGAGCTGTGTGAGGAAAAGGCCCTTTGGAATGTGAAGACATTCCCATTTGCCTGGTAATGGTATCCTGATAGGAGCCTTAGTCAGGTGGGAAGCAGGGCTTCGGATATGGCCCCATTGCTTGGCTGCACTGGACCTAAACATGGCCCTTTCTGGAAATGCTAACAGTGCATATGATTAGCAAAGAAGAGGATACGAACAGACCTGGAGATGTTAAAGGCACTATAGTGGCCGGACACGGTGGCTGTCGCCTGTAATCCCAGCACTTTGGGCGGTGGAGGCGGGAGGATCTCTTGAGTTCAGGAATTCAAGACCAGTGTGGGCAACACAGCGAGATCCCATCTCTACAAAAAATGAAAATTAGCCAGGTGTGGTGGCGTGCACCAGCTACTAGGGAGGCTGAGGTGGGAGGATTGCTTGAGCCCAGGAGTTTGAGACTATAGTGAGCTATGATTACACTACTGCACTCCAGCTTGGGTGACAGAGACACTAGCTCAAAAAACAAACGAGCAAACAACAACCACCACAAAGCGCTGTGCCATTGTGAAGTGGTGGTGTTCTGCAGATGCCCAGGGCCCTCTCCCTCTGGAGTCAGCACCTCAGCCCTGCCCTGCGTTCAGAATCAGGGATGTAGTGCCCCAAGCCCAGGGTGGAAGGAGCGCACCCCGCCTGTGCTGGGACAGTGACGAGTGGGCTTCAAGCCTTCTCCATTTCCCCTCCCCGGGGCCGCCCCTCTTTGAGGTGGCATCTGTGTTGCTGTGGCATGCACAGCACCCTCATTATTTCTCTCTCTCTTTTCTCTCCCCTCCCTCTGGCACTTTCTCTTGTTTTTCTCTGCATGGTTTCTGTATTATTAGTCCTGAGGTAAGAACTGGCCGAGTGCCTTGTCTACAGCCCCATTTCCTCCTTTGCTGTCTGTCCTGCCCACCCAGGCCCTTTGCACCTTCTTGTCTGGAGAGCGTCAGGAGGGTCGGGTCGGGGCGTTCCTCTGCTGGCTGTGTGCGGCCGGCTCCACCTTCAGGCTCTCCTTGCCCTTTCCCACCTAGGTTTCTGTGCCCAGGTGTCTTCTCCGTTCTCGTCTCTCCCCAGGCGGAGGGCCTGCAGCGAAGGCCCATGTGGGTGGGGCAACTCCTCCCCTTCCCAACCCAAGCCTCACCTCTTGTCCCCTGTGCAGTGTGGAGGTCATCCGTCTGGGCCACAGCTACTTCATCAACTGGGATAAGAAGATGTTCTGCATGAAGAAGCGGACGCCTGCAGAAGCCCGCACCACCACCCTAAACGAGGAGCTGGGCCAGGTGGAGTACATCTTCTCTGACAAGACGGGCACCCTCACCCAGAACATCATGGTTTTCAACAAGTGCTCCATCAATGGCCACAGCTATGGTATGGTGGCACCACTGGGGACTGGGGGCTTGCACCTCACCTGGAAGGACAGTGGAACTGGGGCCCCACAGTTTCCTTAACATTGGTTTTTTCTTCCTTCCTAGTTGGGTCTGAGGGGCCTAGAAAGGGTCCATCCTGGCCAGGCACGGTGGCTCACGCCTATAGTCATAGCACTTTGGGAGGCTGAGGTGGGAGGATTGCTTGAGCTCAGGAGTGCAAGACCAGCCTGGGCAACATAGTGAGACCACATCCCTACAAAAAATTTAAAAATTAGCCAGGTGTGGTGGCATGTGCCTCTGGTCTCAGCTGGCCAGTGACTCAGGAGGCTGAGATGGGAGGATCACTTGAGCCTGGGAGGTCAAGGCTGCAGTGAGCCATGATCTTCCACTGCACTCCAGCCTGGGCGACAGAATGAGGCCCTGTCTCTCGAGAAAAATCCACACACAAAGAAGAGGTCCATTCTGTGTCCCATGTCAAGAAGCAGATCCTGCCTGGGCACAGTGGCTCACGCCTGTAATCTCAGCACTTTGGGAGGCTGAGGCAGGTGGACCACCTGAGGTCAAGTGTTTGAGACCAGCCTGGCCAACATGGTGAAACCCCGTCTCTACTGAAAATACAAAAATTAGCTGGGTGTGGTGGCCGGCGCCTGTAATCCCAGCTACTCGGGGGGCTGAGACAGGAGAATTGCTTGAACCCAGGAGGTGGAGGTTATAGTGAGCCGAGTTTGCACCATTGTACTCCAGCCTGGGCGACAAGAGTGAAATTCTATCAAAAAAAAAAAAAAATTAGATTCTGAGAGTCCTCCCCTTGTCCTCTCCTGATGCCCTGACCCTGGTCTCAGCTCCAGGAATTAGGGGAGCTCCTTGGCTGTTTGAAGTGAGACACTGGCCTCTGGGCATCCTGGCCAGGCGGAACCCTGCTAGACTCTCCCCTGTTGCTGCTCAGGGTCCTTGTGAGTCTGTAGAATGTGGCTGTGGTTGGACTTCCCGGTGTGGCCCGTGGCTGTGCTGCTGGGATGGCCTGGGGCAGCATGTGGGGCTGACTTTTATGCAGAGTGTGGACCCCTCTTGTAACTGCTTTCTGTACTGACTGATGCCTTTCGGTCAGTGTCTGAGCCTTGTCTGCTGCTCAGGTCTGATGGGTGCAAGGAGGCCTGGGAGGTGTGGAATTGGAGCTGCCCTGAGGGGGGTGCCGCCTAAGGTGGAGACAGGGATGGTGAACAGTGGGTGCCGGGGCTCTTTCATGGCCAGGCCTTGGGGTTCTGGGATCTAGGGTGCCTGCTGCCTCCTATCCCACGAGTCAGCAATGTGACTGAGTGACTCACACTGTGACAGCTGCTCAGCGATTAGGGTTGAGGGGCTCAGTGCCTGCGGGGATTCTGCATTGGAGGTGTTTTTCCATGCTCTGGAGCTCTCTGGCTCTGACGTTGCTTCTTTTTCTGCCCTGGCTGTATGTAGGTGATGTGTTTGATGTCCTGGGACACAAAGCTGAATTGGGAGAGGTAAGATTCAGTCTCCCTAATTCTATGTACCAGTGAAACAGGGTGCCTGGCCAGTAACAGTTAGTGTAGTCAGGAGTGATGTGTTATCTGGATAGGAAATGGAAGCTGGAGAAATGGGTGTTTTAAGGCAGAACTGGTGATGACGGAAGTGGAAATTTTGAGGTCCACCGTGGACAGGAGCCTACTGAGAGTTGGGAGGGCAGGGATGAACCCTTCCCCGGGATGCAGCCTGGCACTCGAACCTTTCCTAAGAGCCTTCTTATGTGTTTCAGAGGCCCGAACCTGTCGACTTCTCCTTCAATCCTCTGGCTGACAAGAAGTTCTTATTTTGGGACCCCAGCCTGCTGGAGGCTGTCAAGATCGGGGACCCCCACACGCATGAGTTCTTCCGCCTCCTTTCCCTGTGTCATACTGTCATGTCAGAAGAAAAGAACGAAGGTGGGCCGAGGAGCCAGCTCGCACTCTCCTGACCTGACTCTGCCCTTGGGCTCTGCTCTGCTCTGCTCTGCTCTGCAATGCGGCTGGGCTGGGGCTTCCTGGGTGGGGCACGTGGCTGAGAGAGGCCACTTAAATCACGTGTATTCTTCCTCCCCACCCAGGAGAGCTGTACTACAAAGCTCAGTCCCCAGATGAGGGGGCCCTGGTCACCGCAGCCAGGAACTTTGGTTTTGTTTTCCGTTCTCGCACCCCCAAAACGATCACCGTCCATGAGATGGGCACAGCCATCACCTACCAGCTGCTGGCCATCCTGGACTTCAACAACATCCGCAAGCGGATGTCGGTCATAGGTGAGGCCAGGCCTGGGGTGCTGGGGCGTTTGAGGGCAGCATTCAGGCCTAGAGTGGGTGAAGTGTGCTGGGTGACTCTTGATGTGTTTAGGTTGGGGGTCTTTGCCTGTCTGAATTTTTCTGGCACTTTCTTCACCTGCCCCATTCATAGTGCGGAATCCAGAGGGGAAGATCCGACTCTACTGCAAAGGGGCTGACACTATCCTACTCGACAGACTGCACCACTCCACTCAAGAGCTGCTCAACACCACCATGGACCACCTTAATGTGGGTGTGAGGAGAGGAGGAGCCAGCCTGGGGGGTTCTACTCTTAGTGTGGGGGAGGCGACTTGTTTGTTTTATTGTGTAAATTTAAGGTCTACAACGTGATGTTTTGACGTGTATATATAGTGAAGTGATTACTACAGTCAGACAAGTTAACACATCAGCCAGCTCCCATAGTTACCTCTTTTTGTGTGTGTGGTGACAGCCCCTAACTGTGGAATGTGGCACATGCCTAGCCTACAGTGCAGGATTATTCATTGTCGCCCTCACGCTGTCCATTAGCTCTCCAGACTTATCCAGGTGTGCCTTTCCACTCTGCCTCCAGGAGTACGCAGGGGAAGGGCTGAGGACCCTGGTGCTGGCCTATAAGGATCTGGATGAAGAGTACTACGAGGAGTGGGCTGAGCGACGCCTCCAGGCCAGCCTGGCTCAGGACTGCCGGGAGGACAGACTGGCTAGCATCTACGAGGAGGTTGAGAACAACATGATGGTACGGGCTGTGGGACGGGCCAAGGGTGGGCATGGAGGGCTCATGCCTGCGATTCTTGTGCCAGGAATCCTTGTGGTATTTTCAGCTGCTGGGTGCAACAGCCATTGAGGACAAGCTTCAGCAAGGGGTTCCAGAGACCATTGCCCTCCTGACACTGGCCAACATCAAGATTTGGGTGCTAACTGGAGACAAGCAAGGTGAGAGCCCAGCAGGGCAGAGGCAGTTGCAACTGACAGTAGCCCTGTTGGACCCTTGCATGGAGCCGAGGACATCAGGCAGGCGAGTGTGCTGACCTTGTTGGGTGCCTGTCCGTAGCTCCTGCGTTCTCTCTTGGTAGAGACGGCTGTGAACATCGGCTATTCCTGCAAGATGCTGACGGATGACATGACCGAGGTTTTCATAGTCACTGGCCATACTGTCCTGGAGGTGCGGGAGGAGCTCAGGTAAACAAGAAGCCCAGGGGAGGCGGTGCTGTGCATTGTGCCCAGGGCTCAGGCGGAGGTTTCTGGACCCTGTTTAGGCTTGAATCCCTGCTCCCCACTGCTGTTCTGGAAGACCACAACCGTATCATTTCCACCTCGACAGGAAAGCCCGGGAGAAGATGATGGACTCATCCCGCTCCGTAGGCAATGGCTTCACCTACCAGGAGAAGCTTTCTTCTTCCAAGCTAACTTCTGTCCTGGAGGCTGTTGCTGGGGAGTATGCCCTGGTCATCAATGGTCACAGCCTGGTAGGCATCGCTATCCTTAGCTTGGGCAGTATCTTTCCAGTGAGCACTTCTGTCCAGGGCTTTTATATCTTGTTCTAATTTCCCCTGATTTCAGAGAAGACTCTGGTCTCAAAGGGGACTGGGAGGAGCTGAGACTCCCAGGTGTCTCCTGGAAAGACTGGCTCTCTCAGGTTTCTCTGTGCTCCAGGCCCACGCACTGGAGGCAGACATGGAGCTGGAGTTTCTGGAGACAGCGTGTGCCTGCAAAGCTGTCATCTGCTGCCGGGTGACCCCCTTGCAGAAGGCACAGGTGGTAGAACTGGTCAAGAAGTACAAGAAGGCTGTGACGCTTGCCATTGGAGATGGAGCCAATGATGTCAGCATGATCAAAAGTGAGTGTGGGCTGTGCAGGTGTGTAGGCTGGGCTTGAGGCTGGGGAGGGGCCCACTGAGGTCTCTGGACTGCAGAAGAATGACGGGAAGGGGGTTGTAACTTGGTAGGCTCTAAAGTGTGTGGCCGGTGGCCATCTTCACCCTCTTGTCATCTCTTGTCTCTGCAGCGGCTCACATTGGCGTGGGGATCAGTGGGCAGGAAGGGATCCAGGCTGTCTTGGCCTCCGATTACTCCTTCTCCCAGTTCAAGTTCCTGCAGCGCCTCCTGCTGGTGCATGGGCGCTGGTCCTACCTGCGAATGTGCAAGTTTCTTTGCTATTTCTTCTACAAAAACTTTGCTTTCACCATGGTCCACTTCTGGTTTGGCTTCTTCTGCGGCTTCTCAGCCCAGGTAATAAATGTTCCCAGTCCACTGTAGTGCGAATCTGTAAACCTGAGGGCAGAGGTTCTATCTGTCTTGTTTATCACTCAGTCCCCCAGGGCCTAGCTATTTTCTGGTACATACTCTTAAAAAATGCTTATTAAAGGAAGAGAGAAGGAGGCTGAGAAAATTTCTTAGGGTTCTCTGTATGTGACATCAGCTGTCTTCCTGTGCCTGATGTGTAGCAAAGAAAGGTTGCATGCTCCCTTGCTCCCTGTTCTCTTCCAGACCGTCTATGACCAGTATTTCATCACCCTGTATAACATCGTGTACACCTCCCTGCCAGTCCTGGCTATGGGGGTCTTTGATCAGGTATGGGGGAGTTTGATGATCAGATGGGATGCGGGGAAGGTCACTGCTTGAAGGAGTCACATAGACGTGGTGTGTGACACTTGTGCCCATTGCCTGTGGCCACTGGGAAGGCAGTTCTTTCAGCTGGGGAAGGTGTGGCTGGTTCTCCCTCCTGAATGCAGCTGATCTAGAGCTCTCTTGGGTTGCTGAACTAAGTTAGTCTGGGGGTAGCTGGCTTGAGGTTGGTTCTAGCTGCCAAAGACTTTGGAAAGGAGGAGGCAGGGACATAGTCTGCCCTTGGTCATCCAGGCAACCTCTGAGGCCCCCTATGCTACATGGTCCTCCCACACAGGATGTCCCCGAGCAGCGGAGCATGGAGTACCCTAAGCTGTATGAGCCAGGCCAGCTGAACCTTCTCTTCAACAAGCGGGAGTTCTTCATCTGCATCGCCCAGGGCATCTACACCTCCGTGCTCATGTTCTTCATTCCCTACGGGGTGTTTGCCGATGCCACCCGGGATGATGGCACTCAGCTGGCTGACTACCAGTCCTTTGCAGTCACTGTGGCCACATCCTTGGTCATTGTGGTTAGCATGCAGGTATGAGGCAATCCAGGAACTCCCCTCTTCTCTGGAAGGAGTGAGCCTTCTGTCCCTGGGGCTGCCCTGGGCACCACAGTTCTGTTTCTGGGGGAAGGAGCTTTTAGGGGGTGCGCCTGCCTGACTATGCCTACTTTCTGCAGATTGGGCTGGACACAGGCTACTGGACGGCCATCAACCACTTCTTCATCTGGGGCAGCCTTGCTGTTTACTTTGCCATCCTCTTTGCCATGCACAGCAATGGGCTCTTTGACATGTTTCCCAACCAGTTCCGGTTTGTGGGTAAGTCCCCGTGGCCTCCTTGAATCAGTGAGGAATCACAGCTGTTCTGGGACTAACAGGATCGTCAGCCAATCTGCACATTCAACATTTCTTATGTGCCAAGTATTCTCTTTATTTTATTTATTTTATTTATTTATTTATTTATTTATTTTGGAGAAGGAGTCTCACCCAGGCTGGAGTGCAGTGGTGCGATCTCAGCTCACTGCAGCCTTCGACTCACTGCAGCCTCTGCCTCCCGGGTTCAAGCGATTCTCATGCCTCAGCCTCCTGAGTAGCTGGGATTGCAGGCACACGCCACCAAGCCTGGCTAATTTTTGTATTTTTAGTAGAGATAGGGTTTCACCGTGTTGGCCAGGCTGGTCTTGAACTCCTGACCTCAGGTGATCCACTCACCTCGGCCTCCCAAAGTGCTGGGATTACAGGTGTGAGCCACTGCGCCCAGCCGGCACAGAGAAATCTGAATAAAGGGAAAAGGAGCCTGCCATGTGGCTCTCTGGGAACTGTCAATCCAGGAAGAGGAAACAGCAATATAAAGGCCTTCAGCCCGGGCCTGGGAGGAGGTCTTCTGCACGTGGAGCTGGGGAGGAGTGGAGGAAATGAGTTGGAGGGTGGGAGTGTGGAATCAGTCAGGATTATTTAAGCTCTTATGGGTCAGAGGAAGAACTTTGAGTTTTTGAATTTTAATCTAAATGTTAGAGGAAGCCATTGGAGGGCTTTGAGCAGAGAAATACCATAAGCTTACTTATGTTTTTAAAGGGCTGCTCTTACAGTTTTGTGGATAATAAAGTGTAGGGGGCAAGGGTGGAAATGGGAGACTAGTTAGGAGGTGAGAGCAGTCACCAGGTGAGCCTAATGAGGGCTTGGAATAGAGTAAAAGGCCGTGGGATTCCAGAGATGTTTTGAAAATGGAACCAACAGGCCGGGCGCGGTGGCTCACGCCTGTAATCCCAGCACTTTGGGAGGCCGAGGTAGGCGGATCACCTGAGGTCGGGAGTTCGAGACCAGTCTGACCCACATGGAGAAACCCCATCTCTACTAAAAATACAAAATTAGCCGGACTTGGTGGTGCATGCCTGTAATCCCAGCTACTTGGGAAGGCTGAGGCAGGAGAATTGCTTGAACCTGGGAGGTGGAGGTTGTGGTGAGCCGAGGTCGTGCCATTGCACTCCAGCCTGGGCAAGAGCAAAACTCCTGTCTCAAAAAAAAAAAAAAAAAAAAAAAAAGAAAATGGAACCAACAACCAACAGATTGAATGTGGGGTCCAAAGAAGAGAGAGAAATGAATCAAGATAAAAAACAACAACAACAAAAAAAGAAATTAAGAAAAATTTGTAAAGAAATGAATCAAGATCCATTGCAGGGTTTTTAGTTGGAGCAACTGAGTGGGTTGTGGCATTTCCTGAGTTGAGAAAGACCAGGATCAGATTTGGGGAAAGGAAACAATAGTTGAGTTTGGGCCATGGGAAATTCAAGATGCCTGGTAGATGTTCAACAGAGATGTCAAGTCTGGCAATGGAAGCAGCAGGTCTGGAGCTTTGGGGGAGTTTGGAGCTAAATTTGGAGATCTACATTTGGAGGGTGAGCCTGGAGAACGGGAAGCCAGAGGTGACTTAGGCTTTGAGAGTGGGGAAGTGGAGCTGCCAGAAATAGGAACGGGGAATGTCTGCCTCGTGACTCCCAAGGCCACTGACTCCTCTCCATCCCCAGGGAATGCCCAGAACACCTTGGCCCAGCCCACGGTGTGGCTGACCATTGTGCTCACCACGGTCGTCTGCATCATGCCCGTGGTTGCCTTTCGATTCCTCAGGCTCAACCTGAAGCCGGATCTCTCCGACACGGTGAGAAGCCGGGCTACCTGCTGTGGGAGGCAGAGATGGGGTGGCTGGAAAGGCCTTGTGTGAACACTGGGGGGCTCTGTGAGGCCGTGTGGCTGTTCAGTGTGTTGGTGCTTATCTGTTCTTCCTGGGGACAGCCACCCTGTGCAGCTGGCCACGGAGGCCTCTGCGTCAGCCTGGTCCCAGGTGCTGTGGGTCCCTTCTCCTTGGCGATGTCTGACACCTCCATACTGACAGAAGGCTCTTCCCTGTGCCCCTCTGCAGGTCCGCTACACGCAGCTCGTGAGGAAGAAGCAGAAGGCCCAGCACCGCTGCATGCGGCGGGTTGGCCGCACGGGCTCCCGGCGCTCCGGCTATGCCTTCTCCCATCAGGAGGGCTTCGGGGAGCTCATCATGTCTGGCAAGAACATGCGGCTGAGCTCTCTCGCGCTCTCCAGCTTCACCACCCGCTCCAGCTCCAGCTGGATTGAGAGCCTGCGCAGGAAGAAGAGTGACAGTGCCAGTAGCCCCAGTGGTGGTGCCGACAAGCCCCTCAAGGGCTGAAGGCCGAGGATGGATGCCCTGTGCCAGTGACCAGAGCACCCAGGGCTGGCCAGTCACTGAGGGAACAGCGTCTCGGAACTGCTGGTCCTCATTCCTTGCCTCCCATCCCCCCGGTAGACTCTGTCCTGCTGGTCCCACCACACATGGCTGGGACATCTGTTCCCAGCTGTAGGCCCTTCCACCAGCTGGGGAGCTAGAGGGAGCAGGCCCAAGGGCAGAGCAGAGGCTGAGGCATGGGGAGCCAGCCCCACTTGGGGACCAGAAGTGGAACCAAAAACAAGAAAAAACTGTGAGAGATTGCGTCTGCCTGCCCCTGCCCTGCCTGGGACCCACAGGGAGACTATAATCTCCTTATTTTTTTACTCCTACTCCCCATAGGGGCCCTAGTGCCTCTGTTCCTGAATTACATAAGAATGTACCATGCCGGGAAGCCAGAGACCTGTGGGGGCATCGGCCCCTCACATCGTGTATGTCTCTCCTTGATTTGTGTTGTGTCCAGTTTGGTTTTGTCTTTTTTTATTTGGCAAGTGGAGGAGGCTTTTATGTGACTTTTATGTTGTGGTTGGTGTCTTAACTCTCCTGGGAAAAGGAGGCTGGCACACACTGGGATGCCGCAGCCTGGCCGGCTGTGGGGTGGTTTGGGAGGATCCATGTCGGCTCTCCCTGCAGTGACCAGTGCTCTGTAGGACAGAGGAGCTGACCAGGGAGGGAGGTACCCATGAGCAGAGGATAGTGGGAGAGTGTAAAGGAGGGTTTGGTCCTGTCTGCTTCCTCACCTTGAGAGTAAAGTGCTGCCCTCTGCCCCCAACACACACACATATCAATTCCTGGATTCCTTAGTCCTGCTGGCCTTGGGCTGGAGCCTAGTAAAGTGGCCCCCAAATCCTTAGTGAGCTAAAGCTGGGTCTGAAATTTGGTCAGTGGGGAGAGGTAGTTTTCTTTTCTTTTTTCTTTTTCTTTTTTTTTTTTTTTTTGAGATGGAGTCTCACTCTTGTCACCTAGGCAAGAGTGCAATGGCACGATCTCAGCTCACTGCAACCTCTGCCTCCTGGGTTCAAGCGATTCTCCTGCCTCAGCCTCCTGAGTAGCTGGGATTACAGGCACGCATCACCACGCTTGGTTAATTTTTGTATTTTTTAGTAGAGATGTGGTTTCACCATGTTGGCCAGGCTAGTCTCGAACTCCTGACCTTGTGATCTGCCCACCTCAGCCTCCCAAAGTGCTGAGATTACAGGCGTGAACCACGACACCCAGCTCGGGGACGGGTAGTTTTCTTTAATTTTAAATTTAAACCCAAGTTTATTGGCGGACTCCCTTTTGACCTCCCTTTGCCTCCCCATCTGGTGCTTTCTTGCACCTACACCCCAGGGCCCTGTGGTGGGGCTGCAGGGGGAAGCTGTGCACCTGAGATGAGGCTGGAACGGGAATCGGCCTCTCTGCTCCCTTCTTCAGTAAGTAAGGAGCCCCGCCCCTCAGGCCCAGCCTCTGGCAAGAGGTGGTGGAGTCCTTGTTCCGGGTAGTAGAGGAGGAGAAGGGCAAAACCAGGCCCAGGCCAGTGCCTGGCTTGGTCTGGATGGGACACTTTCAGAGTTTGGCCACAGCCTGTCGTTTACTTCATCCACACCTATGAAGCTATTCCCTAAATAAGGCATTTCCCAAGTTATTCGCTACCTAATCAGCCTTGAGAAGAATCCTTTCCTCTTCTTTGGTAGTGGGTCGGGGGATACTTCAGGAATGGTGTGGAGCTGGGAGTGGGTAGGGGGATTTTAAATGTTCCATGTGGGAGCCCCAAAGGAACTGGATGGGCTGCAGTGAGGTGGGGGCAGGCGGGCAGGGAATGGGAGAGGGGAAGTCTTGGCAGGGAAATCCCTTTTGGCCACACAGTTTACAAACCCAGTATCATGTCTGTCTGTGTGTCTCTCAAGGTGAGAGTCTGATTTTTATACCAAAGAGGAAATGATTTTTTTCATATTTTGTTTGTCTATATTATATAAATATATATATACAGTTATATATATATTATTTTTTGGTTCTCTCTCGTTTTTTAGGGAGGGAAGAAAGTACCAAGTTGCATTGACCTGTAATTAAGGAACATTATAATTTATGACACATTTCTATACTTGCAAAAATTATATCATTTTATGGATATAAGAGAAAAATGCCTTTTTATAAAATTTCAATTTCTGAGAAGTGTGTAATTTGTCTCTTTTCTGATGTTTAACCAAGACTGGTGATGAAAGTAAAGACAGAAACTGTCTCTTAAATGTAATTGAGTGGGTAGATCTGGGGTATCTTGGACAAATTGGAATCTCACTGGTGGGGGATAGCACCTCATCCATTTGCAGACCTCCTGGGATCTGAGTTTCAGATGAAGATGGGGCAGTGGGTGGTACTGAGCGGCATATCATATGGACTTTGGCTGGGTGCCTAGGACCTTGAACTGTTTACCTTCTCCAAACGCAGGCCAACCTCTCATCCCTGACACACACCAAATGGATGTGTGTGTAGGGAAAGTACTTGGTAAATATTGTAAGGTTTTGTTTTTTAACTCTGTGCTTTTCCGCATGCCTCACATCTTCCTGGCTTCTCAAGTGAGTATCAAGGAAGCTAAAGTCATATTAAAGGGAGCTTTCCTCCAGGGAAGGGAGGGCGGATGAGGATGGGGTCCTAGGAGTCAGGGCCAGGGCCAGGGTTAGTGCAGGCCCAAGGGGAAAGAAGTATAGCTTCCTCCGCTGATGGCCAATATCAGCATGATCCAGCCCCACCCGCAGGCTGATTTCCCCCTGACCCAGCCAGTCTTCTGTTATGGAACAATCCTTACTTCTCAAAAATGTAGACTGGGTGTGGTGGCTCAAAGCCTGTAATCCCAGCACTTTGGGAGGCTGAGGCAGGAGGATCACTTGAGCCCAGCCCAGGAGTTCAAGACCAGCCTGGGCAACATGGGGAGACCCCACCTGTATTTCAAAAAAAAAAAAAAAGGGTGGGGGAGCAGAGGGTGTATGGGGGGAAGATGTGAAGATAAGATCTGTTTACCTCTTCAGGAGAAACGGGCCCCGGCAGGAATCCTGCCACAGACCGCCAGGAACACCATCTGACACCCACCTCCACCCAGGGAGAGGCTGTCCAGTCCACACCAGCCTTTCTTTGGGGTGTGTCTGGAACCCTGAGCTTTGGGCAGCAAGTGGCATCTGGCTTCAGTGCCCCCACCCCCAAAACAGAAAGAAGCCTTAATCCCTTGAGGCTGGTGAGGCCCCCAAGTCCACCCCTCCCACAAGACAGGTCTTCAGCACTGCGCTGGCCTCCCGTTGGGGGTCTGTTCAGCCACTGGGAATGTCTTCCCTGGCTCCTCTCGCTGACGCTGGCTCTCCTGCACCCAGGATCCTCTTAGGTTTCATGCGTGTCCGTGTGAAGAGACCACCAAACAGGCTTTGTGTGAGCAATAAAGCTGTTTATTTCACCTGGGTGCAGGTGGGCTGAATCCAAAAAGAGAGTCAGTGAAGGGAGATAGGGGTGGGGCCGTTTTATAGGATTTGGGAAGGTAATGGAAAATTACAGTCAAAGGGGTTTGTTCACTGGTGGGCAGCCGTGGATCTCACAAAGTACATTCTCAAGGGTGGGGAGAATTACAAAGAACCTTCTTAAGGGTGGGGGAGACTATAAAGTACATTGATCAGTTAGGGTGGGGCAGGAACAAATCACAATGGTGGAATGTCATCAGTTAAGGCTGTTTTTACTTCTTTTGTGGATCTTCAGTTACTTTAGGCCATCTGGATGTATACGTGCAAGTCACAGGGGATGCGATGGCCTGGCCTGGGCTCAGAGGCCTGACATTAGGTGTGTCTGAGGGGCAGGGCCAATGTCATTTTAACTTTCATTGCCTCTTGGAGACGCGTTTTCTCCGTCGCGATATAGACACATGCCTCCACGGAGGCTCCGGTCACTCGGGCTCCCCGTTTTCTCCCCTCTGCAGCAGGCATCCCTGGTCTTCCTTCCCTGCGCTGACTGAGCACCTGGGCTCCTGTGGGAGTGGCTTCCAGCCCCTAGGTCTCCATCATCCTAGTGCCTTTTCTGAGTGCGTGGAGGTGAAGTCTGTCCGATACCGCAGCTTTGTTCCACTGAGCCTCCTTATCTCCAAGGGCGTTCCTCTCCACTCCGCTGAAGCAGCACACACCCATGGGCGCCCACTGCCGTCGGGAGGAGCTCCACCTCTGAACTCTCCCAATTCATTCAGCATTTGGCCATCCATATTCTTCAGTTCTTCCCCCTTCCATCTGTGCTCCCAGCGAAAACTACGGCCCCTCCCTTTCCTCCTGGTCGCTTGCTTCCATATGTGAACCCTTACTTGCTTCCCAATCCAGCCCGGAGCCCGTGGTCTGGTACTCGACGCTTTGCCCCGGAACATTCCAGCCTTGGGTCAGCCCAGCGTCTCCCAGGGTGAGCTGTGGAATGCTGAAGGGCAGCACACAACCACGGAACAAGAGGAGCGGCAGCTGCCCGGGCTCCCTCCGCAGGCGCCTCTGCACGGCGAGGAGACGCTGGGAACCTCATTCTCCTGCCCCTCCCTCAACTCCTGCCACCACCTCCCACCCTGCCCTCAGCAGATGGTGCCGCCTCCCACTTCACGGAGCAAAATAACTTCGGCGGCTTTGCTCTCACCTACAAATCTCACTGCGCACAGGCACGCCGGCCTTCCCCTTTCCTTTCCCTTGCCTAGGGAGGCTGGGCCCTCCTGTCCTGCTCCCTCTGGCCCCGCCCCTCCCCTCCTCCCACCACTGCACCTTCCATTGTTCTTCACCGGGTCCTTCTCTTGACCCTGCCTTCATTTCCCTCTCCGTTGATTCTTTCCTTCCCCAAATTAGCCTGCTCAGTTTTCTTCCCCCTCACCCAACCCCTAATCCCTATCAACTCTGTTGTGGTCTGTGTCCCTCCCATTAGCCTCTCTCTTATCTCTTCCACTGCCTGTAATCTGGCATCTCCTTCACCAGTCCCTGAAATGCTTTCACTAAAATCACCTTTGACCTTCATGTTGGCCAAGTCCAGAAGGCATTTCCAGGTCTGATCTGACTTGCAATCTCTTAGTCATTTGACTGTGTTGGCTGCCTTCTCCTTGAAACTCTGCCCTCTGCTGACTTTGTTCCACTTTCTCTTGGTTTAACTGCTGCCTCTCTGGTTGATCCTTCTGTCTCCTTCCTTGGAGCTCCTTCCTCTGTTCTTCTTCCCACTATGCCCCAGGACTCCATACTTGGCTCTAAGCTTTTCTCGTCTGTGCAGGGTTCTTGAAGGTCCCCATGCAAACCCATGGTTTAAATAAGATTTGTTTAAACAAATAAGATTTAACAATTAAATGGAAAGTCACCATTGTTCACCTCTAGATTGGACTTCTTCCTCCCACTCCACGCTCCAGACCCTTGTATTCAATTATCCATTGGACCTCTCCACTAGGACGACCCACCACCACCTCTTATTCAACATATCCCACATTGAACGTTGTTTTTCCCAACACCTGTTGCTCCTCCTGCATCCTCTATTTCAGTGAGCAGCACGCGATCTCACCAGTCACCAAAGCCAGACACACATGTCCTGGAGAAAACCCTACAATCTCTGCTGTGGGGCCACCACACTGTAAATCATATATTTCATCTTCTTTGATGTGGAGCATGAAATGATTAAGCTGCAATGTCTTGAGCCACTGTTTCCCAGTGATTGTGACCCAGGCAGGGTCATGACAGCCGTATTTCTGTCCCCAAAGCAGGGCCATTTAGGTTGGGACTCAAAACACAAATTCTCCCACGAAGGTTGAATATCACTTTCCTTGGCCCCACAAGAGAAACTGGAGAGACCAGAGTGCTCACATTAGGTAGGCAGCTGCAGCGTCCCACTGTAGCCACCCTGAAGAGCATGAGGGAGGGACTCACTGATAAAGCACCAGGACTACCCACTGCAGTCTCTATTTCAGAGGGAGCAAGCCATTGACGGAGATGCACGAAACACTGGGCTCTGCAGCTGAAGGAAGGAGCTGAGTTCTCCCGCTTATCTCTGCTCCAGTGTCCTATCTTGAAGGACTGTGTCCTGACCCCAGTGAGAAACATGACCTGTCTGACCTTCCCAACCCTTCCTGGAAACTTTCCAGTTCTCAATGAGTTGCTGGGAGCTGCCCTGCCAGACACCCGCCTGGGGAGGGTGTAGACTTATCTTGCTGGGCTGAGAGAGGGAAGTCTTTCCCAATACTAGTCTATTAAAACACACACTGGGCTGGGCGCAGTGGCTCACGCCTGTAATCCCAGCACTATGGGAGGCCAAGGCAGGTGGATCATCTGAAGTCAGGAGTTTGAGACCAGCCTGACTAAAATGGCTTCACCCTGTCTATACGAAAAATACAACAAATTAGCTGAGCATGGTGGCAGATGCCTGTAATCTCAGCTACTCAGGAGGCTGAGGCAGGAGAATTACTTGAACCTGGGAGGCGGAGGTTACATTGAGCTGAGATCATGCCGTTGCACGCTAGCCTGAGCAACAAGAGCGAAACTCCATCTAAAAAAAAAACAAAAAAAACAAAACAAACACACACACACAGTGGCCCAGCACGGTGGCTCATGCCTGTAACCCCAGCACTTTGGGAGGCCAAGGCGGGCAGATCGCTTGAGGCCAGGAGTTCGAGACCAGTCTGGCCAACATGGTGAAACCCTGTCTCTACTAAAAATACAAAAATTAGCCGGGTGTCCTGGCGCGCCCCTGTAATCCCAGCTACTCAGGAGGCTGAGGCAGGAAAGTGGCTTGAACCCAGGAGGCAGAGGTTGCAGTGAGCAGAGATCGCGCCACTATACTCCAGCCTGGGCGACAGAGTGAGACTCCTTCTTAAAAAATAAAATAACAAAACAAAACAAAACACACACACTCTGTCTCTCTGTCTCTCTCCAAAACGTGATGGAGTGTCTCCTCTTAAGAAAGGAGTGTTTTTGGACACAGAAAGAGGAAGTTCCTCCAGCCTAGCACAGCCTGAGTTTGGCCTGGGCTGGAAATTCTGCAGAAATCTTCCATCCTGCCACTGGGAATAGGACAGAGAGGCCTAAGCCGTGTTTTCTGTCTCCCGGGGCCCAGCAGGGACTTGTGTGGGCTCCAGGACTGGGGCAAGGAGGAGAGGATGCCCAAGTTTACTCAAGGGCAAGCAGGAGGTGAGGAGGGGGTGACAGGTGGAAGGAAAGGACCATGCCCCACTCTCTATTCCTTCCTCACGGGCCACTCTTCATTTCATTCACCGCCCCGCAGTGCACAGCTACAAGCTGGGGGTGCACCTCTTCCTGGTCCCCCACTACCTTGGGTGCAGCACTTCTGCCAGAACCTTCTGGGCGCCTGCTGCTGTGCCTGGGCTCCCCACGCAGGGAGGAACACCCCCAGGGCGGAAGGCGGGTGGCTGCACAGCTGAATGGCTGCTTCTACAACACCTGGAGAACCGCTGGGGCTGGAAACGAACATGCAGGAGTTTGGGCCTGGGGGTTGATTCTCCTCTGCGGGGAAGGGAAGATTTCTAGAAACGCAGAAAGTCTATTCTGTGGAGGTACAAAGGATACCAGAAGACTATAGGAGACTTCCTTAGTACTCCCAGATGCTGGCTGTTCTCTAGGTCTACCCTCACACAAAGAAGTGGGTGAGATAACCTTGGACCCCGGCTTTGGATCCAGCATAGTAGAACCGGCCAACTTGCCCTGTTAGGTTTTCTGCAATGTCTCAGATTGCGGTTCTTCATACTTTTGGCTCAGGTTCACCTCTGAAAATCCAGTGAAGCCATGTGATGAAATGCTCATGTGCTTTTACAAAGTACATACAGTTTAATAGGCTCCTCAGCTGTTCACCTAGGGATGCTTCAGGCAGCCCTGCCCTGAATGTTCATGGGACTCAGGGCCAATAGCAAATGGAGGCCCACATACCATGTGTTCGAGTACAGAGGAGTTATGAGATCAAAGTATGCTGTGTCCTCCTACCTTGACAGATATGTCTTCCTAACAACTTGGAATGTCAGGTTTAAATTTAGAACCTGCCCCTTTGGCCTCCCAGCTCCCAGTCTGCCCCTCCTCTTCCCACTTCCCTCCCTGTCCCATTCTGCACTGTGAGGGTCCTTGCTTCTGCAGCATACCCCAGCACACAAGTCCAGGCTCCATCTGCACCCCTACAAACAGCTGTTCCTGGCCATTTACTCGAGCCAGGTGTGCACACTGGCAGACGGGTCTGCTTGCCAGAGAATACCTGAGGCAGAAGGCTGCAGAGACCTTGGAAATGAACTCAACACCATTTGGATAGAAAAATGCCAGAGTCTAGAACAGTGCTTCAGGTGTGAATAACCAGCTTTTAAAGTTTCCAATCTGTTAATTTTCTTTCCTTTTTTTTTTTTTTTTTTTGAGATGGAGTCTCACTCTATCACCCAGGCTGGAATGTAGTGGCGCTATCTTGGCTCACTGCAACCTCCGCCTCCCGGGTTCAAGCAATTCTCCTGCCTCAGCCTCCTAGGTAGCTGGAATTACAGGTGTGCGCCACTGCACCAGGCTAATTTTTGTATTTTTAGTAGAGATGGGGTTTCACCATGTTTGCCAGGCTGGTTTCGAACTCCTGACCTCAAGTGATCCGCCCACCTCAGCCTCCCAAAGTGCTGGGATTACAGGTGTGAGCCACCATGCCCAGTCTTTCTTTCCCTTCTTGAAAAATAAATAAATAAATAAAATTTCCAATCTGTGATAGGCTGGCTGATACTTTTATAAAATACAATGAAAACAAATTCCTGGAAAATGGAAAATGATCAGGAGCTTGGATGTTGCAGCAAAGTAAAATTGTGATAAAAGTTTCTAAATGCTTGTGGTTTTTCATTTCATTTCATTTCTTTTTTTTTTGAGATGGAGTCTCCCTCTTGCTCAGCTCATCTCGGCTCCCTCAATCTCGGCTCACTGCAACCTCCACCTCCCGGGTTCAAGCGATTCTCCTGCCTCAGCCTCCCGAGTAGCTGGGACTACAGGCGCCCGCCACCATGCCCGGCTAATTTTTTGTATTTTTAGTAGAGATGGGGTTTCACTGTGTTAGTCAGGATGGTCTCGATCTCCTGATTTTGTGATCCGCTCGCCTCAGCCTCCCAAAGTGCTGTGATTACAGGTGTGAGCCACCGCACCTGGCCTAATTTTTGTATTTTTAATAGAGACAGGGTTTTGCCATGTTGGCCAGGCTGGTCTCGAACTCCTGATCTCATGTGATCCACCTGCCTCAGCCTCCCAAAGTGCTGGGATTACAGGCGTGAGCCACTGCGCCCTGCTGCTTTTCTTTTTTCTTTTTTTTTGAGATGGAGTTTCACTCTTGTTGCCCAGACTGGAGTGCAATGGTGCGATCTCCGCTCACTGCAACCTCCGCCTCCCGGGTTCAAATGATTCTCCTGCCTCAGTGTCCTGAGTAGGTGGGATTACAAGCATGGGCCACCGTGGCTGGCTAAGTTTTTTGTATTTTTAGTAGAGACGGGATTTCTCCATGTTGGTCAGGCTGGTCTTGAACTCCCAACCTCGGGTGATCTGCACGCCTCGGCCTCCCAAAGTGCTGGGATTACAGGAGTGAGCCACTGCGCCCAGTGCCCTGCTGCTTTTCATTTCTTTCTTTTTTTTTTTTTTTTTTGAGACGGAGTTTTGCTCTTGTTGCCCAGGCTGGAGTGCAACGGCATTATCTCAGCTCACTGCAACCTCCGCCTCCTGGGTTCAAGAAATTCTCCAGCCTCAGCCTCCCGAGTAGCTGCGATTACAGGCATGTACCACCATGCCTGGCTAATTTTGCATTTTTAGTAGAGACAGGGTTTCTACTGGTCAGTCTGGTCTCAAACTCCCGACTTCAGGCGATCCGCCGGCCTCGGCCTCCTAAAGTGCTGGGATTACAGGCGTGAGCCACTGTGCCTAGCCTCTGCTGCTTTTCATTTCTATGCTTGGCTCATTGTGGTCCAGTAACAAGCCATCTATTGAATGGCAGTAGTTCAAGGGCCACAATTTGAGTGTGCTGGTCTAGAAGGAGGCAGTGGGGGCTCCAGCTGGGCAAGTCCAGTCGGCCCCTTTGACTCATCATTTTATGGGAGGGGCATGGCCAGAGGAGGGCTCATGGTGGTGGTGGTGAGGGGAGCTCCCTAGATCAGCCTGTATCAGTAGCCTTTCTTGTCTGAGTTTGGGTGGTATTATCAGAGGCATTTGAACCAGAGCAACTCCATCTTGAAAAGGGTCTGGGTAAAATAAGGCTGAGACCTACTGGGCTGCATTTCCAGGAGGTCAGACATTCTTAGTTATAGGATGAGCTAGGAGGTCAGCACAAAATACAGGTCACAAAGATCTTGCTGATAAAATAGGATGCAGTAAAGAAACCAGCCAAAACCCATCAAAACCAAGATGGTGACACAAGTGATCTCCGGTTGTCCTCACTGCTCATTATATGCTAATTATTAGCATGCTAAAAGACATTCTCACCTGCGCCATGACAGTTTACAAATGCCATGGCAATGTCTGGAAGTTACCCTATAAGGTAAAAAAAAAGGGGAAGAACACTCCCCTCAGTTCCAGGAATTGCCCACCCCTTTCCTGGAAAACTCATGAATAATCCACCCCCTGTTTAGCACATAACCAAGAAGTAACTATAAGTATAATCAATTGTTACTTGATTAGTCTGTTCTCATGCTGCTAATAAAGATATACCTAAGACTGGGTAATTTATAAAGGAAAGAGATTTAATTGACCCACAGTTCAGCATGGCTGGGGAGGCCTCAGGAAACTTACAATCATTGCAGACGGGGAAGCAAACATGTCCTTCTTCAGATGGTGGCAGCCAGGGCAAGAATGAGAGCTGAGCGAAGGGGCAAGCCCCTTATAAAACCATCAGATCTTGTGAGTACTTACTGTCATGAGACTAGAATAGGGGAAACTGCCTCCATGATCAATTAATTACCTCCCACCAGCTCCCTCCCATAACAAGTGGGGATTATGGGAACTACAAGATGAGATTTGGGTGGGGACACAGTCAAACCATATTATCAGTTGAGCAGCCCATGCCACTGCTCTGCCTATGCAATAGCCATTCTCATTCTTTTATTCTTTTACTTTCTTTTTTTTTGAAACAGAGTCTCACTCTGTCACCCAGGCTGGAGTGCGGTGGTGCCATCTCACTGCAACCCCTCACTGCAACTTCTGCCTTCTGGGTTCAAGCCATTCTCGTGCCTCAGCCTCCCAAGTAAATGGGATTACAGGTATGAACCATTATACCTGGGTAATTTTTGTATTTTTACTAGAGTCAGGGTTTCGCCATGTTGCCCAGGCTGGTCTCAAGCTCCTGAGCTCAAATGATCCGCCCACCTCGGCCTCCCAAAGTGCTGGGATTACAGGCATGAGCCATGGTGCCTGGCCTATTCCTTTACTTTCTTAATAAACTTGCTTTCACTTTACTCTATTGATTCGCCTCAAAATCTTTCTTTCTCGAGATCTAAGAAAACCCTCTCTTGGGGTCCGGATTGGGACCCCTTTCTGGTAATAGCATAAGGGAGGGATGTAGTGGGATGTAGACCCTTGAACTGCGTGGGAATTCTAGCATGATTTATCAAGAAGTCTGAAGTATCATCTCATATCATGGTGCTAAGTCTCCACTGGGCCAGTGGCCAATGACAGGCAAGGGAATCAAAGGCAGGGTATGTATTCATAAATGAGGAAACCTGTTATATGACAGAATGTTATACGACAGAAGAGCTTAATTCTTATTCTTGTAATTTAAAAAGTTGTTTTTTTCAGGATGGGGTCTTGTTATGTTGCCCAGTCTGTTCTCCAACTCCTGGCCTCAAGCAATCCTCCCACCTCATCCTCCTAAGTAGCTGGGATTACAGGTTTGTACTACCATGCTGGGCTGAAAACTTTTGGATATCAAAATTTTGATTTGGTTTTTAATATTTGATGTATAGATACAGAAGAATGCTACAAGCATCAAAGTTCAAGTAAGCTAGGTGTGTCAAAATAAATCTTTATTTTTTATTTATTTTATTTTATTTTTTTTGAGATAGAGTCTCACTCTGTTGCCCAGGCTGGAGTGCAGTGGCGGGATCTCGGCTCACTGCACGCTCCGCCTCCTGGGTTCACACCATTCTCCTGCCTCGGCTTCCCGAGTAGCTGGTACTACAGGCACCCGCAACCACGCCTGGCTAATTTTTTTTGTATTTTTAGTAGAGACGGGGTTTCATCGTGTTAGCCAGGATGGTCTTGATCTCCTGACCTTGTGATCTGCCCATCTCAGCCTCCCAAAGTGCTGGGATTACAGGCGTGAGCCACTGCGCCCGGCCCAAAATAAATCTTTAGATAAATAAGGCTGTGCTATGAAATAAATTGTATCCCCCCCTCAATTCATATGTTGAAGTCATAACCCCTATGCGACTGTATTTGTTTTTGTTTGTTTATTTTGTTTTGATTTTGAGACAGTATCACTCTATCACCCAGGCTGGAGTATAGTGGCACAGTCTCGGCTGACTGCAATCTCTACCTCCGGGGCTCAAACCATCCTCCTGCATCCGCCTCCTGAGTAGCTGGAACTACAGGCACGCGCCACCATGCCCAGATAATTTTTGTAGGGACAGGGTCTTGCCATGTTGCCCAGTCTTGTCTCAAATTCCTGAACTCAGGTGATCTGCCTGTCTTGGCCTCCCAAAGTGTTGGGATTACAGGTATGAGCCACTGTGCCTGGCCAGTATTTTGTTACAGCAGCTGGAGTTGACTAATACAGACTGATTGGATAGCTTTAGTTCATCCTAGAGGACAGCTCTTGAGCTGGGCATGGTGGTGCACATCTGTGGTCCCAGCTACTTGAGAGGTTGAGGCAGGAGAATTGCTTGAGCCTGGGAGGCAGAGGTTGCAGTGAGCTGAGGTTGCACCACTGTACACCAGCCTGGGCGACATGAGCAAAACAACTCCATCTCAAAAAAAGAAAGAAAAAAAGAAAAAAAAGAGAAGAAGAAGAAGAAAAAAGACAGCTTTGCTTTTTACCTTCTTCTAATTTTATTACCGTGTGGAAAGTATTGTTTGCATAATATTAGTTTATCCAAGACTTTATTTTTGCAAAGTTTAATTAATCTGAGCTTTCTAAATTTCCTTTGCTGGCTTTACTGGTCAGATAAGCTACTTTACTTCCACTAAATATTTCAGAGAAGGAGAGTATAAATAACTGTACTCACCTAAATGGAATGATAACTACTAATAAATGTTTTTATAAAAAGACATTCTGGCCAGTCATGGTGGCTCACGCCTGTAATCCCAGCATTTTGGGAACCTGAGGCGGGAGGATCACTTGAGCCCAGGAGTTCAAGACCAGCCTGGACAACATGGTGAGACCCCATCTCTAGAAAAAATACAAAGATTAGCCAGGTATGGTGGCACTCGCCGGTTGTCCCAGCTACTGGAAGGCGCAGGGCTGGGGGTGGGGGCTGAGTTGGGAGGATCGCTTGAACCCAGGAGGTCAAGGTTGCAGTGATTGTGCCGCTGCACTTCAGCCTGGTGACAGAGCAAGACCCTGTCTCAAAAAATAAAAAATAAAAAGACCTTCTGATGTTTTCAGACACTGTGACCCATCAATCTGTGAAAGGAAGATAAATCTCAGGACCCCAAAATCACTAAGCCGAGGGAGAACTCAAGCTGGGAATTGCATCAGGCAGACCTGCCTCCCATTTTATTGCTAAATAAGATAGCTACAAAGATAAAAGAGCTACATACCTCCCTCACAATTTGTCCACAAGGAAATTCCTTGTGGGCCTCAAAATCTTTATCCTAAAATAGTTCTGTTGAATTTCACCCTGGCAATGTAAACCGTTAGCTTATTTTCACAGGTACAGGACAGAAAGTCATCCCTCTGCTGACTTGAGACAAATGCTTATCTTATTGCTTCCTCTGCCCTATTGTTAATGTAAAAATGCAGATTCACTGAGCCAGAATAAATTGTGTATTCAGTGAAAGGCTGATCAAGGACTGAAAAGAATACAACCTTTTTTGTCTTATCTACCTATGACCTGGAAGCGCTCCCCAACTTCGATTTGTCCCTCCTTACCAGACAGAACCAAGGTACATCTTGCACATATTGATTGATGTCTCATGGCTCCCAAAATGTATAAAAGCCGGCTATACCCCGACCACCTTGGGCACATGTCCTCAGGACCTCCGGAGGCTGTGTCATGGGTGTGTCCTTAACCTTGGCAAAATAAACTTTCTTTTTTTTTTGAGACAGAGTCTCGCTCTGTCGCCCAGGCTGGAGTGCAGCAATCTTGGCTCACTGCAACCTCCACCTCCTGGGTTCATGCCATTCTCCTGCTTCAGCCTCCCGAGTAGCTGGGATTACAGGCACCCGCCACCACACCTGGCTAATCTTTTGTATTTTTAGTAGAGACAGGGTTTCACCATGTTAGCCAAGATTGTCTCGATCTCATGACCTCATGATCCACCCGCCTTGGCCTCCCAAAGTGCTGGGATTACAGGCGTGAGCCACCGCACCCGGCCAGCAAAATAAACGTCCTAAATTGGTTGAGGCCTGTCTCAGATATTTTGGGTTTACAAATCTAAATCATTCCGGATGTCATCAGCTGATAGTTTTCACTGTCCTCTCACACAAGCCTCAGGGCCCTTGCTGTATGCTACAGACCCCAATAGTGTCTTCTGGAAGAAACATCCAAGAAAGATAACCTTAGGAACGTAGAGGAAAGAATGAAACAAAGGACCCGAGAATCAGAATTCCAAGGATCGTTTCAGTTCCGCAGTAGGTGACCTCATGACATCAGGCTACTGATGCAAAACCACTAGAATGAAAAGTAATTCCACGAGACTCAGACTGCTGAGCACATTTACTTGAACTGTATTCACCACTATTACTTGGCTACCAGTATGTAAGAGACTTTTGATGAGAACGGTGGTATTAACAAATGGGATTTTGTTGACATTGTATGATGAATTATGTCAACAATCTTTATAACTTAGTGACCCAGTATTTTCCAAATAACCAATGCATGATGTTACAAAATTTTGTATAGTTAAAAATAAAAACAAAAAACACTAAACTTGCAAGATAGAATAATGGATTTTAATGAACAAAAAAATATGAAAACTTAGCTGGGTGCGGTGGCTCACACCTGTAATCCCAGCACTTTGGGAGGCCGAGGTGGGTGGATCACGAGGTCAGGAGTTCGAGACCAGCCTGGCCAATATGGTGAAACCCTGTCTCTACTAAAAAAAATTTAAAAATTAGCCGGACGTGGTGGCATGCACCTGTAATCCCAGCTACTCGGGAGGCTGAGGCAGGAGAATCGCTTGAACCCGGGAGGAGGAGGTTGCAGTGAGCCAAGATCACGCCACTGGACTCCAGCCTGGGTGACAGAGGAGACTCCGTCTCAAAAAAACAAAAAGAAAAGAAAACTTTATGAATTTGAAATTTGGTTTCAGATTCCATATTGCAACTAGTCCTTAAGGAAATACCACTTGTTGACCAGGTGCAGGAGCTCATGCCTGTAATCCTAGCACTTTGGGAGTCTGAGGTGGGTGGATTGCTTGAGGCCAAGAGTTCGAGACCAGAGTGTGCAACAAAGTGAGAGCACTGTCACTACAAAAAATAAAACAATTAGGCCGGGGAGGTGGCTTATGCCTGTAATCCTAGTACTATGAAAGGCCAAGGCAGGCAGATCTCTTGAGCCTAGGAGTTTGAGGCCAGCCTGGGCAACGTGACAAAAGCCAGTCTCATACAAAAATTAGCTGGGTGTAGTGGTGCACACCTGTAGTCCCAGTTATTAATACTTGGGGGGTGCTGAGGCAGGAGGATTGCTTGAGCCTGGGAGGCAGAGTTTGCAGTGAGCCAAGATCAGCCATTGCACTCCAGCCTGGGCAAAAGAGACCCTGTCTCAAAAAAAAAAATTAGTTGGGTGTGGTGGTGCATACCTGGAGCCTTTGCTACTTGGAGGCTAAGGCAGGCAGAACATGTGAGTCCAGGTGATGGAGGCTACAGCGAACCACGATCATACAACTACACTCCAGCCTGGAAGATAGAGTGAGACCTTTGTTAAAAATAAATAAAATGAAATAAAATAAACTACCACTTGTTGAGTTTTACATCAAAAAAGAAAATCCACAATTATCTGAAAAGGCTATTAAAATTCTCCATTTTCCAACTACATATCTATGGAGGGCCAAATTTTCTTCGTATACTTCACCTAAAACATCATATAGGAACAGATTGAATATAGAAGCCAAAATTAGATTCATATTGTCTTTTATAAGCCAGACATTAAAGTAAAAGCAAAAATCGTAAAACAATGTCTCTCTTATTTCTCTTTATTTTAAACAAACAAAAATTTGGCGGGGCCTGTCTCTACTAAAAATTACATGCCTTTAATCCCAGCATTTTGGGAAGCTGAGGTGGGCAGATCATCTGAGGCTGGGAGTTCAAGAGCAGCCTGGCCAACATGGCAAAACCCTGTCTCTACTAAAAAACTAGCCAGGCATGGTGGCATGCACCTGTAATTCCAGCTACTTGGGAGGCTGAGGCAGCTGAGGCAGGAGAATCATTTGAACCCAGGAGTCAGAGGTTGCAGTGAGCCGAGATCACACCACCGCACTCCAGCCTGGGTGACAGAGTGAGACTCTGTCTCAAAAAAAAAAAAACACCAAAAACAACAAAATTTAAAAATATACATTTATAGTGGTTTAATTGTTATTATTTCAGAATTCATAAAAATATTAATGAATTAATATTTTAAATTCTCAATTTTAATATCTTTTTGTTTTGTTTTGATTTTTGAGACAGAATCTCACTCTGTCACCCAGGTTGGAGTGCAGTGGTGCAATTTCGGCTCATTGCAACCTCCGTTTCCCAGATTCAAGTGATTCTCATGACTCAGCCCCCCAAGTAGTTGTGACTACAGGTGTGTACCACCACACCCAGCCAATTTTTGTATTTTTAGTAGAGATAGGGTTTCACCATGTTGGCCAGGCTAGTCTTGAACTCCCGGCCTCAAGTGATCTGCCCTCCTCAGCCACCCAAAGTGCTGGGATTATAGGCATGTGCCACTGCGCCCACACAATTTTTTTTTTTTTTTTTTTTTTGAGACAGAGCCTCTGTCACCCAGGCTGGAGTGCAGTGGTGAGATCTTGGCTCACTGCAACCTCCGCCTCCCAGGCTGGAGTGCAGTGGTGAGATCTTGGCTCACTGCAACCTCCGCCTCCCAGGCTCAAGTGATTCTTCCACTTAGCCTCCTGAGTAGCTGGTTCTACAGGCGCACGCTACCATGTCAGGCTAATTTTTGCATTTTTCTTAGAGACAGGGTTTCACCATGTTGGCCAGGCTGGTCTCGAACTCCCGATCACCTTGACCACCCAAAGTGCCGGGATTACAGATGTGAGCCACCACTCCTGGCCTGTGCCTGGACACTTTTAATTTCTAATATGGTAAATATTCTTAGACATAACTCACATAAACAAAGGCTCTTCGGAGTCCTCAATATTTTTAAAATTGTGGTAAAATAGATAACATAAAATTTACCACTGTAACCATTTCAAAGTGTACAATGCAGTGGCTTTGTTCAACCATTACCATTTTTTTTTTTTTTTGATATGGAGTCTTGCTCTGTCACCCAGGCTGGAGTGCAGTGGTGTGATCTCAGCTTACTGCAACCTCTGCCTCCTGGATTCAAGCAATTATTCTGCCTCAATCTCCCGAGTAGCTGGTACTACAGGCGCCCACCACCATGCCCGGCTAATTTTTGTATTTTGAGTAGAGACGGGGTTTCACCATGTTGGCTAGGCTGGTCTCAAACTCCTGAACTTGTGATTCACCCGCCCCAGCCTCCCAAAGTGCTGGGATTACAGGCGTGAGCCACTGCATCTGGCCTCAACCGTTACCATTATCTAAGTCCCAGGTCTCTCATTGCCCCAAGTAGGAACTTCATACCTAGAAAATAGCCACTCCCACATCCCTCTGCCCCCCAGATCTCGGCAACCACTCATCTGCTTTCTGTTTCTATGGGTTATTTCTATTATGGAAATTTCATACAAATGGAAATATAATATGTGACCTTTTGTGTCTCTGGCTTCTTTCACTTAGCATAATGTTTTCAAAGTTCATCCATGTACTATTACTTAATCCTTTCTATGGCCAAATAATATTCCATTGCATGAATATGCCACATTTTGATTATCCATTCCTCTGATGGACATCTTACGTTGTTTCTACCTTTAAAAAATATTTTTTTTTAGGCTGAGGATGGTGGCTCAAGTTTGTATTCCTAGAATTTGGGAGGCTAAGACAGGAGGATCTATTGAGCCCCAGAGTCTGAGACCACCCTGGACAACATGGCAACACCTTGTCTCTACAAAAATTTTTAAAAGACAAGGCGTGGTGGCTCATGCCTCTAATCGCAGCATTTTGGGAGGCCAAGGCAGGTGGATCACCTGAGGTTGGGAGACCAGCCTGGCCAACATGGCGAAACCCTGTCTCTACTAAAAATACAAAAATTAGCTGGGTGTGGTGGCGGGCACCTGTAATCCCAGCTACTCAGGAGGCTGAGGCAGGAGAACTATATTTCCATTTGTATGAAATTTCCATAACAGGCATAACCCAGAGAAACAGAAAGCAGATTAGCAGTTGCCCAGATCTGGGGCGGGAGAGGGACATGGGAGTGGCTACTTACTAGGTATGAAGTTTCTACTTGGGGTAATGAAAGAGCCCTGGGACTTAGATAACGGTAATGGTTGAGGCCGGGCGCGGTGGCTCATGCCTGTAATCCCAGCACTTTGGGAGGCTGGGGCGGGCGAATCGTGAGGTCAGGAGTTCGAGACCAGCCTGGCCAATATGGTGAAACCCTATCTCCGTCTGTACCAAAAATACAATTCTCCTGCCTCAGACTCCTGAGTAGGCGGAGGCAGGGTTGCAGTGAGCCGAGATTGCGCCATTGCACTCCAGCCTGGGAAACAACGGTAAAACTCCATCTCAAAAAAAAAAAAAAAAAAAAAAAGAAAGAAATTGAAAAATTAGCCGTGCATGGTGATGCACGCTTGTAGTCCCAGCTACTCAGGACGCTATTAAGCAGGAGGATCACTTGAACCCAGGAGTTCCAGGCTGCTGTGAGTGTGTTCACACCACTGCACTCCAGCCTGGGTGACAGAGACAGATCCTATGCCAAAAAACCCCCTTTTTTCTTTCTTTTCTTTTTTTTTTTTTTTTTTGAGACAAAGTATTGCTCTATCGCCCAGGCTGGGGTACAGTGGCGCAATCTCAGCTCACTGCAACCTCTCCTTCCTGGGTTCAAGTGATTCTCCTGACTCAGCCTCCCGAATAGCTGGGATTACAGGCGCATACCACCACGCCCTGCTAATTTTTTGTAATTTTAGTAAAGACGGGGTTTCACCATGCTGGCCAGGCTGGTCTCAAACTCCTGACCTCGTGATCCGCCCACCTCAGCCTCCCAAAGTGCTGGGATTACAGGTGTAAACCACTGTGCCTGGCCAAAAAACCATTTTGTTTAGAGACAGAGTCTTGCTACGTTGCCCAGGCTGAGTGCAGTGGCTGTTCACAGGCATGATCATACCATACCACACAGCCCGAAACTACTGGGCTCAAGCGATCCTCCCTCCTCAAACTCCTGAGTAGCTGGGACTACAGGCACACCACTGCTCTTAGTTTTGTTTCCACCTTTGGCTAGTGTGAATAGGGCTGCTATAGACATTTTTGTGCGGCCAGGTGCGGTGGCTCACGCCTATAATCCCAGCACTTTGGGAGGCCAAGGCAGGTGGATCACCTGAGGTCTGGAGTTCGAGACCAGCCTGGCCAACATGGTGAAACCCTATCTCTACTAAAAGTACAAAACTTAGCTGGGCATGGTGGTGGGTGCCTGTAATCCCAGCTACTTGGGAGGCTGAGACAGGAGAATCTCTTGAACCTGGGGGGCGGAGATTGCAGTGAGCTGAGATCATGCCATTGTACTCTAGCCTGGGCAACAAGTGCAAAATACCGTCTCAAAAAAAAAATTTTTTTTTGTGCAAGTTTTGATTTGAACACCTGTTTTCAATTATTTTGGTTATATACTAGGAGTAAAATTGCTGGTCATAAGGCAATCCTATGTTTAACTTATTGAGAAACTGCCAAATTGTTTTCCACAGCAGCTGTACCATTTCATAGTCATTTTCCATTCCCCGGCCTACTTTCCTTTTTAAAATAATTATTGCCGGACGTGGTGGCTCACACCCATAATCCTAGCACTTTTGGAGGCCGAGGTGGGTGGATCACCTGAGGTCAGGAATTCAAGACCAACCTGACCAATGTGGCGAAACCCCGTCTCTACTAAAAATACAAAAATTGGGCCAGGCGCGGTGGCTCACACCTGTAATCCCAATACTTTGGGAGACTGAGGCGGATGGATCACCTGAGGTTGGGAGTTTGGGACCAGTCTGACCAACATGGAGAAACCCCATCTCTACTAAAAAATACAAAAAAATTAGTCAGGTGTGGTGGTGCATGTATGTAATCCAGGCTATTCAGGAGGCTGAGGCAGGAGAATCGCTTGAACCCAGGAGACAGGGGTTGCAGAGAGCCGAGATCACCCACTGCACTCCAGCCTGGGCAACAAGAGCGAAACTCCATCTCAAAACAAAAACAAAAACAAATATTAGCCGGGCGCAATGGCGGGTGCCTGTAATCCCAGCTACTAGGGAGGCTGAGGCATGAGAATCACTTGAACTCGGGAGGCAGAGGTTGCAGTGAGCTGAGATCATGCCACTGCACTCCAGCCTGGGCAATAGAGCAAAACTCCATCTCAAAATAAATAAAATAAAATAAAATAATTATTATGGGCTGGGTATGGTAGCTCACACTTGTAGTCCCAGCACTTTGGGAGGCCAAGGCTGGTGGATCACTTGAGATCAGGGTTTGAGACCAGCCTGGCTAACATGGTGAAATCCTGTCTCTACTAAAAATACAAAAATTAGCCGGGCGTGGTGGCAAATGCCTGTAGTCCCAGCTACTTGGGAGGTTGAGGCAGGAGAATCATTTGAACGCAGGAGGCAGAAGTTGCAGTGAGCGGGGATCATGCCACTGCACTCTAGCCTGGGCGACAGAGTGAGGTTCTGTCTCTAAATAAATAAATAAATAAATAAATAATTAGCCAGGCGTTGTGGTGCCTGCTTGTGGTCCCAGTTACTCAGGAGGCTGAGGTGGGAGAATCGCTTGAACCTGGGAGGTGAAGATTACAGTGAACTATGACTTTGCCCCTGAACTCCAGCTTGAGTGACAGAAAGATACTGTCTCAAAAAATATATATATATTTTTTAATTCTAGCTCACTATGGTCTCAAACTCCTAGGCTCAAGTAATCATCTTACCTCAGCCTCCCGAGTAGCTGGGATTACAGGCGTGGATTACTCCACGCCCTGCTAATTTTTGTATTTTTCATAGAAATACAAAAATTCACTGTTTTGGCCAGGCTGGTCTTGAACTCCTGACCTCAAGTGATCGCCTGTCTTGGCCTCCCAAAGTGCTGGGATTACAGGCGTGAGCCACCGTGCCCAGCCCCAACTTCATTCTTTTACATGTAGATATCCAATTGTGTTCTCAACAATCTTTGTTTTTAGTATAATTATGTTGTCTTTTTATTTATTTATTTATTTTTGAGACGGAGTCTCACTGTCGCCCAGGCTGGAGTGCAGTGGTGTGATCTCGGCTCACTGCAAGCTCCGCCTCCTGGGTTCACGCCATTCTCCTGCCTCAGCCTCCTGAGTAGCTGGGACTATAGGCGCCCGCCAACACGCCCGGTTAATTTTTTGTATCTTTAGTAGAGACGGGGTTTCATCGTGTTAGCCAGGATGGTCTCGATCTCCTGACCTCGTGATCTGCCTGCCTCAGCCTCCCAAAGTGCTGGGATTACAGGTGTGAGCCACTGTGCCCAGCCTTAATTTTTCTTTTTTTTTGGAGACAGGGTCTTTCTCTGTCTTATGATGCACTGGCATCATCATGGCTCACTACAGCCTAGAACTCCTGGGCTCAAGTGATCCTCCCACCTCAGCCTCCCAAAGTGCTGGGATTACAGGCATGAGCCACTGCCTATGACTCAAAATTTCAGTTAGACTGTAGTTAACAATGTATGTTGGCTGGCGCGTTTGCTCATGCCTGTATTCCTAGCACTTTGGGAGACCAGGGAGGGCAGATTCCTTGAGCCTAGGAGTGCAAGACCAGCCTGGATAACATAGCAAAATCCAGTCTGTATAAAAAAAAATTTAATGTATATTATGTATATGAAAATCAATAAGTAGATTTTAAATGCTCCCATCACAAAAAAATGAAAAGTATGTGAGGTAATGCAGTTGTTAGATTGATTTAGCCATTCCACAGGGCATACGTATTTCAAAACATCATGTTGTACAACATAAATATTTATTTTCTTTATTATTTATTTATTTTCCTGAGACGGAGTCTTTCTCTGTCACCAGGCTGGAGTGCAGTGGCACAATCTGGGCTCACTGCAACCTCCGCCTCCCGCGTTCAAGCGATTCTCCTGCCTCAGCCTCCCGACTAGCTGGGACTACAGATGCCCACCACCACACACGGCTAATTTTTGTATCTTTAGTAGAGACGGGATTTCACCATGTTGGCCAGGATGGTCTCAATCTCTTGACCTCGTGATCCACCCGCCTCAGCCTCCCAAAGTGCTGGGATTACAGGCGTCAGCCACCGCGCCTGTCCAGTGAGCTATTATTATACCACTGTACTGCGTCCTGGATGACAGAGCAAGACCCTGTATCAAAAAACAGAAAAAACAAACAAACAAACAAAAAACAGAAAAGAATTTTTTTTTTTTTTTTTTGAGACAGTCTTGCTCTGTTGCCCAGGCTGGAGTACAGTGTTGCGATCTTGGCTCACTGCAAGCTCCACCTCCCAGGTTCACGCCATTCTCCTGCCTCAGCCTCCTGAGCAGCGGGGACTATAGGCGCCCGCCACCATGCCCGGCTAATTTTTTTGTATTTTTTTAGTAGAGACGGGGTTTCACCCTGTTAGCCAGGATGGTCTCTATCTCCTGACCTTGTGATCCACCCACCTCAGCCTCCCAAAGTGCTGGGATTACAGGCATGAACCACCGCGCCCGGCCAGAAAAGTTTTTAATTATTTCATTCCCAGCCTACACCCTAAATATATACAATTTTTATTTGTCAATTTAAAAAATAATTAAGGCACAGGGCGCAGTGGCTCATGCCTGTAATCTCAGCACTTTGGGAGGACAAGGTGGGTGGATCACCTGAGGTCAGGAGTTTGAGACCAGCCTGACCAACATGGCGAAACCCCGTCTCTACTAAAAATACAAAAATTAGCCGGGCATGGTGGTGCATGCATGTAATCCCAGCTACTTGGGAAGCTGAGGCAGGAGAATGGCTTGAACCCAGGAGGTGGAGGTTGCAGTGAGCTGAGATAGCGCCATTGTACTCCAGCCTGGGAGACAAGAGTGAAAATATGTCTCAAACAAAACAAAACAAAAATAATAATTAAGGCTGGCTGGCGTAGTGGCTCATGCCTGTACCCCAGCATGTTGGGAGGCTGAGGCAGACGGATCACCTGAGGTCAGGAGTTTAAGACCAGTCTGGGTATCATGGGAAAACTGCATCTCTACAAAAAAATACAAAAATTAGTTGGATGTAGTGGCGTGCACCTGTAGTCCCAGCTACTTGGGAGGCTAGGGTGGGAGGATCGCTTGAACCGGGGAGGTTGAGGCTATGGTGAGCCAAGATTGCACCATTGCACTGCAGCCTGGGTGACAGAGCAAGACCTTGTCTCAAAAAATAGTAATAATAATAATAATAAAATTGCTGCTCTAGGATAATCAATAAAAATAGTAAAAGAACGTATAATTGGGCTGGGTGCAATGGCTCACGCCTGTAATCCCAGCACTTTGGGAGGTCAAGGTGGGCAGATCACAAGGAGGAGTTCGAGACCAGCCTGGCCAATATGGTGAAATCCCATCTCTAATTAAAAAAAAAAAAAAAAAAAAAAATTAGTCAGGCGTGTTGGCATGCGCCTGTAATCCCAGTTACTTGGGAGGCTGAGGCAGGAGAATCGATTGAACCTGGGAGGTGGAGGTTGTAGAGAGCCAAGATCGTGCCACTGCACTCCAGCCTGGAGACAGAGCAAGACTCTGTCTCAAAAAAAAAAAAAAAAGACTTTAGTTTGCATGGGAAGTGAATACATTGCCAACATGGTACCTACTGACTGTAATTTCAGTAGCTCTCTCTTATTTCCCTAGCTGGGTGTTTGCATTACACCATGGTACCCAAAGGCAAAGTGGGCCCAGGAAAGAAGAAGCAGACATTTGAAGAGAACACAGAGACCCTGAAGTTCTACCTGTAGATTTTACTGGGGGCCAAGGCCATTTTTCTCCTTTATTTCTAAGGGAGGAGACCACCCCTTATATTGTCTTATGCCCAATTTCTGCCTCCACAGAAAGAAAAAGTGAAAACTAAAAGGCAGAAATGGAATCCACAGGCAGATAGCCAAGCACCATGCCCTGGGCCTGGTACTTAAAAATCAACCCCTGACCTAACTGCTTGTGTTATCTATAGATTTCAGACATTGCATGGAAAAGCATCGTGAAAGTCCCTGTCCTGTTTGTTCAGTTCTGATTACCAGTGCATGCAGCCCCCAGTCATGTACCCACTGCTTGCTCAATAAATCACGACCCTCTCATGTGGACCCCCTTAGAGTTGTAAGCCCTTAAAAGGGACAGGAATTGCTCAGTCGGGGAGCTCGGTTTTTGGAGACGTGGGTCCATCGATGCTCCCAGCTGAATAAAGCCCTTTCCTTCTACAACTTGGTCTCTGAGGGGTTCTTGTCTGTGGCTCGTCCTGGTACATTTCTACTAATACTGCTTGTCTTAATACTCTCTTGTGACCTTAATACTCTCTTGTGACCTTGATACTCTCTTATGACCTTGGTCTTCTCAACTGCTTCATTTTGGGCCTGGTTGGCCCTGGACTTTAGTCTTTAGTGGGCGGATCATGAGGTCAGGAGTTCGAGACCAACTTGGCCAACATAGTGAAATCCTGTCTCTACTAAAAATACAAAAAAAAATTAGCCAGGCGTGGTGGCGGGTGCCTGTAAATCCAGCTACTTGGGAGGCTGAGGCAGGAGAATCGCTTGATTGCAACCAGGAGGCGGAGGTTGCAGCGAACCAAGATCTTTCCACTGCACTCCAGCCTGGTGACAGTGCGAGACTCCGTCTCAAAAAGAAAAAAATATACAAAATAAAATAAAATAACACATATGGGGCAGGTGTGGTGACTCATGCCACCTCAGTCTCCCAGCATGCTGGGATATAGGCATGAGCCACCATGCCTGGCCAGCCTTAATTATTATTTTTGTTTTGTTTTGTTTGAGACGGAGTTTCACTCTTGTATTCCCAGCACTTTGGGAGGCTGAGGCGGTGGGTGGATTACTTGAGGCCAGGAGTTCAAGACCAGCCTGGCCAACATAGCAACATCCCGTCTCTACTAAAAATATAAAAATGAGCCGGGCTTGGTGGCACACGCCTGAAATCCAAGCTACTAGGGAGGCTGAGGCAGGAGAATGGCTTGAACCTGAGAGGTGGAGGTTGCAGTGAGCTAAGATCATGGCACTGCATTCCAGCCTGGGCCACAGAGCGAGACCTCGTCTCAAAAACTAACTAACTAAATAAAATAAAATAAAAAACACATAGGGCCAGGCGCGGTGGCTCACTCCTGTAATCCCAGCACTTTGGGAGATGGATCCCCTGAGGTCAGAAGTTCGAGAACAGCCTGGCTAACATGGCAAAACATGTTAAAACCATGCCTGGTTAATACGGCAAAACCCCGTCTCTACTAAAAATACAAAAACAAAAATTAGCGGGGGTTGGTGGTGCATGCCTGTAGTCCCAGCTACCCAGGAGGCTGAGGCTGGAGAATTGCTTGAACCCAGAAGGCAGAGGTTTCAGTGAGCTGAGATGGCGCCACTGCACTCCAGCCTGGGAGACAGAGACCCTGTTTAAAAAAAAAAAAAAAAAGGAAGAAGGAAATAATAAATCTAAGAACAGAAACTAGTGAAACAAAAACCAAACATAGCTTAGTATAAATTAACAAAGCAAAAAGTTGGTTTGTTTGAAAGAACTAAGATTAATAAACTTTTTTTTTTTTTTTTGAGACGGAGTCTCACTCTGTCGCCCAGGCTGGAGTGCAGTGGCACAATCTCAGCTCACTGCAAGCTCCGCCTCCCGGGTTCACGCCATTCTTGTGCCTCAGCCTCCCGAGTAGCTGGGACTACAGGCGCCCGTCACCACGCCCAGCTAATTTTTTGTATTTTTAGTAGAGACAGGGTTTTACCGTATTAGCCAGGAAGGTCTCGATCTCCTGACCTCGTGGTCCGCCCACCTTGGCCTCCCAAAGTGCTAGGATTACAGGTGTGAGCCACCACGCCCAGCCATAAAATTTTTTTTTTTTTTGAGACAGAATCTCACTCTGTAGCTCTGGCTGGAGTGCAATGGCGCGATCTCGGCTCACTGCAAGCTCCACCTTCTGGGTTCACGCCATTCTCCTGCCTCAGCCTCCCCAGCAGCTGAGACTACAGGTGCCCGCCAACATGTCTGGCTAATTTTTTTGTATTTTTAGTAGACATGGGGTTTCATCGTGTTAGCCAGGATGATCTCGATCTCCTGACCTTGTGATCCGCCTGCCTCGGCCTCCCAAAGTGCTGGAATTACAGGCATGAGCCACCGCGCCCGGCCTCATAAACATTTTTCAAAGGCACAAAGTGCCAATATCAGGAATGAAAAGGGGCTGGGCATGGTGGCTCATACCTCTAATCTAACACTTTGTGGGGTTGAGGCAGGAGGATCGTTTCAGGACAGGAGATTGAGACCAGCCTGGGCAACATAGCAAGACCCTCATCTATAAAAAAGCAACAAAAAAATTAGGCCAGTGTGGTGATATGTACCTATAGTCCTAACTACTTGAGCCCAGGAGTTCAAGGCTATAGTGAGCTATGATTGTGCCACTGCACTCTAGCCTGGGGGACAGAGTGAGACTCTGTCTCAACCACCACCACCACCACCACCACCACCACCACCACCACCGGAAACAAGAAGTAGGAAATATGGGCAGGGTGTGGTGGCTCACGCCTGTAATCCCAGCACTATGGGAGGCTGAGGTGGGTGGATCATCTGAGGTCAGGAGTTTGAGACCAGCCAGGCCAACAAAGTGAAACCCATCTCTACTAAAAATACAAAAATTAGCTGGGGTTAGTGGCAGGTGCTTGTAATCCCAGCTACTCGGGAGGCTGATGCAGGAGAATCACTTGAACCCAGAAGGCAGAGGTTGCAGTGAGCCGAGATCACGCCACTGCACTCCAGCCAGGGTGACAAGAGCGAAACTCCATCCCCAGCCCCGCAAAAAAGAAGTAGAAAATATGAATCTGAAGAGTCCTATATCTGTTAAAGAAATTGGATCTAAAATTTAAAATCTTTCAGTAAAGAAAACTCCAAGCACTAATGACTTCACCAGAGAATCTTCAAACATCGAAAGGAGTCACATTAATCTTAATCAAATTCTTCCAATTCATTTTGGGAGATCAGCAGAACCTTCATAACAGCAACAGAAAAAAATTACAGGCTAATCTCTCTTAGGAACATAAATATAAAAATTCTGAGCAAAGTAGTAGTAACTACACATTAGATTCTAACCATATACTATATTATAATATTAATCTAATTGTAATAATATTAGATTCCAACTGCATATAAAGAGCTTACTCATTACAATAAACTTGAATTTATTCTAGGAAAGCAAGATTTGTGTAAGAGTTAAAAATTTATGATTTTTGGCTGGGTGCGGTGGCTTACAACTGTAATCCCAGTACTTTGGGAGGCCAAGGCGGGTGGATCACGAGGTCAGGAGTTCAATTGAGAGCAGCCTGGCCAACATGATGAAACCCTGTCTCTACTATAAATACAAAAATTCGCCGGGCGTGGTGGTGAGTGCCTGTAATCCCAGCTACTTGGGAGGTTGAGGCAGGAGAATTGCTTGAACCGAGGAGATAGAGGTTGCAGTGAGCCGAGATTGTGCCATTGCACTCCAGCTCTGGGCGACAGAGCAAGACTCCATCTCAGAAAAAAAAATATATATATATAAGTTTTGATTCTGACACTGATGATTCATCATGATAACAGAATAAATGAGAAAAACACATGGCTCTCTCACTGTCTCAATAGATACAGGAAAAGTGTTTGATAAAATGCTATGCCACCTTTAAAAAAAAAAAAAAAAAAGCTCCCACCTGGTGCGGTGGCTCACGCCTGTAATGCCAGCACTTTGGGAGGCCAAGTGGGGGCAGACCACTTGAGGTCAGGAGTTTGAGACCAGCCTGGCCAGCATGGTGAAACCCCATCTCTACTAAAAATACAAAAATTAGCGGTTGTGGTGGTGGGCACCTGTAATCCCAGCTACTTGAAAGGCTGGGGCAGGAGAATGGCTTGAACCCTGGAGATGGAGTTTGCAGTGAGCCAAGATTGCTCCACTGCCCTCCAGCCTGGGCGACAGAGTGAGACTCCATCTCAAAAACAAAACAAAACAAAACAAAACTACAGAGTCTATAGATAAACTATTAACATTAATAAATGCATTTGTAAGATTATGGATACAAGGGTGAATAAAAATTCATTATAATTATCTATTTATTTGAGATGGAGTCTCGCTCTGTCACCCAGGCTGGAGTTCAATGGCATGATCTTGGCTCACTGCAACCTCCCCCTCCCGGGTTCAAGCCATTCTGCTTCCCTAGCCTCCTGAGTAGCTGGGACTACAGGCAAGTGCCAGCACGCCTGGCTAATTTTTTGTATTTTTAGTAGAGACAGGGTTTCATCGTGTTAGCCAGGATGGTCTCGATCTCCTGACCTCGTGATCCGCCCGCCTCGGCCTCCCAAATTGCTGGGATTACAGGCGTGAGCCACCGCACCCGGCCTATATTTCTTCTTTTTTTTTTTTTAAGTGTACTCATTTCATTAGAAAATTGGGTAAACCTCGGATCAGAAAGCCAAAGCAAAATAATTTTGCACGGTTAGAATGTGGTCAAGAAACCAGCTACAATTTAACTGGATTAGACTTCAACATGGTGTTCCTCTAAATAACCTTCATTTAGAAATATTACATTCCTCCAGTATCTGGACAGACAATAAATACACTTCCTTTTTTATTTTATGATTGTGATTATTATTTATTTTTGAGACAGAGTCTCACTGTGTGCCCCAGGCTGGAGTGCAATGGTGCCATCTCAGCTCACTGCAACTTGTCTCCTGGGTTCAAGTAATTCTTGTGTCTCAGGCTCCTGAGTAATTGGAATTATAGGAGTGTGCCACCATGCCTGGCTAATTTTTGTATTTTTAGTAGAGACAGGGTTTTCACCATGTTGGCCAAGCTGGTTTCAAACTCTTGATCTCAGGTGATCCATCTGTCTCGGCCTCCCAAAGTGCTGGGATTACAGGCATAAGCCACTATGCCTGGCTAATAAATACAGTTTTTTCTGTCACTGAGGAGGAAATTTTCCCTCTTGATGGGCCGACACTATTTCGTTTTTGCTGCTCTTTTTTTTTTTTTTTTTTTTTTGAGAGGGAGTCTAGCTCTGTCGCCCAGGCTGGAGTGCAGTGGCACGATCTCGGCTCACTGCAAGCTCCGCCTCCCGGGTTCACGCCATTCTCCCGCCTCAGCCTCCCAAGTAGCTGGGACTACAGGCGCCTGCCACCATGCCCGGCTAATTTTTTTTTATTTTTAGTAGAGATGGGGTTTCACCGTGTTAGCAAGGATGGTCTCGATCTCCTGATCTTGAGATTCGCCCTCCTCGGCCTCCCAAAGTGCTGGGATTACAGGCGTGAGCCACCACGCCTGGCCCACTGCTCTTTTCCCTTTTCCTTTACTTGGTTTCCCCCTTCCATGGAGCTTCTTTTATTTATCTATTTTCTTTTTTCTTTACAGAGGCAATCAAGTTACACAGAGCTTCTTTAATTTCCCATTTAGAAAAAAAGTGCAGCTCACTGCCAGCACTCATTTAATTTTACATAAACATCCTCTTTGAGGCTGAAGCAAATCTGACTGATTTTCAATATGAAAATAAAATATCGAAACTGTTCTTGGAGTTATTTCTGAACAGAGCTAACATCAGAAGTGCCTGAATCATCAGAATTATCTATTTTGGAAAAATCCGATTCATCAAATGAATCTTCAGCCAGCAACTGTTCCAGAATGATGTTAACATCACATGTAGGAATGCTACATTTTCTAGGATTTGACATTTTCAGTGATCGAGAATTACTATATTTTGTAAATGGAACTACCGCTACTAGAAACAGAATGCTATAAATAGAATGATGCCTTTTGTTTCCAAAGATGTGATATACTAGAGCGATGTGAAATAATAATAAAAATGAGATATCGGCCGGGTGCGGTGGCTCACGCCTGTAATCCCAGCACTTTGGGAGGCCGAGGCAGGCGGATCACCTGAGGTCAGGAGTTCAAGACCAGCCTGACCAACATGGAGAAACCCCGTCTCTACTAAAAATACAAAAAATTAGCCGGTCATGGTGGCGCATGCCTGTAATCCCAGCTACTCAGGAGGCTGAGTCAGGAGAATTGCTTGAACCCGGGAGGTGGATTGCAGTGAGCTGAGATCGGGCCATTGCACTCCAGCCTGGGCAACAAGAGTGAAACTCCATCTCAAAAAAAAAAAAAAAAAAAGAGATCTCTCCTGGCAAAGTTATCTCGAGGTAAACACTGCAACCACAAGCACTGCTGGCAAATATTCCTGGGGCAGACAGGAAAAGTGTTAAACACATTTGTTTATCCTTAATTTTTTTTTTTTTTTTTGAGAGATGTGGTCTCTTTGTTGGCCAGGTTGGTCTCTCTCTCTCTCTCTTTTTTTTTGAGACAGAGTTTTGCTCTTGACGCCCAGGCTGGAGTGCTGTGGCGCTATCTTGACTCACTGCCACCTCTGCCTCCCGGGTTCAAGCAATTCTCCTGCCTTAGACTCCCAAGTAGCTGGGATTACAGATTCTTGCCACCACGCCCGGCTAATTTTTATATTTTGAGTAGAGACGGGGATTCACCATGTTGGCCAGGCTGGTCTTGAACTCCTGACTTCAGGTGATCTACCCACTTCGGCCTTCAAAAGTGCTGGGATTACATGCATGAGCCACCGTACCTGGCTCATCCTTAAAATCTTGATGCTCATCTCTGTAGAGGCCAAGGCATAAGAATGTCCCCATGAGTACAAAATAAGTATTGTAATCTGGATACCAGTCATAAGTCTTCTTGGCCAAAGGCTGTTCACTAAACAGTTTCACCACTTTCTTTCTTTCTTTTTTTTTTTTTTAGAAACTGATGTTTATTTATTTTCCATCAACCATTTTTCCATGTTGCTTAAGAGCCCGTGCAAGAACAGCTTAAGATCATTCAGTGGTTGCTCCTACCCATTCAGTGGCCTGAGCAGTGGGAGCTGCAGACCAGTCTTCCGTGGCAGGCTGAGCGCTCCAGTCTTCAGTAGGGAACTGCTGAATAGGCACAGAGGGCACCTGCACACCTTCAGACCAGTCTGCAACCTCAGGCTGAGTAGCAGTGAACTCAGGAGCTGGAGCAGTCCATTCACCCTGAAATTCCTCCTTGGTCACTGTCCACATAGCGCAGAGGAGAATCTGTGTTACGCAGAGCAATGGTAGGTAAGTTAACATAAGATGCCTCCGTGAGAGGCCAGCCCTGGGGTCAGTAACCACAAGAAGCCGTGGTTCCCTGAAGGCTGCCTGGATCTGGTTAGTGAAGGTTCCAGGAGTGAAGTGGCCAGCAATTGGAGTGGCTCCAGTGGCAGCAGCAAACTTCAGCATGGCCCTCTGGCCGGTATTCCTGGAGGATGTAACACTGACATCAGCAGGGTTTTCAATGGCGACGATGGCACGAGCTGCCAGCAGAAGCTTCTCGCAGGTCCTCTTCAGATTTATGATGTAGATGCCATCACTTTTCCTTTTATAGATGTACTGTTCCATCTGGAAGTCAAGATTGGTGCCACCTAAGTGGGTTCCTGCTGCAAGGAACTTCAGGACATCCTCCTCCTTCATTTGCAGGACATCAAGGGCTCCGGACATTGTGAAAGTTTCCCTTTAAGTTACGACGGGGATCCAGAACAATGCCGTATGGACCCCTCTGCAGGTAGCGCTGAAAAAGCAGTTTCACCACTTTCATAGACTAGGAATCAGTAGGCCAGGCAACTTCACCAAATAGCCGGGCATTCAGAAGAGCACGTGTGCAAGGCACATTCTGAAAGGGCAGACTTTTCTTTTTTTTTTTTTAATTTCTTTTTTTAATTAAAAAGTGAACTTTAATGTCAAAAATGCAAACTTGGGGAAGACAGAAAAGATCACACACAAGGCTATCACTTCACATTTGGAAGGTTGCACAGAGGCCCGGCAGAGGCGCTCCTCACTTCCCAGAGGGTGGGGCGGCAGGGCAGTGGTGCTCTTCACTCGCCAGACGGGGTGGAAGCCCGGCAGAGGGCTCCTCACTTCCCAGACGGTTGGCGGCCAAGCAGAGGCCCTCCTCAGTTCCAGATGGGGCAGCAGCCAGGCAAAGGCAATCCTCACTTCCCAGACGGTTGGCAGCTGGGCAGAGACGCTCCTTACTTCCCGGACTGTGGGCAGCTGGGCAGAGGCGCTCCTCACTTCCCAGATGGTTGCTGGCCAAGCAGAGGCGCTCCTCACTTCCCCAGATGGGGCGGCAGCCAGGCAGAGGCCCTCCTCACTTCCCAGACGGTTGGCGGCCAAGCAGAGGCGCTCCTCACTTCCCAGATGCGGCAGCAGCCAGGCAAAGGCGATCCTCACTTCCCAGGCGGTTGGCAGCTGGGCAGAGGCGCCCCCTCACTTCCCAGACTGTGGGGAGCTGGGCAGAGGCGCTCCTCACTTCCCAGATGGGGCGGCAGCCAGGCAGAGGCGCTCCTCACATCCCAGACAGTGCGGCGGCTGGGCAGAGGCCCTCATCACTTCCCAGATAGTTGGCCGCCAGGCAGAGGCGCTCCTCACTAAGGGAAGACATTTCTTAAGCAGCAAGGTGCCAGAGTCCCTGGACCTGACCTTGTTCACCCATGCCAATTGTATTCCTTTTTTTTTTTTTTTTTTGGACACAGAGTTTTGCTCTATCACCCAGGCTAAAGTGCACTGGCACAATCTTGGCTCACTGCAACCTCAGCCTCCTGAGCTCAAGGTATCCTCCCCACCTCAGCCTCCCGAGCAACCGGGACTATAGGCAGGTGCCACCACTCCCGGCTAATTTTTGTATTTTTTGTAGAGATGGGGTTTCCCCATGTTGCTCAGGCTGATCTGAAACTCCTGGACTCAAGTAATCTACCCACCTTGGCCTCCCAAAGAGCTAGGATTACAGATGTGAACCACTGAGACTAGCCAATTAATTCTGTTTCTATATACTATAAACAATTAGATGTTCTTTTGAATAAATAGTGCTGGAGTAGTTGGATATATATGGAAAAAATAAATATTGACCCCTACCTCACATCATGTACCAAGAAAAATTACTTCAAAATGAATCATAGGCCAAAACGGTCAAGGTAAAACAATATATCTTCTAGAAGAAAACAAGACTATTTTTATGACCTTGAAGTAGAGAAAGATTTAAAGAAGACACAAAAGTATTAACCATAAAATTAAAATATCAACAGAAAGAAATTTTATTAAAATGAAGAACTGTTTCCTTTTTTAAAAATGTATTTTTATGTATCTATTTTTTACTGCTCCTTGTAGAGTAGGGCTAACTCATAGGCAGTGCACCCAGTCAGCCAAGAACTGATGTTTCTTTCTTTTTTTTTTTTTTGAGATGCAATCTCACTCTGTCACCCAGGCTGGAGTGCAGTGGCGCAATCTCGGCTCACTGCAACCTCTGCCTCCCGGGTTCAAGCGATTCTCCTGCCTCAGCCTCCCAAGTCACTGGGACTACTGCTGTGTGCCACCATGCCTGGCTACATTTTTGTATTTTTAGTAGAGACGTTAGCCAGGCTGGTCTTTTTTGTATTTTCACCACGTTAGCCAGGCTGGTCTTGATCTCCTGACCTCATGATCCGCCTGCCTTGGCCTCCCAAAGTGCTGGGATTACAGGTGTGAGCCACCGTGCCAGGCCCAGAACTGCTGTTTCTTGTTTTCTCTTTTTTTTTTTGAGACGAGTCTCGCTCTGTCGCCCAGGCTGGAGTGCAGTGGCACGATCTCAGCTCACTGCAAGCTCCGCCTCCCAGGTTCACGCCATTCTCCTGCCTCAGCCTCCTGAGCAGCTGGGAATACAGGCACCCTCCACCATGCCTGGCTAGATTTTTTTGTATTTTTAGTAGAGACGGGGTTTCACTGTGTTAGCCAGGATGGTCTTGATCTCCTGAACTTGTGATCCGCCCGCCTTGGCCTCCCAAAGTGCTGAGATTATAGGCATGAGCCACCGTGCCCAGCCACTGCTGTTTCTTAAAAGTCATCAATGGCCAAGCACGGTGGCTCATGCCTGTAAACCCAGCACTTTGGGAGGCCAAGGCGGGCGGATCTCCTGAGGTCAGGAGTTCAAGATCAGTCTGACCAACATGGAGAAACCTCGTCGCTACTAAAAATACAAAATTAGCAGGCCGTGGTGGTGCATTCCTGTAATCCCAGCTATTCAGGAGGCTGAGGCAGAAGAATCGCCTGAACCTGGGAGGCGGAGGTTGCAGTGAGCCGAGATCGCGCCACTGCACTCCAGCCTGGGCAACAAGAGCTAAACTCTGTTTCAAAAAGAAAAAAAATAAAGTCATCACTGGGTGAAGATGCAGCTTCACTGGCAGAAGATATTTGAATTACACATACCCAAACAATTTACATTGGAATATATAAATAACTACAAATAAATAAATACAAGACAATCCATCTAAAAAATGGGCATAATATTTTAATGGGCATTTCAAAAAAAGATGATATCCAAAGGGCCAATAAATATGAAATGTATTTAACCACTGGGAAATGTACATTAAAACCACAAGTAGACACTGCTACATACTTACTAGAAGAACTAAAATAGAATGGCAATACCAAGTGTTGACAAGAATGTGAAGCAACTATGACTTTTATATTTTGCTGGTGGGATTGTAAATTGGTTCATGCACTTTTTAAAAACTTGTTTTAAATATTTTTTTAAAGCCGGTCAAATCTAGCAGTGTTTTTGTTTTTTTAAGAGACAGGGTCTCATTATGTTGTCCAGGCTGGTCTTGAACTCCTGGGCTCAAGCCATCCTCCCCCCTCGTATTCCCAAAGTGCTAGGATTACAGGCGTGATCACTGACCATGCCTGGTGGGTTCATACACTTTGGAAAACAGTTTGGCAGCATCTACCACTGTATTAGCTAACTACTAAATCTAAAAGTATGCCCACCCTATGACCAGAAAATTCACTTCTTAGGTGAGAGAAGGACGTGCATATGTCCATCAAAAGACATGTTCAAGATTGTTTACAGCAACATTACTCACAGCAGCCAAAATGTCAAAATAGCTCAAGAGTATCAACTGGAGAATAAACACATTTTGTATTCATATAATGAGGTAATATATGGCAATAGAAAGAATGAGCAATAGATAACCCAACAGCATGAATTAATCTCACATTCATTCTGCTGAACAAAATAAGCCAGACACAAAAGGTTACTGTGTGTGTGACTTCATTTATGCTAGAATCAAGACAGGCAAAACAAATCCATGGTTAACCTTTCAGGGGGTGGAGGGTTGGGGGTAGGGAGGAACAATCTGTGATGTCTTTATTAGATACAGAAATGTTCTATATCTTGCCAGCCTCAGTGGCTCACACCTGTAATCCCAGAACTTTGGGAAGCCAAGGCGGGCGGATCACCTGAGGTCAGGAGTTAAAGACCAGTCTGACCAACATGGAGAAACCCTGTCTCTACTAAAAATACAAAAATTAGCTGTGCGTGGTGGCACATGCCTGTAATCCCAGCTACTCCGGAGGCTGAGGCAAGAGACTCGCTTGAACCCAGGAGGTGGAAGTTGCGGTGAGCTGAGATTGTGCCGTTGCACTCCAGCCTGGGCAACAATAGTGAAACTCCGCCTGAAAAAAAAAAAAGAAATGTTCTATATCTTAATCTGGGTGGTGCTTTCCTGGATGTATTCCTATGCAAAGCTTTATTGAACTATGCACTTCACATTAATGCACTTCACAGCTACGTATAATATATTTTAATAAAAAGGTATATAAAAATACTATTTGGCCGGGCGCCGTGACTCATGCCTGTAATCCCAGCTCTTTGGGAGGGCAAGGCAGGTGGATGACCTGAGGTCAGGAGTTCAAGACCAGCCTGATAAACATGGAGAAACCCCGTCTCTACTAAAATACAAAAATTAGTCAGGTGTGGTGGTGCACACCTGTAATCCCAGCTACTCGGGAGTCTGAGGCAGTAGAATCGCTTGAATTTGGGAGATGGAGATTGCAGTGAGTCAAGATGGCACCACTGCACTCCAGCCTGGGTTACAAAGCAAGACTCCATCTCAAAAACAAACAAACAAACAAACATCCCTTTGTGTCCTGTCTCAGACACTATTCCCCATCTCCCCAAAGGTAGCCTGTATCCTGATCCCCAACACTATAGATCATTTTTGCACCTTATATAAATGGAATCATGTAGTATGTACTATTTTGTAACATGTGCCTGTGCGTCTTTTATGTTCATGAGATTTACCATCACATGCTGTATAAAAATAGGTAGTGGGCCAGATGTGACCCGAGGGCAATGGTTTTCTTTTCCTTTTTCTTTCTTTTTTTTTTTTTTTTTTGGAGACAGAGTCTTGCTCTGTCATCCAGGCTGGAGTACAATGGCGTGATCTTGGCTCACTGCATTCTCCACCTCCCAGGTTCAAGCGATTCTCATGACTCAGCCTCCCGAGTTGCTAGGAATACAAGTGTAAGCTACTACACCTGGCTAATTTTTGTATTTTTAGTAGAGATGGGGTTTCACAATGTTGGCCAGGTTCGTCTCGAACTCCTGACCTCAGATGATCTGCCCGCCTGGGCCTCCCAAAGTGCTGGGATTACAGAAGTGAACCACCGCACCTGGCCCTTTTTTAAGACAAAGTCTCCCTCTATCGCCCAGACTGGAGTGCAGTGGCGCTGTGGCTCATTTCTGTAATTCCAGCACTTTTGGAGGCCAAGGTTCGCAGATCACTTGAGGTCAGGAGTTCAAGACCAGCCTGGGCAACATGGTGAAACTCCATCTCTACTAAAAATACAAAAATTAGCTGGGCATGGTGGTGCACGCCTGTAATCCCAGCTACTGGGGAGGCTGAGGCAGGAGAATCGTTTGAAACCGAGAGGCAGAGGTTGCAGCAAGCCGAGATCATGCCACTGCATTCCAGCCCGGGTGACAGAGACCCTGTCTCAAAACAAACAAGCAAACAAACAAACGATCCAACCAACCTCCAAATGGCAGGTGTTTGAGCTTTAGCTCAGCTATCTCCAGTTGTCTTTGGGTAATGGGGGCGTCAAGTGGCAATGTTCCAAGTCTGGCTTATCTTGGGGGAACTAAATGGCTATTATCATTCCCAGGCCTCACGTCTACACTCTGCCCGATTCAGATCAAGGGAGGGGGGTGTCTCCTGTGCCATTCACTGCTCTGTCCTCAATTGAACCAAGCCCTTTGACCAGGGAAGTGCTGTGCCCTGTTTGTGCATGCTTGTGGGTACAGGGAAGAGACAGGTGGAGGGAGATCCCCTGACTAGCTTATATCAACCTGGCTCATTCCTGGAACTTGGGATGGAGTCAAACCCAACAACCCCTGGGCCTGCTCCAATGAAGACAGGGAGTGTTTATCAAAGAGCAGTAACAATTACTACCACTCCTGAGAGCAGATGAGTAGGTTTCAGGCATGGGGTTTCTCTAGGTCAGCAAAAAGCACCCGATCCCAAATGACAGAGGAGCAGTGTGTATTAAATGTGTGTGTGCACATGTGTGAATAATTCAGGGCCCTCTAACCATGAGGCCCAGGAAAAGAGCCACACTTGCCCACATCAAGTCAATGCTCTTGTCTGCAAGAACATTGTTTATTGTGGCTGGAGCCCAGATAACAAGGAGAAAGTGGCAAGAGATGAGGCAGGAGAGAAAAGCAGGGTGACTTCTGGAGAACCCTTTTCTCGGTGAAGGACTTTCAGCCTTATTCTGGGAATAAGCCAGAGCCCTGAGGGGTTTTAAGTGGAGGAGAGCCAGCCCCACCCCAGCTCAATGGCTTTAGGGGTCATTCTTCCCGTGCTACCATTTCCCATGGTTCAAAGATTAACAATGGGGCTAACTTCCAATTTATTCAATTCTCAGGTTATTTATTCAATAATCTAGTGTTCTTCCTCTCTACTTCCCTTACCTCCTTTCAGTACCTTGTTGTGGGTGGAGCTCCAGGAAGAGGATGGGGTGTGGTGCCTGGAGGCGGAAGTGTGTATCTTGATTGTTTAACCTGGGAACCCTGAGGGCAGAGGGCGTAGGGGTTGGGAGAGGAAAGGAAGGCGCTAGGAAGACACTGGAAAGACCCCATAAGACTAGCAGCTCCTAAACCACAGCTAAGCATGTCTGGAGAAGCCCGAATCCGAAAGCGATGAGCAAATGATTAGTGGTTTCATAGTAGGTTATCTGTTGCTGCAGACACACAGGCATTTTTGTACACAGGTAAATACAGGCCTGTTCTGTTATTGACCACACGTTTGTATGAAGCTCCAAACTCATGTGTCCTTCTGTTCTGTTTTTTTGTTTTTTGTTTTTTTTTTTTTGAGATGGAGTTTCGCTCTTGTTGCCCAGGCTAGAGTGCAATGGCACAATCTCGGCTTACGGCAACCTCCACCTCCTGGGTTCAAGCGATTCTCCTGCCTCAGCCTCCCGAGTAGCTGGGATTACAGGCACGCGCCACCATGCCCAGCTAATTTTTGTATTTTTAGTAGAGATGAGCCTTCACTGTGTTGACCAGGCTGGTCTCGAACTCCTGACCTTAGGTGATCCACCTGCCTCAGCCTCCCAAAGTGCTGGAATTACAGGTGTGAGCAACTGTGCCCGGCCTCTCTGAAGTATTATTTGATATTTTTCTTTTGAAGTTTTCTTCTTCCTGCGTAGAATCTATTTCTGCAAATTGCTTTTCAGTCTGCTTTTTGCTCATTTGTTTTTATCTTCCATGTCTGAGGTTTTTTTCAGCTGTCTGGTGATCTTTGACTGATTATTTATAAGACAGGCAAATATCAGTTAAGTCCTTACAGTAAATATATGGTTTACTCAAGTTAGGATTATTTTAGGAGGATTTCTTTACAAAATGGCCATTTACAAAGACAGAGTGTAGGAGAGCTATAACCTTTGGTTGAGAGACACAGGCAGCCTAAGAGAGGAACCCTCTAAGAGAAGAACCAGAGGAACAGATACCTTGATCTCACGCCCCTCCTCCCTCTGGTCTTCTGGGTTCTGTGTTGTCTAGACCAACTGCAAGTCACAGGGTGTGGGGTATTGCTCATGTGGTCTCTTCCTGGAATACCCCCAGTGCAGAGGGCCAGGCAGCGTGGGTGGGGAGTAGCAAAGAGAAAGCTCTGACATGGGAACGAAGGCGCTGATTGGAAGCTCACGTGATGGGCATCTGGACGGGACTGTTTGCTGGGGGAATCCCCACGTCTGGATCTTTAGGTCCTTCCTCTGGGGCCAGTCAGGTTACCCAGAGAAGAATCTCCTTCTAGGAGGGAACAGGCCAGGCTGCCAGTGTTCTGGCCCCTGAAAGGAGGCAGAGGGCTGTGGGTCTCAGCCTGGGGCATTCGGCATACGCAGTCCCTTAGTTCCCTACTTTACAAGCCATAGCCATGCTGTCAAATGTGCCTGGTATCACCCAGTTCAGAGACCCTCTGTTTTATCCTGTACAGAGAACAAGCTTGCAGATTTCTGTGGGAGGGAGGGAGGGGTAGTTACTCAGTAATGAAGGGTGCTTCTCAAACAGCTTTCAACCAGTCCTCCTTGTTTACACACTCACACACTCAGAGACATACAAACTCAGTTCCAGAGGTACTTGGAGCTGCCAGTTCATGAGCGTTTTGAGGATTTTATGAATAGATGGGTTGCTTCTCAGTTTTCACTGCTGGACGTTTAGGATTTGGCCTTTTTTGTTTTTTTTTGAGACAATAGTCTTGCTCTGTCGTCCAGGCTGGAGTGCAGTGGCACGATCTCGGCTCACTGCAACCTCCACCTCCCGGGTTCAAGAGATTTTCCTGCCTCAGCCTCCTGAGTAGCTGGGGCTACAGGCGTGCACCACCACACCCAGCTAATTTTTGTATTTTTAGTAGCGAGGGAGTTTCACCATGTTGGCCAGGCTGGTCTTGAGCTCCTGACTTCAAATGACTCGCCGCTTCAGCCTCCTAGAGTGCTGGGATTATAGGCGTGAGCCACTGTGCCTCGCCAGGATTTGGATATTTCAAGTTGGCTACATCAGTTGTCACCTAAACCCAGAGGGTTTTCTGGTTCCTGGACTACATCTGGAATTTTCAAATCTTCTTTGGCTGAAACACAGTATATTTGAGAGAGGGCTCACAAGAAAGAGGAAGAAAAGGCATCCTGGGGCCAGACAGGTAAGTGTTTGAGTAGATTGTACTTTTTTCTTTTTTTGAAACGGAGTTTTGCTCTTGTTGCCCAGGATAGAGTGCAATGGCGTAATCTTGGCTCACCGTAACCTCCGCCTCCCAGGTTCAAGCGATACTCCTGCCTCAGCCTCCTGAGTAGCTGGGATTACAGGTATGCACCACCACGCCAGGCTAATTTTGTATTTTTAGTAGAGACGGGGTTTCACCATGTTGGTCAGGCTGGTCTTGAACTCCGACCTCAGGTGATTTGCCCACCTCGGCCTCCCAAAGTGCTGGGATTACAGGCGTGAGCCACCGCACCCGGCTGAGTAGATTGTGCTTAACTCTAGAGACCATGGGTTTAGGGGTGGGAGATAGCAACTGAGGTCTAGGTACATGGGTCCTTTGAGAAGTTTATTATCTATTAGGTCCCAATTTTCTCTGTTTTTTTGAGACAGAGCCTCGCTCTGTCGCCCAAGCTGGAGTGCAGCGGCACAATCTTGGCCACATCCGTCCAAGTCCCAATTTTTTATTGCTTCCTATATGATGCCTTAATAGGGTATGTGGAAACAGTAAACTATAAAGTGCTGTACTAATGTGATGCTTTATTTTTTGAATGCAGCCAGAATTTTCCTGTCTTTGTCTTTGCTCATACTGTTGCTTCTGCTTGGCGTTTTCTCTATCTTCTCCCTCACCTCTCCAATCCATCCATCTATACTTAAAGAAATGATATCTTTGGCTGGGTGCGGTGGCTCATGCTGTAATGCCAGCACTTTGGGAGGCTGAGGCGGGTGGATCACAAGGTCAGGAGTTCAAGACCAGCCTGGCCAAGATGGTGAAACCCCGTCTCTACTAAAAATACAAAAACTTAGCTGGGCGTGGTGGCGCCTGTAATCCCAGCTACTTGGGAGGCTGAGGCAGAGAATTGCTTGAACCCAGGAGGTGGAGGTTGCAGTGAGCCGAGATCACGCCATTGGATTCCAGCCTGGGCGACAGAGTGAGACTCCATCTAAACAACAAAAAAAGAAATGATACCTTTAAGGCCCAGCTGAAGGTCAACTCTACTATGAGTCTGCTGCCCTCAAACTAAATGAGAACTTTCAAACTTTAATGATGGCCATTTTTTTCTCACCTCCATTCCTGCCTACCTGTATTAGTAAAGGTTCTCCAGAGAAATAGAATATATATTTATCTTCTATATATACGTATATATATACAGAATATATCTTCTGTATATATAGAATATATATCTTATATATAAATACATATCTATATATGTTATACATATCTTTTGTATATATAGAGTATATATCTTCTCTCTATATACTATATAAAACATATTATTAGTATGTATATATTACATATAAATATATTAATATAATAATATATTACATAATATATATTAATATTTTATATATATATAAAGGAATTGGTTTGTGCAATTACGGAGGCTTGGAGGCTGGTAAATCCCAAGATCTGTAGGGTGAGTCAGCAAGCTGGAAACCTAGGAGAGCTGATGGTGGAGTTCCAGCCTGAAGGGCGAAAGTCTTGACACTCAGGAAGAGCCGATGTTCTGTTCAAAGGTAGGAAAAAGCCAATGTTCTCTATTTCAAAGGCAGTCAGGCAGGAAGAATTCTTACTAGGGGAAGAGTCAGACTTTATGCTCTATTCAGGCCTTCAACTGAGTGGATGAGAACCATCCACATTAGGGAGGACAATCTGCTTTACTCAGTTTAATTATTTAAAAAAAATTTAAATTATTAATTAATTTATTTATTTGGGACAGGGTCTCACTCTGTCACCCAGGCTAGAGTGCAATGGCATGATCTCAGCTCACTGTAACCTCCACCTCCTGGGTTCAAGTGATTCTCCTGCCTCAGCCTCCCAAGTAGCTGGGATTACAGGCGCCCACCACCACTCCCAGCTAATTTTGTATTTTTAGTAGAAATGTGGTTTCACTGGCCAGGCGTGGTGGCTCACAGCTGTAATCCCAGCACTTTGGGGGGCCGAGGCAGGCAGATCATGAGGTCAGGAGTTCGAGACCAGCCTGACCAACATGGTGAAACCCCATCTCTACTAAAAATACAAAAATTAGCTGGGCATGGTGGTACGCACCTGTAATCCCAGCTACTCGGGAGGCTGAGGCAGGAGAATCGCTTGAACCCAGGAGGTGGAGGTTGCAGTGAGCCAGGATCTTGCCATTGCACTCCAGCCTGGGCAACAGAGCGAGACTCCATCTCAAAAAAAAAAAAAAAAAAAAGAAATAAATGTTTCACCATGTTGGCCAGGCTGGTATGGAACTCCTGACTTCAGGTGATCCGCCTGCCTTGGCCTCCCAAAGTGCTGGGATTGCAGGCATGAGCCACTGCGCCCAGCCTTTTTTTCTTATTTTTTTTTTTTGAGATAGGGACTCTGTCACCCAGGCTGGAGTACAGTGGCATGATCTCAGCTCACTGCAACCTCCACCTCCCAGGCTCAGGTGATCCTCCCACCTCAGCCTCCTGGGTAGCTGAAACCACAGGCGCATACCACCATGCCTGGCTAATTGTTGTATTTTTTTGTAGAGATGTGGTTTTGCCATTTTGCCCAGGCTGGTCTCAAGATCTTGCACTCCTGGGCTCAAGGGATCCACCTACCTCAGCTTCCCAAACTGCTGGGATTACAGGTGTAAACCACCACACCTGGCCTAAATGTTAACCTCATCCAAAAACACCCTTACAGGCTGGGTGCGGTGATTTATGCCTGTAATCCCAGCAGTTTGGGAAGCTGAGGTAGGTGGATTATTTGAGGTCAGGAGTTTGAGACCAGCCTGGCCAACATGGTGAAACCCCGTCTCTACTAATGATACAAAAATTAGCCAGGCATGGTGGCAAACGCTTGTAATCCCAGCTACTTGGGAGGCTGAGACAGGAGAATGGCTTGAACCCAGGAGGCGGCAGTTGCAGTGAGCCAAGATGGTGCCACTGCACTCCAGCCTGGGTGATGAAGCGAGACCCTGTCTCAAAAAAAAAAAAAGCTACCCTTAAAACATCCTTACAGAAACTCTCACAATAATGTTTGAGGTATGCCATGGCCCAGTGAAATTCACACTTTTTTTTTTTTTTTTTGAGACAAGATCTCACTCTGTCACCCAGGCTGGGGTGCAATGAATTGATCATAGCCTCGAACTCCTGGGCTCAAGCGATTCTCCCACCTCAGCCTTTTGAGTAGGTATGCCACCACGCCTGGCTAATTTTTTTTTTTTTTTTTAGACAGAGTCTGGTTCCGTTGCCCAGGCTGGAATGCAGTGACAACACTCCACCTCCTGGGTTCAAGAGATTCTTGTGCCTCAGCCTCCAGAGTAGCTGAGATTACAGGCACGTACCACCATGCCTGGCTAATTGTTTAGTAGAGACAGGTCTCGCTATCTTGCCCAGGCTTGTCATGAACTCTTGGGCTTAAACAACCTTCCCACATGGGTCTCCCAAAGTGCTGGGATTACAGGTGTGAGACATCACACCCAGCAATTTAAAATTTTTTGTAGAAATGGGGTCTTGCCACATTGCCCAGCCTTTTCTCAAACTCCTAGCTTCAAGCAATCATCTTGCCTCTGTCTCCGAGTGCTAGGATTACAAGCATGAATCACCATGCCAGCAACACATAAAATTAACCATCACACTGCACTTGCTTGCTTTGGTTGTATTGTAAGGAACTGGGAACCTACAAGCTACTTTCCTCTGACTCTCTTTCCAGCTGACTTCTGGCTAGGTTCTGCAATGGGTGTCCCTGGTGAAAGATTAGAAGGGAAGCTAAAGGAAGAGGTCTTCTTGTTCTCTTCTTTTGGCAGTTCCTCTGACAGTGGCAGCAGCAGGTGGATGTAGGCTCCTAGATTCCTTGCTTCACCAGCACAGTGATTGTGGCCACAGCAGCACAGTGATTGTGGACTCTGGGGCTGGAGGAGGCAGCAACAGTGGTGTGACTTTGGGCTCCTGTAACAACAGCAGGAATGCACTCCTTCCCTGCAAGGTGATATGTGCAGTGATTCCAGTGAGAATCATTGCAGCAGCAGAGGCTCCAGCAGCCTTGATGGCGCAGTCATCATGGGCTTTAACACTTTCTGGCCAGGTGCGGTGGCTCACGCCTATAATCCCAGCACTTTGGGAGGCCAAGGAGGGCAGATCACCTGAGGCCAGGAGTTTGAGACCAGCCTGGCCAACATGGTGAAACCCCATCTCTACAAAAATTACAAAAATTAGCCACGCATGGTGGCAGGCGCCTGTGGTCCCAGCTGCTCGGGAGTCTGAGGCAGAAGAATTGCGTGAACCCAGGAGGCAGAGTCTGCAGTGAGCCGAGATCGTGCCGCTGTACTCCAGCCTGGGCGACAGAGCGAGACTCTGTCTCAAAAAAAAAATAAAAAATAAAAAATTAAAAAATTAAAAAAATAAAAATACAGAAAAATTAGCTGGGCATGGTGGCACGCGCCTGTAATCCCAGCTATTCGGGAAACTGAGGCAGGAGAATTGCTTGAACCTGGGAGGCGGAGGTTGCAGTGAGCTGAGATCGCACCACCGCACTCCAGCCTGGGCAACAGAGCAAGACCCCATCTCAAAAAAAAAAAAAGAAAGAAAGAGAGAAAATTAGACTTGTCTGGGTTCTTTAAATTTTTATTTTTATTATTTATTTATTTATGTTGAGACAGAGTTTCGCTTTTGTTGCCCAGGCTGGCGTGCAATGGCGCGATCTCAGCTCACCACAACGTCTGCCTCCTGGGTTCAAGCGATTCTCCTGCCTCAGCCTCCCCAGTAGCTGGGATTACAGGCATGCGCCACCATGCCCAGCTAATTTTTGTATTTTTAGTAGAGACGAGGTTTCTCCACGTTGGTCAGGCTGGTCTTGAACTCCTCAGCCTTGGCCTCCCAAGGTGCTGGGATTACAGGTGTGAGCCTGTACAGGTGTGGGCTTTTTTTATTTTTTAGAGACAGGATCTTGTTATGTTGCCCAGGATGGACTGGAACTCCTTGGCTCAAGCAAGGCTCACTGTAGCCTCCTGAGTAGCTAGGACTATAGGTGCACACTATTGTCCTGGGCCATATGGTAATTCTACTTTTAATTTTTAAGGAACCACCAAACATTTCCCCAGATGCTGCACCACTTTACACTCCCACCAGCAATGCACAAGGATTCCAGTTTCTCCACGTCCTCACCAAGAGTTGTTATTTTCCTGTTTCTTTGAATAGCAGCCATCATCCTAATGGCTATGGTCTCATTATAGTTTTGATTTGCATTTCCTTGATGGCTAATGATGTTGATTGAACATATTTTTATGTGCTTGTTGGTCATTTGTGTATCTTCTTTGGGGAAATGTCTATTTTAGTCTTTTGCCCCCCACCCCAACCTTTTTTTTTTTAAGGTCTTGCTCTATCACCCAGGCTGGAGTGCAGTAGTGCCATCTTGGCTCACTGCAACCTTCGCCTCTAGGGTTCAAGTGATCCTCTTACCTCAGCCTCCCAAGTAGCTGGGACTATAGGTGTGCGTCACCATACCTAGCTAATTTTTGTATTTTTACTAGAGATAGGGTTTTGCCATGTTGGCCAGACTGGTTTTGCCCATTTTTTAATTGGGTTGTTTCTTTCTTTCTTTTTTTTTTTTTTTGAGGCGGAGTCTCGCTCTATTGCCCAGGCTGAAGTGCAGTGGCAGGTTCTTGGCTCACTGCAACCTCTGCCTCTGGGGTTCAAGCAATTTCTGGCTAATTTTTGTATTTTTAGTAGAGATAGGGTTTCACCATGTTGGCCAGGCTGCTCTCTAACTCCTGACCTCAGGTGATCCACCTGCCTTGGCCTCCCAAAGTGCTAGGATTACAGGCATGAGCCACTGCACCCAGCCAAATTGGGTTGTTTCTTCTTGTTGTTGAGTTGTGGGAGTTCTCTATATATTCTGGATATTAATCCCCTTACCAGATATATGATTTGCAAATATTTTGTCCCAATCTGTAGGTTGTCTTTTGTTTTGTTTTGTTTTTTTGAGATGGAGTCTTGCTCTGTCGCCCAGGCTGGAGTGCAGTGGTGTGATCTTGGTTCACTGCAACCTCCGCTTCCTGGGTTCAAGCAATTCTCCTGCCTCAGCCTCCTAAGTAACTGGGATTACAGGTGCCCACCACCATGCCTGGCTAATTTTTGTATTTTGAGTAGAGACAAGGTTTCACCATGTTGGCCAGGCTGGTCTCGAACTCCCAGCCTCAAGTGACCTGCCTGCCTTGGCCTCCCAAAGTGGTGGGATTACAAGCATGATCCACCTTGCCCAGCCTCCCATATTGTTTTGAGTACTGTAGCTTTATAGTGAGTTTTAACATTAGAAAATGTTAAGCTCTTCAACTTTGCTCCTTTTTCCCAGGATTGTTTTGGCTATTTAGGATTTTTTGAGATTTTAGGATTTTTCCTATTTCTGCAAAAATTGCTGTTGAGATTTTTTTTTTCTTTTACATAGTCTCTCTCTGTTGCCTCGACTGGAATGCAGTGGCACAATCAGAGTTCACTGTAGCTTTGAACTCCTGGGCTCAAGTGATCCACCTTAGTCTCCTGAGGTGGTGGACTACAGGTGTGCATCACCATGCCTGGCTAATTGCTGTTGGGATTTTGATAGGAATTACATTGAGTCTGTAGGTTATTTGGGGTAGTATTGTTGTCTTAACCATATTAAGTCTTCCAATCCAGGAACTGAGATGTCTTTCTATTTATTTGGGTCTTCTTATTTATTTCAGCAATGTTTTGCAGTATTCTATGTACAAGTCTTTTACCTCCTTGGTAAAATATATTCTCAAGTATTTTACTTTTTTTGATGCTATTGTAAATGAAAAAATTTTTTAACTTCTTTTTCTGATTGTTCATTGCTAGTGTATGGAAATGCAACTAACTTTTATGAGTCAATCTTGTTTTCTTCTAATTTTTAAAATTTAATTAAAAAAAAATTACCATCAGGAAGTCATATGTGTTGATTTTGTGTCCTGTAACTTTACCGAATTCATTAGCTGTTTATTTGTATTTGTGTGTGTGTGTGTGTGTGTGTGTGTGTAATCTTTAGCAATTTCTTTTTCTTTTGGAGTCTCGCTCTTTTGCCAGGCTGGAGTACAGTGGTGCAATCTTGGCTCTCTGCAACCTCCGCCTCCTGGGTTCAAGCGATTCTTGTGCCTCAGCCTCCTGAGTAGCTGGGACTGCAAGCGCCTGCCATCACGCCCAGTTAATTTTTGTATTTTTAGTAGAGACGGGGTTTCACCATGTTGGCCAAGATGGTCTCGATCTCCTGACCTCGTGATCCGCCTGCCTCAGCCCTCCCAAAGTGCTGGGATTACAGGCGTGAGCCACTGCACCCGGCCTAGAGTTTTCTACGTATCAGATCATGTCATCTGTGAGCAGAGATAATTTTACTTCTTTCTGGCCCGGTGCAGTGGCTCATGCCTGTAATCCTAGCACTTTGGGAGGCCGAGGCAGGCGGATCATGAGGTCAGGAGATCAAGACCACAGTGAAACCCCATCTCTACTAACAATACAGAAAATTAGCCGGGCACGGTGGCGGGCGCCTGTAGTCCCAGCTGCTCGGGAGGCTGAGGCAGGAGAATGGCATGAACCCGGGAGGCAGAGCTTGCAGTGAGCTGAGATCGCAACACTGTACTCCAGCCTGGGTGACAGAGCGAGACTCTTGAGACTCTGTCTCAAAAAAAGAAAAATTTTTTTTTTACTTCTTTCTTTCCAATTTTGATGCGGTTAATTTCTTTTTCTTGCCTTATTACTCTGGCTACAAATTGTTATATTATGTTGAACAGAAGTGGCAAAAGTGGGCATACTTGTCTTGTTTCAGATCTTAGAGAGAAAAGCTTTTATTCCTTCACCATGAAATATGATGTTAGCTGTGGGTTTTTAAAAATACGGCCTTCATTCTTACTTCCACATTTATTAAATAGAGACCTTGAATAAAGTCATGAATATAACTTTTTATTCATAAAACAATTATTTATTGAGTGCCAACTCTGTGCCTAGTATTGTTTTATGCACTGAAGATAAAGCAATGGCTAGACAGACACAGTGCCCATGGGAATGTGTAGAAGGATTTTAAGCAGAAAAATAACATGATCTAATTTACATATTTTTAAAGCATCCTGGCTGAAATGTGGAGAATAGATTGAAGCACAAATACTTAATGGAAGAAATCAGTGGTTAATACTTTAGAAGTCTGAGAGAGATGGTAGTAACTTGGACATGTATGGTAGCAGTGAATGTGGAGAGAGGCAGATGGATTTGAAATCTCTTCTCGAGGTTGAAGCAACATTGTAAGAACTGGATGACAGAGGAGAGGAAGAAGGAGTTAAGAATGATTCTTAGGTTTCTGACATGAGCAAATGGTGGGGCAAGTCCCTTAGATAGAAAACATAAGGGGAGAGCAAGTAGTGACAGGAAGATGGGGGTCGGGTTTGGATATGTTGAGTTTGAGATGTGTATGAGATCTCCAATTGCAGATGTCAGGCAGGTAGTGGTAGCACAGGGAAAGTTGCTTCTTAAGATGGGAGAGACTAGAGCATGTTAAATGCTGATCGGTAGGATTCACTGGAGAGGGAGAGGTTTAATACAGGAGAAGAGAGGGATAACTCATGGCTTACGGTTCTAGAGAAGGGGGGTAGGAGTAATCCTTGGAGATAATAGCATTAGATGAGAAGGGCAAAATCTGTGCCTTATTTATCTTTCAATTTGTTGTAGTGGGGAGAGGGGCAAAAAAAGGCTGGCACATGGCTGTCATCTAAGGAATAATTATCAGGCTGGATGCAGTGGCTCACGTCTGTAATCCCAGCACTTTGGGAGGCCGAGGAGGGTGGAACACCTGAGGTCAGGAGTTTGAGGCCAGCCTGGCCAACATGGTGAAACCCCATCTCTACTAAACATACAAAAATTAAATTAGCTTGCCCACCAACACTTGTTATTATATGACTTTTTGATTATAGCAAGTTCAAATACTTTATTTATTTGAGATGGAGTCTTGCTCTGTCACCCAGGCTGGAGTGCAGTGGCATGATCTTGGCTCACTGCAACCTTGGCCTCCTGGGTTCAAGTGATTCTCATGCCTCAGCCTCCAGAGTAGCTGGGATTACAGGATTACAGACATGCAGCACCACGTCCAGCTAATTTTTGTGTTTGCATTTTTTTTTTTTTTGAGATGGAGTCTCGCTCTGTGGCTCAGATTGGAGTGTAGTGGCGGTGGGGGATCTCAGCTCACTGCAACCCCCGCCTCCCAAGTTCAAGTCATTCTCCTGCCTCAGCTTCCCAAGTAGCTGGGATTACAGGTGTGCGCCACCACATCCGGCCAATTTTTGTATTTTGTATTCACCATGTTGGCCAGGCTGGTCTTGAACTCCTGACCTCAAGTGACCTGCCCACCTCAGCCTCCCAAAGTGCTAGGATTACAGGCGTTAGACAGCGTGCCTGACCTAATTTTTGTAATTTTAGTAGCAACGAGGTTTTTCCGTGTTGGCCAGGCTGCTCTCAAACTCCTGCCCTCAGGTGATCCGCTTGCCTTGGCCTCTCAAAGTTTTGGGATTACAGGCGTGAGCCACCGCACCCAGCCTTATTTTTATTTTGTTTTTTACCTTTCCTATGGTGCTGAAAAAACTTTTAATCTTTATACTGTATTGCTCCAAATTTATTAAAATTATGGTCAGCCTAATCCATTTTATGGGCCAGAAAATTGTACAGCATGTTTAGAAAAAAAGATTTATGTAATGGTTAATATAAATAAGGTTTTTTCCTTGGAGGGAAATTTCACTTAACAGAAAAATATCGATTCTAACTAATATCCACCTTCTTCCTCTTCTCCCTGGAATGGATGAGGTTATCATATGTACAGATTATTGTCATTATCAGGCTGAGCATTTACTGGGTGCCAGGACTGTATTAAGTACTGTAGGTAGTTTTCTCAGTTAATCCTCACAATAACCCTGTGCAGTAGACACTCTTAATATTCCCATTTTATAGAAAAGGACAGCGAAGTTTAGATAAAATTACAGCATCCAAGGTCCCAGCTGGTCAATGGCAGAGCTAGATTTGAACTCAGGCAGTTTGGCTCAGGAATCTGCTTACATGTCTGTGTCTACATAAATAGCTCGGCATAGACAAATGATTGCTAAAGAGCATGCTAATAATGAATGCAAATGGAACACATGATTGGCAAATGAAGGGTAATTATTACTCAACCCTCATTCTGCACAAATCCACAGCGTAATGCAGCCTCTGCTGGGAAGTGTAAGAGCAAATAGCTCACGCATACTTGTGAAGTCCAAGTTTAGACTATCTTCCAGGAAAGGTAAAATGGCAGGCAGAGGTAGTAACTGCAGGGCCCTAGCTCTGACAAGAGATTACTGTTAACAGCAGAAGCAAACCTGACTGAAACTGTTAAGTCAGCTAGTACAGTAAGTCCTCACTTAACCTTGTTAACAGGTTCTCGAAAACTGCGACTTTAAGCAAAACAACGTATAACGAAACCAATTTTACCATAGGCCAATTGATACGAACTGGAGTTAAGTTTCTACGACATTTCTGGTCACAAAGATGTAACCAAACTTCTAAATAAAGACCCCAAACACTTCTAATATCAAACATTGAAATAAATGTGAGCTATATATACATTTAAGAAAGATTAATAAAAGCAACGAAGAAAATTATGTACCCAGTTATTTCAGTTTACTGTCTCTGTTGTGGGTGGCGGAGCCTGGAGCTTATCACAGCAACTCGGTGCAAGGCAAGAAACAGCCCCAGACAGGACGCTATCCCATCACAGGGTACACACACACACACACACACACACTCTCTCTCTCTCTCAGACTGGGACAGTTTAGACATGCTAATTAACATAACGGGCACATCCCAGAGTACCAGAAGAAAACCCACACAGACATGAGGGGAGCATGCAAACTCCACACAGACAGCGTCCCAGGCTGGGAATCTATTTTTTTTCCTTATTAAAATTATCACTTAGCCTGGTGTGGTGGTGTGCACCTCTAGTCGCAGCTACTCGGGAGGCTAAGGCAGGAGAATCGCTTGAATCCAGAAGGCAGAGGTTGCAGTGAGCCAAGATGGCGCCACTGCACCAGCCTGGGCGGCAATGGAGCAAGACGTCGTCTCAAAAAAATATTATTTCGGCCGGGCACAGTGGCTCACGCCTGTAATCCCAGCACTTTGGGAGGCCCAGGCTGCTAGATTACCTGAGGTCAGGAGTTGGAGACCAGCCTGACCAACGTGGTGAAACCCCTTCTCTACTAAAAATACAAAAATTAGCCAGGCATGGTGGCACATTCCTGTAATCCCAGCTACTTGGGAGGCTGAGGCAGGAGAATCGCTTGAACTCAGGAGGCGGCGGTTACAGTGAGCCGAGATGGCACCACTGCACTCCAGCCTGGGCAAGAAGAGTGAAACTCTGTCTCAAAAAAAATATATATATATATATTATTTCAAAACATTGACCTAAACGATGTCATCGGAGGACCCGCTACCAATGGCCTTCCATGTTAAATCCGTGCAGCTTCTGAGAAGGGGCCTCACAGAGCAGCTAATGACCAAATTCTACTTCAACATCTTCATTTTATGGGTGATATAATGAATTATATTTTAAAAAACATTTGGATGAGCTTCTGTGTCTAGAAATAATATGTTTTGGGAAAGTTTACTTATTTATATTTATTTAACAAACCCTCATATAGAGTTTATCATGTATTGTCACTGTTATAAATGTTTTACATATGTTAACTAATTTAATTCCCATTAGAATTCTATGAGGGTACTTCCCCCCTATTTTTTAGATGACGACATTGAGACACAGAGAAGTTAAGTGACTTGTTCAGAGACAAACAGCTGATAAGTGGCGGAACTAAGATTTGAACCCAGGCACTTTGGCTCCAGAGTTTGTGTTCATAGAATTATATTGTATAGTGCACCAAAAAAAGTCCACTATCTTAAAGGAATCTCATTATATACCCTTTAAAAATATGAGTTATCTTCCCTTCCCCGCCAACTCAATAATGCAATCTGTTTTCTGGATTTCCAAGCATCTAGCTTGTTTAATTTTATAATTGCGATGCTTTATTAAAAATGTGGTAAAATATACAAAACATGAATTTCCCATTTTAACTTTTTATTCATTTATTTAAGATAAGGAAGGTCTTTTTCTGTCCCCCAGGCTGGAGTACAGTGGCGCCGTCATAGCTTGCTGCATCCTTGAACTCCTTGCCTCAAGCTATCTTTCCAAGTAGCTGGGACTACAGATGTGGGTCACCGTGTCCGGCTAATTTTTAAATTTTTTGTAGAGATAGGGTCTTGCTATGTTGACCACACTAGCCTTGATCTCCTGGCCTCAAGCAATCCCCCTCACTTGGGCATTTTAACCATTTTTTAAATGGTTCAGTGGCATTAAGCACATTCACGTTATTGTGAAACTATAACCACTATCCATCTCCAGAACTCTTTTCATCTTGCAAAAACGGAAGCTCTGTACCCATTAAACAATAACTTCCCACTCTCCTCCTACTAACCCCTGGCAGCTACCACTCTGCTTCCTATCTCTATTAATTTGACTACTCTAGGTACCTCATATAAATGAAATCATATAATATTTGTCCTTTTGTGTCTGGTTTATTTCACTTAGCATAATGTCTTCAAGGTTTATCATGTTGTAGCATATGTCAGAATTTCCTTCCTTTTTAAGACTGAGTAATATTCCATTATATGTACATACCACATTTTGTTTATCCATTTATCTTTTTTTTTTTTTTTTTTTACCATTTATCTCTTGATGGACTTTTGAATTGTTTCTACTTTTTGGCTATTGTAAATAATGCTGCTAAAACTATGGGTGTACAAATATCTGTTTGAGTCCCTGTTTTCAATTTTTTTGTGAATATATCCAGAAGTGGAACTGCTAGATTATATGACAATTCTACAGTTAATTTTAATTGTGATGCTATTTATTTATTTATTTATTTGTTGAGGCAGAGTCTCACTCTGTTGCCCAGGTTGGAATGCAGTGGCGCGATCTCGGCTCACTGTAACCTCCGCCTCCTGGGTTCAAGAGATTCTTGTGCCTCAGCCTCCCAAGTAGCTGGGATTACAGGAATGCACCACCAGGCCCGGCTAATTTTTGTATTTTTAGTAAAGATGGGGTTTCACCATGTTGGCCAGGCTGATCTCAAACTCCTGGCCTCAGATGATCTGCCCGCCTTGGCCTCCCAAAGTGTTGGGATTACAGGCGTGAGCCATTGTGCCTGGCCTTATTTTTATTTTTTTTTTAAAGACAGGGTCTTGCTCGGTGGCCCAGGCTGGAGTGCCAAAGGTGTGAGCATAGGTCACGGCAGCCTTGACCTCCTGGGCTCATGCAGTTCTCCTGCCTCAATCTCCCAAGCAGCTAGGACTACAGGCATGTGCCACCATGCCCAGCTATAACTGTGATGCTTTTTAGCAGTTAAAAATCATAACATTCTCTAAATATTACAAGAAGGGGATAAACTTTTATGAACTCTTTCTGAGAATGGTGCTAAACAAATCCCTTTTCTGGGTGTTAACTCACCTGGTGATGCAATGGGGAGCCAGACTGTCATGCTGCCAGAGCCGGGGATGCTGCATTCCTCTACTGTGAAAGTGAGGGTCTCCACAGGCAGGCTGAGGCCCTCAATGGGCCCTGGCTGGGGCCTGACTCTGAGGGATGCCACTGGCCAGACACTGAGTTCTGTTATTAGACCTCTGTCTGTCCACGTAACCTCCTCCCAGGCTGATGAGAAAGCAGGAGGGGAAGGTTTCAGAGAATAAGGAGCACCTTCCTGTAATTATTGATTAACCAGGGGCTGGCTCCAGGGCCAGAGGCCAGGGAGGGGTCTGCAGGTCAGTTCAGCCCTACCCCACTGCACTTCTCAGAATAATCGTTGTCCCTAAAGATGGATTCACATGGTGAATAGAGAATAAAGTGCATAGTTTTAAACTCTCACAGTTGAGAATGGCCCCAACACATCAGCCCAGACCTGGAGGTTGGGGGCAGCGTGGGAATTTAAAAAGACTACTTTGAGTCAGGGTATCTGGGATCTTGACCAGCTCTGTCACCAACTGCCTGTGCCATCTTTACCAAACAACTTCTCTTCTTGAGGCCTAGCTCCTTATCTGAAAAGTGAGGGAGGAGAAGCAGCGATGATGACCAAGTCCCTTTTGGTTTCAAAATAACCTTACATATTTATTCTGTGGGTCTCCTATAGACTTGTGCTTTTGACAAACTTTAAGATGCTTCATCGCTTCAGGTGAAAGGTGAGAGAGGACTTGCTTGCTGGGAGTCAGCCTAGGGCTTCCTCCTTTACAGGAGACGGAGGGTCCCTGCAGGAACACCGGTGAAGGAGAGGGTGTCCCACACACCAGGTTCTGCTCTCTGCTCTCCCCTCACAGACTACAGAACACCAAGTGCCTGCTGCCATGGTCTGTAGTGTCTTTGGTCCTGGGTGCCCACCGAGCCCTTGCTCAGTGAGAGTCCTGGGCCAGGAGCCAGACCTCACCCTAGAGCTGCCAGTTACTAGTAGTGCAGTTTTGAACAAGCCACTTTACCTCTCTTAGCCTCAGTCTACTCATCTGAAAATTGGGGGCAATGCCTCCCAGCATTCAGGATTGAGAATTTCAGAGGAGATTGTGTATGTGAAGCAATTTGTAAGCAGCACAGTTATCTGAGAAGTGTTCTGGCTCAGACAACTAAAGTCTTCATTGTTCCTTCTGTTGTCTGGGTGAGGGCAGGTCAGGCTGAATTGTGCAGGTATGCTTTCTTCTCTTTCTTTTTTTCTTTTTCTTGAGATGGAGTTTCGTTCTTCTTGCCCAGGCTGGAGTGCAGTGGTGCCATCTCGGCTCACTGCAACCTCCGCCTCCTGGGTTCAAGTGATTCTCCTGCCTCAGCCTCCTGAGTAGCTGGGACTACCGGCATGCACCACCATGCCCGGCTAATTTTTGTATTTTTAGTAGAGATGTGGTTTTATCATGTTGGTCAGGCTGGTCTCGAACTCCTGACCTCGTGATCTGCCCACCTTGGCCTCCCAAAGTGCTGGGATTACAGGTGTGAGGCACCGCATCCGGCCTGGCCAGGATTAAATTTTTTCATGTGAACCACAACACTAAAAATTTGTTTATTGCTGCTCTTATCTTACAAATCAGGAAATAGGGGCTCAGAGAGGTTAAATAACTTGCTTAAGTCACACAGCCAGCAAGTGGTAAAGCTGGGATGTGCATGACTACAGAGCACACAGGCTTCCCACCAGTAGATTAGAGAGGGGGAGGTCTGCTTTGGTGCAGAGACAGGTGGGATCTGTGATGCCCGTTCTTGGTTTCAACATTCTTTTAAACTCTCCTATCTGAGCCTAGGACTTTCTGCAGCCTTCCTGTTTTAGGCTGGCAGCTCGCAGTCCCTCTCTGGTTATTTTCAGGTCTGTGTGTGCTACAGAGAGGAAGGGGGCAACCACAGTGGGAACCGCTTTCCAGCCCTGCTGCAACCCCTTTTGAAATAGCAGGCAAGAGGGCTGGTGGCCTCCACCGTGCTCTTCTGTTCCTGTCTGTGGGCATGGCTAAAGCAAACAAGCCCACCCACACCAGCTCCCATCATGCGGTGGGTCAGTGCATGTGCTTGGTTCTGTCTGGCACCGCTGATGGGTGGCTCCTACAGAAAGATCCAGATGCACGGGGTCTGAGGACTGTTTCAGAAGCTCTGTCCCTCCATGCCTGGCCCTGTCCACTTGGGAGTTCCATTAGGCCATGCCTGTTCCAGCTGTCCCAGGATCTTTGATCTGGGTTAGGATCGGCCTGAAACCAAAGGTAGAAAAACACATTCTAATGAGCAGTTGCTGGTCTAGAAGCTTCTCAGCCTAAACTTTATTTCAGCATTTTTCTTTCCCTCCAGATTTAGCTATGAGGCCATCCTATCAGCTTTAGGCTCTGGGGGGATCCTTGAGAGAGTTCCCCTCCAAGGGACGGACAGATGGTCCCCTTCAAAGTCCTCGTGGTTGCTCAAAAGCCAAGTGCTTGTTTCTTTCTTTTTTTCTCTCCTTCCTTTCCTTCCTTCCCCTCCCTCCCTCCCTCCTCCCTTCCTTTTCTTTCTTTCTTTTTTTTTTTTTCCAGACAGGGTCTCACTGTCATCCAGGCTGGAGTAGCAGCCCCTAATCACGGCTCACTGTACACTGGATCTCCCGGACTCAAGCAATTCTCCCACCTCAGCTTCCCTAGTAGCTGGGACTATAGGTGTGCACCACCACACCCAGCTAATTTTTAAGTTTTTTATAGAAATGGGGGTCTCACTTTGTTACCCAGGCTGGTCTAGAATTCCTGGACTGAAGCAATCCACCCACCCGGGTCTCCCAAAGTGTTGGGGTTACAGGCGTGAGCCACTGTCCCTGGTGTTAGTGTCTGTCTGTCAAGTCAGGAGGGCAGCCATGCACGTTCTGATGTCTACTGAGCACCTGGGGCCCAGACCGTGTGTCGGGTGTTTAGGTGCCATCCACAGAACCTTCCTAATAACCCTGGGCAGCATAGGCTTTCTTATCTCTGACAGATGAGGAAATGGAGACTCAGATTCTGAACCGAAGTCACAGACACAGTAGATGGTAGGTCTAAATGGGGACCCAGGTCTATCTGACTGCAAAGTCCAAACTGTTTCCTTGCCTCTGCTGCAGCCTGCGAGGAGCAGCTGGGCAGAAAGACTGTGCCTTTACGGTGAGTCTTCCGATGCCCAAGCCTCACCCCAGACCGATGAAATCAGAATCTCTGGAGACCCGACCCAGACGTTGGTGGGTTTTAGGGCTCCTGGCTGATTCCAGTGGGCAACCGGGCTACCAAGGACTGCTTTACCCTAAGGGTAAGAGGCACATCGCCTCCTCGAGGGCTCTCCAGGTGTGCCTTTCACAGGGTAATCCTGTTCACGAAACCAAAAATCAAAACTAGGCCACTGCCCACTGGTGGCTGATACGCCCTTTTCCCATCAACAGAACCGGGAGGAAGGGCTCTGGTGGGGCTGGCGGTCCCCTGTTCTCCCCGCTCAGGTGCGGCGCTGTGGCAGGAAGCCACCCCCTCGGTCGGCCGGTGCGCGGGGCTGTTGCGCCATCCGCTCCCGGCTTTCGTAACCGCACCCTGGGACGGCCCAGAGACGCTCCAGCGCAAGTTCCTCAAATGTTTTCCTGCGTTGCCAGGACCGTCCGCCGCTCTGAGTCATGTGCGAGTGGGAAGTCGCACTGACACTGAGCCGGGCCAGAGGGAGAGGAGCCGAGCGCGGCGCGGGGCCGAGGGACTCGCGGTGTGTGTAGAGAGCCGGGCTCCTGCGGATGGAGGCTGCCCCCGGGGCCTGAGCCCGCCTGCCCGCCCACCGCCCCGCCCCGCCCCTGCCGCCCCGTTCCCATTAGCCTGTCCGCCTCTGCGGGACCATGGAGCGGTAGCCGAGGAGGAAGCATGCTGGCCGTCGGCTGCGCGCTGCTGGCTGCCCTGCTCGCCGCGCCGGGAGAGGCGCTGGCCCCAGGGCGCTGCCCTGCGCAGGGTAAGGGCTTCGGGCGCACCTGGAGGGCTGGGGCAACTGGCGGCTGGGGGAAACTGCCTTGGCCACCGCAGTCTGGGGGAGGCTGGAGGGAGGAAAGGAGGTGCGACGGATCCCCTTTTCTGTGGCTGCCTTGAGGCCCCGCGGGCACCTTAGCTGTGTGGTCGCGGGTAGTGGCTCTTGCGCCCCCTGCTGCGCTTGCTCTCTTGGCCCGGAGCTCTCCCCGGAATGCCCGGTGAAGCTGTGCGGGAACCCTGCGGTCTGTGTACAGGACTGTGTCCTTGCAAACCTGACTCTCGAGTCTCCTTCCCAGTGCCCCCATGAGCCTTTACACAACCGCGTCCCAGGTGACTCTAAGGGGAGACGGCCCGAG